>NC_089161.1:678338-978338 GCF_009819655.1 Sylvia atricapilla | reverse complement strand
TCTGGCAGGATCCTCGCTACTTTAAATGTTGGTTTGTGATTGTGCTTTTTTGATTGTGGTGTGCATATTTTAGGGTTTTATTTTTGTTTTCAACAAACAACATTCTGGTCTGAAACTCATTTGGTCTGAACCTCTCAGCTCGGCTGAGGGATCTCATTCAGATGTTAGCACGCAGTGGGGCATGGACACACATGGACCCCGCACCTTCTCCTTGTCTGGCTGGTGTGGACCAACCCTCACTCCCCGGCTGTGGTCATTTCCTCCTGGCTCTCGTGGTCCTGTCCCTTTCCTCCCAGCAACATGGCTTCAGAGAAGGACCTCTGAGCACAGTGGCTGCAGCTGGCTCTGGGAGAGCCAAGTCTGTGCTGCACGAGGTCCTCCATTCCTTGTGGTCCTGGCTGTGCTCAGCTGGACAGTGCTGTGCCTTTGCCAGGGCAGCACCAGTGCAGCTTGGGGACGTGGAGAGTGGTGGAGTTGTGCCCCAGGGCCTGGAGAGCTGCAAGCAGAAGAGCCCCTATGCTCCCTTGGGAGTTGCCACGAGGCAGGCATGGGTAATGCCAGAGACAGGGACAACAGAGGATACCAGCTTGTCTCAGGCTTGTGTTCTGTTTTCAGTCCAGCCTATTTATACTCTTCATAGTTGCTATTTTTTCCCCAGTTACATGAATGTGTCTTGTCCTCACTCTCTTCCATATTCCCTGAGCAAACCTTTTTTTGCGTGTCTTTGCTGGGAAGCTCACAGCACCATTCCTCCTGGGCAGAGACCACACTTGTCTGAGGATGCACCTCTCACTGGTGTGCTCGCTCCAGGAGCCTGCTCCAGCCCTTCCACCCTCTCCCACCTGCATTTCCCTGGACAGAAACTGCGCACACAGCCTGGGCTGTGTGAACACGGAGTTTGTTTTGCCAGGGTGACCTGTTTAATCATCTCATTTTCTGGTGGCCGTTTATTCCTCGTTTCCACGGTTACAGCCCCATTAAGAGGAGAAGCAATAAGGCAGCGAGTCAAACAGGTAATAAAAACATTAAAGCCATGTGCGCATTGGGAGGGAGGGAGGGCAAGCAGCACTCAGTGAGACGAGACGGGCCGTGCCAGGGAGACAGAAGGGTCACAGGAGCCTGTGCACAGTGTGGTGACACCCAGCTCAGTGCCCAGCCTCTGCAGGGGCCTGGCAGCCAACAAAGTGTCCCACAGCATTCTACCCTGCTCTCTCGCAGTGTGCTGACACTCAGGACAATGTCACTGTCACCAGTGTGCTGCTTTCCCCATTGCTGTGCTGCTAAGGCAGAGTTGCAAGTGGAGAAAAGCACTCAAAATTAGAGTGTACTTTTTCTGTATTTTCTGTCAGGGCTGTGAGTGTCTGGCAGAATTTGTAACTTTCCGTTTAGTTCTGGTGATGGTGGTGGACCCAAATATTTATCCCTGTGACAGCCCCACCGTGGCACTTGCCCAGGTCCCTGCTCTTGCTGCTGTCAGCTGTGCTGCTCCCCTGCAGAGCCGTGGCCCTGTGCAGTTCCTGAAGTAGAACTGACTGTTCCACACTACACCGAGGTATTCCCAGCCAGCTACCTGAGCCAGCACAACCTAGAGTACTGTGACACTGGTTTGAGGCTTTCCTAGGTAGAAATCCCTGTACATGGAAGGCCATGTTTCTGCAGCCTCCAGGAGAAGGTCAGATGCCATGGAAACAAGATAGCCAGGTATCTGCTGCACAGCAGGGCATAGGGCTGGGGAGTGGCTGGGAGCTGCTCACCTGGGAGCAGTGGGGGATGCCTTCAGGCCATAGGTGGAAATGAGGGGACAGCTCTGGAGGGCAGGCAACACCGCTGGCAATTAGCTCTTTCCTGCTAGGAGGAATCTCCAGATTTCTGGCTTTTCATTGTGAGCTCCTAAAAGGAAAGTAGCAAAATGAAGAAACCTAAAGCAGCAACTCTGGAGTGAGGAGGAGGCAGAGCCCTGGTGCCTCAAGAGAAAAAAGACAACTGTTTTCAGCTGACTTCGCTCCAGGCAGTGGTCCTCAGGGAACCCCCCAGGGCTCTTGGAAGGTGGGAGCCTTTTGATACTATATGCTGGTTATTCCAAAACTGACTTGGCAAGCAGGGAGATGGGGGGCTCTCTTCCTTTGGGAAATTTTAGGCTAGATATACTCCTGGGTGTAAAACCATGACCTGATTGGCAAAAGCCAGCAAAGTTACTTTTCTCTGTAATTTCTCAGTGGCCACGGAGGCCAAGCAGCATTGGATCTTAGATGATGAGATGTTAGGTTTCAGGTTGCAGGTCACTGCCATGAAGGAGCAGGTGCCCACGGGCTGAGAGGGTTCTGACCCGTGAATAAGGGTGAGTTTCACTATGGATGAAAAAAGGTTATATTTAACAGTCCCACTCATATAGGTGGCACAGCACTGACAGCAAAACAGAAATATTCAGGAAGGCAAGCTATAAAGGAGAGCAAGAAAATAGTCACAGAACTGCAGTGAAATGGGGTGCTTTACCTGCTAGCTCTCTGTGTTGAAAGAGTCTGCCCTGTCACAGCCCCATTTTGCCCTGGTGGGATTTTTTTATTTATTTCTGACATTGTTTTGGGTTTTACAGTTTCTTTTCTCCAGACTTTATCAGAAAGCATATTTGTGGTGAGAGCCTGTGAAAGGACCTGGCTTGCTGAGTAAATGTTCAACGTGGAAATGAGCTGCATGACCTTGAGTGGGGGGAGAGGGAGGAAAGCTGACAGAAATTCATAAAAAGCTGAAAAAGAAAAGAACAAGGAGAAGGGAGGGGACAGGAAAAAAGATAAAAGGCCTGGCCAGACTGGAAGAAGTCACACAAGAGAGGAATAATGGTCTTTCTTGTTACAGCAGTGACTGGACCTGTCATATTAGGCTCTTTTAAAGAGCCCAATTCTAAGTTGTGCTGAGCACTGACACTTTGAAAAATAGGCCCATTTAAGGTGACTCAAGTTGGACAACAAAAGTCAGTAGTCACTTAAGATCATCTTGGCCTGTGTTCAGAAGGGTGAATTTTATCCTTGGCGAAAGGCCAGTGGGAGGCCTTTCTGTGTTCTGTTCCCGTTCCCAGAATAGGACTTGGGGTGGCTCCTGGGGCTTGTGCTGGTCCTTTGGGGCAGGGGCAGAACCCACTCTTCTCAGGTTTTGGGCTGAGCCCTCCCTGTGCAGGAGGCAGTGGTCACTGGCTGGGCTCATGTGTCAGCCCAGTTGTCTTTGGGCACAGAAACTGGGCTTGGATTTAATTGTGGAATTTTGGGGGGGGCTGTGGGTCTCTGGAGAAGGAGCTGGATGCTGCAAAGCCTCTTGTCCTCAGTGCAGGAGCAGACAGGAGCAGGAGATTTCCCAACCATCCTTGGAGTTCCTCTAGTGTGTGAGGTTGAGATGGAGACGCTTGATTTTGAAAACTAATGAGGATGTCAGTCAGAAAAGACCAACCACTGTTGCAAGGAAGAAAGTTTGAGTGGAAACACCCTGCTATCACTACCAGAGACCAAGGTGTGAGGTCCAAGCAGGCTTTGGAGCTTTGCTTTCCAAAACTGCCTGGTTTGGGCTTGATAGTTTTTGCTTCAGTCCCACATCTAGTCCTGGAGGATCTAAACTGGATTTTAAAATTGTGTTGTAGGGATTGGAGAGAGATTGAGCACCAAGTTTCTGCTGGTTCATATTCCTCTAGCATGTCCTCAGTACCTGGACGACTCCAGCTCTGGTGTCCCCTCAGTCCTGCAGTCCTTGGCTCTGGTGCCATTTCCATGAGGAATCTGGGCACCAAGGACCTGGCGCCCACAAGTTGAGGGGCTGGGGCAGAAACCCTTTTGCTCTTCAGGGAACCAATGGCTTCTGCTACTTTTTGTGTTGTTTGAATGCATGAGAAAAGTGTAAATGTGCATAGGCTCCCCTTACAGCTCATTCTGTTGTAATCTCTTTGACTCCCCAAATTCTCTTCATTTTCAAGAGGGGAAGCCTGACCTCAGTGGCATCAGCACTTCCAAACCACTACACACTAGCATAAGCAGTTCAGAGTGTGGGGCAAGGATTGTGCTGGAGCAGAGCTCTCATTTGTGTTGAAACAGGACTGATCACCACTCTTTGGTTAAACCTGAATAGCTGCACTAATGGTCCTCATATACACATCTTTAAATTTCAGTTCATTTAGGTGGGGGCTCGATTTCTTTCCATAAGCTTGAAAACTGTAGAGTAAGATTTTCATCTTCACTACTGGTATGGGAGAGCTGAACTGTATGGAGGGGAGTATTTTTTGATTTCTTTCCAGTTGGAGTGTGTGAAATAGTAAGGAAAAGTCTTGTCTAGTGATGACCTCAAAATAATTTCTCTAGCAGTGCAATGTGATGTCAGACAGACAATATGTGTCTGGGTGGGAAGCGCAGACAGTGGGGGCACGAGTGCCTGACACAGGGGAAACCATCAGCTTTGGGAGGAACTGGAACAAAGTCACCAGCACAGATGCCAGAGCAAGGAACTGTTAACTGTACATTTAATAGCTTTGGATGTTTGCTTTTATGTGACAGTTGCTGCTCAAGCAAACAGATTGGAGAATTCCAGACTTGCGTGGATTTCAGGGATTTTGTTTATGTGTGTTCAGCACGAGACCTGAGTGGGATGGGAGCACAGGGGTTGTTTCAGCAGGAGAAGGGCCCTCTACCCTGCTCCTCCCTGCCCCTGTGCACCTTCATTTTAGGAGCTGAGCCTTCTCCCTGTCTCTTACTCTTCCCTGAAGTCACTGTCCCTCCAAACTTAGCTCACTCACCTGCTCCCTGTGCTCCCAGTGCCATCCCACACTCCGGGAGCATCCTCTGTCCCGCTCTTCTGCCCCGTGATGTGTCCTCCTGCAGAAGCCTTGCCCTGTACTGAAAGCCCCATCTGGAAGTCAAACAGCCATGCCTGGGGTGCTGGCCCTGCCCGGCCTCCCCTGCCCAGCCTGGGGTGCAGCTGGAACTGTCCTGCCAGAACTGCAAGACAGAGGCACGTTTTCACAGTTTATTCTCCGAAAGGAGAGCCTGCAAGGGGTGAGGGGCAGACTCCTTGCAGCGAAGGTGTTAACAAATAGCAGGTGATTAAACATGACAAGCAGTGACATTTCTGTGTGGGGTTCTCAGTACCAGCAATGCCAAGAATGAAGCTATAAACCCTGACATTTTGTGTTATGCACTGAGGTTTTTAATAGACATCTTTCTCTCCCTCACCCCTGTTTGTTTCTTTTATTCCTCTATTCTCTTCTGTCCTCTTCTCCCTTTTCTCTCTCTTCCTGA
The DNA here is from genome assembly GCF_009819655.1 of Sylvia atricapilla. NCBI lineage: Eukaryota > Metazoa > Chordata > Aves > Passeriformes > Sylviidae > Sylvia > Sylvia atricapilla. The sequence continues at coordinate 973,068 of NC_089161.1, read as the reverse complement.
TCCTCACCCTGGCTCTGTCCCATCCCAAGTGCCCCCACCTCCGTCTCCCATCCCTCCCTTCCCACTCTTATCTTTGCTCTCTTGCTTCACTAGACTCATTTGTTCAATGTCCTTCACTTTAGCTTTTGTTTCTCTCTTCCTCCCTATTTTCTTGTTACACTTTTCCAAGATTTTTTGCTTTTCGTGGCATCATTCGCCCTTCCTTCCTCTTGTCTCCCTTGCTCTTAGCTGCGGTGTGTGCCATCTGCACACGCTGGCAGTGTCTCACACATATGCACTCCCACACTTTATTGCACACACACTGCCACTTCCCGCACACTTCCCTGCTCCCCCACGCTCCCGCTCTCTCCTGCGCTGTCTCTCACATACGCTCGCACTTGCTCTTTTCTTTCTGTGCTTCCCCTCTCCTGCTCTTCTTTGTCTTTGTTACTCCCTTCTGCTGTCATCCTCCCTCTGTCTGTTCTTTTCCACTCTCTCCCCTTCTCCCTCCCTTTCCTTTCTCTTTTTGGGGTCTGATGTAATACTCTAACCATGGGCAGCCAGGCCAGTTGCTTGTCAGGGAGCAGGTGTCCCACCCCTGAGTGATGTTTTTGTTAATAACATTTTTGCCCTGACTCAGAAGCCGTCATTTTGGAGATTGGTTGGTGGGGTTTTTTTAAGGACAGGAGCTGAGGAGGCTGAGCTTTTGGGAACAGTTGTTGGGTTTGTACTAAAAGGACGGCAACAGTTGTTCTGCTGAGCAAGAGACGTTGGAACAACTGCAGATTCTCTCTTCACACACCCCCCCATCTATCCAAAGGGCATTTGGAGGTGACACCCAGTGCACCGTCCCCCTTGCAGCCAGCTCTAATTGGAGCTGACGGGCTGCCACTCCTTCTTGGCTTTGGAAGTGGGGCACTTCTGCCTCTGGAGTTGGCCCTACCCAGCCCTCTCTAGCATTTCCTCCTCTTCTGTCTTCTCCTGGTGGTGTTACGGGCACAAAATTAGCAAAATGCCAGAGTGACCAGAGCAGTCAAACACAGGGCTCTCCTCCAGCAGGTCTCCGGGGCCCAGCTGCATGACCTGAACATAAGAAAGGGGTCTCTCCAGGCACCGAAGGATAAAAGGGGTAAATGGCAGTCATCAGCTCCCTGATCCATGACCTGCCTGGCTCAGTGTGTCTTACCAGGCTGTGATCCCTGAGAGGCAGGGCATGATGCTTGCCACTGGAAATGGCGTGGGCAGGCCCATCAGAGCCTGTCCTCTCTGCTGAATCAGCCATCCTATTGCCACCAAGGCCAAGACCTGCCCACCTGGCTGGCCCCAGTGAGAGCCACACTGCAGAAGTCATCCCAAAGTGCCTCCTGGGGACTCAAGGCATCTCTGGAGGCTCTTTGAGTGGCACAGCGATTCCTTCTCACACGGCTGCAGAATCTCTGCTTCTCCCCAGGTCCCTGGGGAGGATCTCTAGGGAGCTCCTGGAGGATTGCCAGGCACAGACTCTGTGTTGTGCATCAGGGATGTACCAGCCCATCGCTACAGCTGACACCTCTGCACTGAGAGCACCCAGGGTGGGCAGGAGGCTCTTGCCTCTCTCCTGGGTGGACAGAGTGGACAGAGGCTGGGGCAGCTCCTATGGGCAGGAGGTCCCCAGGTCCCCAGTGTAAAGGGCTCAGCAGGTATTTGAAATGAGTCCAAACTAAACTGCAGCTTCAGTCCCAGTATTTCCTCTTCCTTGACTCTACACTCATTCGAAAAATCAAAATACTTCCCTACAAAGAACCACCTTCCCATAAAAGGGCCTCTCCCTCCCTGTTTGCCCAGGTCTTATTGATCAAGCACCACAGACGGTGGCTGCAGCTTCAGTTGCCAAGTAGGGCAGATCGATAGCGACTCAGGATGGGATTTTTGGCAGCTGGAACATGTATTTGTTCCTCCTTCCGCCCCACCATCCCTCTGGGAAGTGGTCGGTGTCACAGTGGAAGCAGGTGGGGCAAAGCTTCGTCCTCCTGCTTGCCACTCACCTTGTCATGTGTCCTCTGTGCTGCAGCCCTGGGACCAGAGGCCTCTGCAGGAGGATCTGTGAGGCTGCAGAGAATGTGGGGCGTGTGTGGAGACAGAGTAATCCCACCCTGTGCTGGCTCCCCTGGCCCCTGTCTGCCACTTACCTTTTGCAATGGCCAAGTTCACCCTTCTGTATACTGGGGCAATCCCATGGCTCATTTCAGGCTCTCCAAAAGCAGCATTTGGCCTTTATTGTTTGCTCAGTCTCTTTATTCAACTAGTGTTTTTTCCCTGCCTGGATCCAAAGTAGCTCCCCTCTGCCCTTCCCTGCTGTGGCCATCAGTGCTGTCCTCATCTTTCCAGAGATGGGGAGGGCAAGGCACAGTGATGGAAGTGACTTTCTGGAAGCCAGAGGGACTTGGTGCTGGAGTTGGGCTTCAGGGCCGTGTCTCTGCTGTCTTTGGGCAGTGCTCAGCCCCTTTGGCCATGGGCTGGGGACAGTGCTTCCCCACTCAGAGCTGTCCCAGGCTGCCCTGTCTCTGTGGGACCAAAAGCCGTGGGCTGGGCTCCAGCATGAACTGGGGGAACAAGGCACAGAGGGGAGCACTGGGGAGGAGAGGGATGCTGTACAGACTTGCCTTGCTCCCTCCTGTCCTAAGAGCAGTTATCTCTGCCATAAGATGGCCTTAACCCTTGCTGGCTCTCCTGGCTGCCCAGCCTCTGGCAGGTGCTGAGCGCCGCTCACAGAGAAGTTAATGAAATGAGTATTTTGGGGAGGGGAGGAGGGAGGCTCTGTACTGCACCCTGGGGCCCTGGGTTTATTAATGGTGACCTGCCATTAAAGACTAAAGTGCTAACCTGGTCATATTTAGCAGCTTTCAGTAGTATCCCAGTGGTCTCTGCCTGCAATATCAACTCCTGCTTTCCCCCGCAGCCCCAGCTCAGCAGGAGCTGACTCCAGAGTTTCTCTGCTACAATGAGTCTGGTGGGCAGCACTAAGAAGTCTCTGTGCTGCTGCTGCCAGACAGATTTCCACCTCCTCCTGCTGCTTCACGCAGCTTCCCCCTCTTACTGCCAGGTCTTGGCCAGGCAGCGCTTGGAAAAGAGGACCAAGTCCTGGCATCTTCATGATCTCCTTTATACAGACAGAGCCTGGGGGTCACTAGGAGAGAGAGATGTGCCAGCATGAGGCTCAGAGGGTTTGGCCATGAAGAAAAGGCATACTCCAGCTCTGCAGAGCATTTCCACTGAGCTCTCCGAGAAGGCGCTGGCAAATTATCCCTCTGAGGTGGCAGGCTGGGAAGCGAGGCAGCAGCTCTGCCAGACCTGATTAAAACAGGACTCGGGGCTAACAGCTTCAGGTCAGAGCAGGAGGGCTGCTCCCACTGCTGCTGTCCCTCTTGCTCCAATCTAAGAGGGATGTGGAAAACCCAGGCTTGGGGGGATGTCCCCTAGGGGATATCAGCAGTTGGATATTGCAGTGACAGGCACTTTAGAAAGATGCTGGGAGCTGCTGCTGCTTCTGCTGGTCCAGGCAGGGATCAGTGTTAGCAGAAGGAAAAAAAAAAGCCCCAGAGTTTCCTTGAAGCGAATTCTGCTCTCGATGCTTCCCCAGAAGCAAGATCCTGCTGTGCTCCGTGTGCCAACTGAGATTATTGCTTTCCCTGATCACTTCTTCCTGGATTAAAAACTCAGCACAGAGTATTTTGCAGTGTGTTATTGCAGGATACACTAGAAGCTCAACATGGTTCAGACTCTGGCAGAGACACCAGGGAATCATGAGGCATCTCCAGCTCAGGCTGCTCCTGCTGCTCAGATCAGGAGGCAGGGGTGCACCTGCCCCCTCGCACTTCTGTTTGGCCTGGGGTGAGGGCACAAAGAGCGAGGCCGTAGGGATTTTCCTCTCTCCAGAGAGCCCCGTAAGCCACGGATCCCGTGTCCTCGCAGCCCTGCCCTTCACGTGGGCATGTTTGTCAGAGTGGGCTGCAGGCCATTCCCCAGCAGAGGCAGCGAGGGCAGGGGCTCGCTGTTCCAGCACTGAGCTCCAGCCCTCGCGGCCTCCCAGCAGGACGAGTGCCGCTTTGGCAGCCAGGCTGGGGGCAATCCTCGCTCTCTCCTTTGGCTCTGTGCCCCAGCTGATCTGCAGCCAGGTTTTGCTGTAATCCCTACATCCTGTTGCAGGTCCTTAATCAGCTGGAGCCAGCCTGGAAAAAAAAACCCCAAACCCCAAACTGTTGTGGCTAAAGCTGCCCAGTGCCAGGTGGTGGGGAGGGGTGGGCAGCAGCCTTCCCGGGCACCAGGTGGGAGACTGGAGGGGCTGCAGAGATTACAGTTTCCTTGGTAGGGATGGAAGCAGAGAAGAGGGTGTTTGTTCCTGCTGGGGGTCTCTGCAGGACCCATTCGTGCAGTTCCTCTGAAGAGTGGATGGGTCTGGGTTTGAGGCATTGATTGCCCCTGTTCTCTCACTGCCGGCTCAGCTACGGACACTGCCCCTTCAGCCCTCACTGGGCAGGCTTGGAAACTCTCTGGGTTGTTGTTGAGTTGGTTTTTTTCCCATTTAATGCATAGAATAACACTGATGGGTCTGAACAGCTCCAGCCAGGCGACGAGAGGAAAGAATAACAAGCTCCTGAATGTCAGGCAAAATTATGGGCCATTGCTATTTAGGGTGAGTCTGGTGGATTTAGGGCCTCTCTGTTCTATTGTCCTGGCTGCTCGGAGCATTGGAGCAGGCGAGACACAAGTCGGGAATTTTATTGCAGAGCGTGTTCGGGGGAAGGCTGGTTCTGAGCGCTTCCAGAGTGGGGGAGAGCGCACCACTTCTCTTGGGAAGCTGGTGAGGTGTGGTACTGGAGGCTGGAAGTCCTGGACAGGTGGTCATCCAGCAGAGAACAGAGCCCCTTTGCATCCTGGTTTCTGTCAGGATGCAGCTCCAGATGTGGATCACACTCCCCCAGCCTGTGTGGGGTTGGTCTCCATCCGTCAGACCTGGGCCGAGTGGCTGCTGTCCCTTGGCAGACCCTGCTGGTCCTCACTGCCTCTCAGGAGCCCATGGCTCCTTGTCTTCTATTGTGAAGCATTCAGGAACGTAGTTCATATGAAAAATAGTGCCCCTATGTGTGTGGTGAATGGGGATTAGGGGTTTTGGTGTCATTTCTTGGATTGCTTTTGGCTGGCACTGGTGATGTAACTGAGGCTGGCACTGCACTCACATTGCCAGGTGTTAGGGGAAGGGCCCAGCTGAACAGCATAAGCATAGAAGAACACAGAAAGACTGAAGAAAGTGTTATACAGCGTGATAGAAGTGGGTTGTCCATGGGAAAGTAAAGTCTTCACAAGTCCTGAACAGGGTGTACCCTAAGCTTCCAGATTTTGGCAAATACATTCTGTCCCATGCCAGGGTGGGGAGGAGTGGCAGAGAGCAAGAAAGCCATTCAGGCCTGACTGTCTGCATAGGTGTGAGGCTCAGCAGGGTGAATTCTTTGCTTCTTTGGGGCTCTTTTTATTTGACCGGATTAAAAAGCCTATTTGAGTTTCTTAAACCATTTAATCTAAAATCCCTAGGTAGATGCGCCATTGGATTCAGTTTTAAGCTTATAAACAAAATAGGTCTGTGTTTGTCTCTTCTTCATTTTGTTCTAAAGAAGAAGGGTTTGACCCGTCCTCCCTGGAGCTGGGGGGGAGTTCAGCTTCTGGTGCCTGTGAATCCCCGTGAGCTTTCCAAAGGGTGGGGAAGTGCAGAGACTGGGCTGCTGGTGTGACCTTCCTGCAGCTGCAGGTTAGATGCACATGTGGCATGGGCAGGTCCTGCCAGGAGGGAGCAGGGGCCAGGCTCCACTGCCTGGTCCTCAGGGCTCAGTGCCTGCACAGAGTACTGGGTGTAGGTAAAATTCCAGTAGAACCATTGCTCTGTAATTAGTTTGGGTATGTGGAAAAGGAGACCAAAGGAGATGGGAGAAAATGGGAGGAAAGCATGGAATGGTCTGGATAATTCCAGTTCCTGTAGTCCTTTGAGAAGAACTGGTTCTCCTCTGTTCCCAGAGTGTCCAGCTCCTTCCAGGGTTTCCTCCTGCATCCACCCTCTCCACCCAGTCTCCTTGTCCCCTCTAAAGACCATGCAGCTTATTGCTGCCACTCCCTCTTCAGAGGAAGTTCCACTGTCCCCAAAATGGGGCAGTTCAGGATTTGTTTGCCAGAGAGGGGTGCTAGTGATGCCTGTGGCAGCTGCAGGAATGTCACAGGTCCGTGGCCCACTGTGCCAGATGCTCTGAGGGAAGGTACTGAACCCACAGCAGGCAGCAGTAAGATGATCTGCCCCTGTGTCCCCTCAAAGTGCTTTCCACGTGTCCACCGAGATCATCACAAGTCAGTGATGCCTGCACACATGTGTGGGGTGACAGTGCTCAAACCAGCTGTAGTGGGAGCAGTGTCCCTTCCAATCCTGGCCCCACTGCTGGGAGCACAGCGGAAGCTCTGGGCCATCCAGCTCCTCATACGGCCATGGAAAAGCTCGTTCCAGCACGGCCATAAAAGGGCCAGGAGGGCGGGCTGTCCTCACCTCTTGTGGTCTTTGCTGTGAGCAGAGAGGTCTCCCATGAGCAGGGCTCTCAAGGAGATGCTCTGTGTAAGGGGAAGGTGGGAACAGGACTGCATCCTTCCCACCTTCCTTCTCCCAAGGAACTGAAGACAGACAGAGGGACGGGCGTCTGTCCGATGGCAGCTAGAATAGGAGGGAGCCCTGTTGGCTTTGCCGAGGGAGCCTCTTTCTATATGGAAATGAAGAATTTAGGCTAATGGAGCTCAACCATCTCTAATTTTGCGATGGCAGGAGGATTTTGATTGAAAGTAATTAAGCAAGCTAGCTGTAAAATTAATTAAAGCAAAAGGGGGGGATTTTTTTATTGGATTGGATAGCGATATAGCGGCTGTCAAATGGGGGACGGATGGGGGTGACCTGAATTCTCTGCCCTCCCTCCTCCCACTCGGGACATTTATGTCACTTTAATCTCCTTACAGCGGCTGGTGTGCATTTGTTTGAAATAATCAAGGAAATATGGTCAGAAATTGTCAGCTTTCAGATCTAATTTACCTGACAGCCCTGCGCAGACCAGTAAGCCTCTGTGTGCGTGTGTGTGTGTGGTGCATGCGACTGTGTGGTCATGGAGGACTCCTTGTCTCCCTTCTCCCCTGTTTTTGTTCATTCTGTCTTCTCTTGATTCTTAGCGAAAATACTTCTGACATATCTGGGGCCACCCAGCACCTTACAGGAAAAAGAAATAAGTTTGACAATTTTCCTGCAGTCCCTTCTCCACCCCCACCTTCCCATCACTATCTCCTCCCAACCTGCTGCCTCATCCTTGCACCATAACCAGCTTTAGGGTTTAGGCAATATAGGATTAGGGGAGGTGGCTGTAATTCTTTATTCCAGATGGCTGGCAACTGCTAAACCCACTGTCACAAGCAACGAGTTATAAAAATACTTAAATTAGGCCCTTTGTTTCAGCCCATGTCCCTGCCAAGCAGCTATCCTGGTGTCCTGCCGGGAGCTCAGCTTGCACAGAACAGGTGGGGGACTCTGAGTCCAGACTGTAATGATGCTGGGGAGAGACTTCTCCGGACTCACACCTACCTGGATTCCCTTGCTCAGCTCCATCTGCTTCTTTTTGCCTTTAGCTCTTAAAGAGAGATCTGCAGCAAGAAGGAGCTGGGCATGAGTTGCTGTGTGCTCACTTAGCAGGTGAACATCCCAGGCCGGGGACATACAAAGGCTGCAATTCCTACCCACATTCTTGACAGAAATCTCGGGCTTACCCCTGGACCTAATCCTGCAACAACCTGATGACCTGAGCTCAGTGTACTGGAAAATGGGGGAAGAAGGGCAGCTGCTGTAGGACCAATGTTTCCTCAGAGCTGCCCTTGTGCCTTACATCTGTCTTGCTAGGTTGGCTCTTAGGGTTATTATTTACTATTTACTATTCATTAAGCACCAAGAGAGTTTGGGGTTTTGTTTGTTTTGTTTGGGTTTCCATACAGAGGCCTTTGCTGAGGCAGACTCTGGTGCCAAGACCTCTGGCGCTTTTACAATTACAGCCCGTGATCCTACTGTATTGTTTATGTAATGGCTCTCAGTCCCGAGGGGTTCTGCAGCCTTTCTTAGACCAGAGCACCCAGCACCTGGCAGGGAGAGTGCAGGGCAAGTGCTGGACCCTGGTGCCAAGGAAAATCTCTGGGCTCTGTGTCCCAGGGGATCATTAATATGTAGAGGGCTCAGGCTGGACCTGCTACAAGGATCCACATGCAGAGGAGTAGGATTAAGCTGCTTCAGAAGGAGCAGATGATTCATCCCTGCCTGCTCTCTGGCCACAGGGTCTCTTAGTAGCTCAGACCTGCTGTTCTGGCTGTTGGGTGTCTGCAGCCCACCAGTCTGTCTCTCATGCAGGGAGCTGAGTTGACTGGTCCTTGTGGGCCAACTAATGTGACCAGTTCCTTAATGTCACAGAGCTCCCCAAACTACCCCAGCACAGGGACTGAAACTTCTAGTTGTTGAGCAGGTGGGTGGTAGGCTCCACACCAGCCCTGTAACCTGCAGGACGTGGGTAGGACTGGTCATAACCTGCTGTATGGGACTGTGCTGAGGTGGGTGATGAGCTCATCACCATGATTCTTGGGTTTAATTCCAGCTTTGCCACTGATTTGCTTTGTATCTGTAGCCATGTGAATGCATAGTTTTGTGCCAGTGCTTCCTCATCAGTATAATGGGTATAATTAGGCTTCCCTGATTGAAGATGGCGCTGAACACTGAGTGTGCTGGCAGACTGTTTGCTCTCGTTTAAAAGTCCCTTCCAAAAAAAGGAGGTAAGAGCAGATTTTAGGGTGCTGGTTCCCATATCATATTGCAGACATATGTAGGTTAAGGTCTCTGACAATACCCAGCCCTTTCCTTGTGGGACAGGTCTGCTCTGAAGAGTTGGCTTCCCCTAAACCTCACAGGTCAGTTAGGTTAAGACTAAGTGCTTCTAAGTACTCTCTTGTATTCAGCAATATACAGAATGTGGCACTGCTGATCTTCTCTGTTAATTACAAATATAACAGAATGTAACATGAAGAATAGTCTAAATAATTTCATGGCCTGTTAACCAAAAGAGAGCTTAAGTTCTGGGGCACGGACCAGGCTACCAGTGATAATGGTATCTGAACTCAGTGGTGTCTGGAGGAAGGGTCATACTATGCTGGCTGCTCTGATTTCCCACTGTAGATTGCAAGACCAGATGATTAAGAGTGCATTAGATAATCTTCTAACATAACATTCCCTACAGGCAGTTACTGGCATTGCTGTAGAGACATCCTGAACGACGTGTTGGAAAAGGAAGTGCACAGGACAGTCTTTCTGCATTGTGAACATGTTTGAGACCCCCATGCAAAGCTGTGCTCTGTTCTGACTCCAAGTCTCCTCAGACATGGCCGAGGAAAATGCACGTGAGTGCTGACCTGGGGGCACCTTCTGTTGTTCTATTTGCACCTTCTTGTACTTGTTCAACACCTCTCCCTTCTCAAGCACTGCCACTCTCACTGCAAATGAGTCTGGAGACCCTGACTCCAGCACAGCCAGGAGTTGAGAAACATCCCATAGTTGGGTGAATGGGATGAAAAGTTCAGATTTGGGTGGCGTTTCTTTTTCTCTCAGTTTAGTGTGAGTGGCAGTGGAAAGGCATAAGCTCCCGTCTGTCACTGATGTGGTGTCAGCTGGGAAATGATTCTCCTGAGCCAAGCAGAGTGACATGAGCATAAGATCAGTCAGAGAGGGATCAAGCCCAGCAAGTCAGGAAGAGCTGAGGCCCTGGGCTGAGTGTGTGGGGATGAGCTGCCCATCCTCAGTCCCTCCAGAAAGGGACTGGAAGCTAATAGATGGAGCTAAAGGGACTGGAGTTCAGCTAACATCAGTTCAGAGAGTGGGAATGTGCAGAGAGATCTCAGGGGTGAGTCAGGAAGACAGACACCTGTACCTGCCTTTCCTGTGAACTGCTGACCCTGACAACATCCTGCTCCAGTGCTGAATCCTGGCTGCTGTTCCTGTACATCCAGCTTGCTTGGGGCAGCAAAAAGAATTAAAAAAACAGAGCCAGCAGCTCAGCTGATCAGGGATTCCAGGCAGAAGTTGCCCTGCCTGACTTGTAGTAGATTCAGGGGCTTACTTTGGAAACTGTCACTAGGGCAAGTCAGAACAAGCCAGTGGCACCTGATTTCCCAGGGAGGGAGAAAAGCCACAGAGGAAAAAAATAAGTTGCAATAGAAGTTTGGGGATAAGAGGACATAGTGTTGCTGGCCAAACAAGGCTATGAATGGAGATGTATCTCCCACATCCCATTTACCACCCTGGCAGTGGGACCCAAGGACCCCACGAGGATTCAGGAAGGCTTCTGTGAAGACATCCTGAGCAGGGAAGGGGATGCTGAATGTGACAAGGCAGCAAGGGAGGGATGGAGAGCTGTGTGCCACACAGTTCAGCTGCTGGGGCCCAGTTAAAACACAGGTGTAAAGTAAAAGGGCATCACTGTGTCTTCAACTCAACCTCCCCCTTCTGCCTTGCTTCCATTTCATGTCCTCCCTGGAGCTCCAGGCAAGTTTATCAATTTACACCCAAATGTAGTAGAATCACCAAGGCTGAAAGGGTTTTAGTTTCATTAATTCTGGACCCTGACACGCCAGCCCTCCACCCTGGCACTTGTTTGCAGGGCTGTCATGGCTGATGCAGGCTTCCTCATGGCATAATAAACCAGCACCTTGGAAGCCTGGGCTGAATTCACAACATCATAGAAGCATTTAGGTCAGAAGAAACCTTTAAGGTCATCAGATCCAGCCATTACCCTGGCACTGCCAAGCCCACCTCACAAGGGGAATTTTCCTCAGAGCAGTGTGAGCAGGCATGCTGGGTCCCAGTGTCCTCACTCGGGTGACCTGTGCTGGTGCAATACTGAGGCTTCTGGGGACAGCTCCTGAGGTTTCCTCCTCTGCACCCCAGCAGAGGGAAGGGAGGGTGTGGGCTGGCTGGGGCAGCTGGTGATGGATGTCTGTCCCCCTGTGTGTCCTCAGAGCAGTGGGACAGTCCCCAGGTCAGGTCAGGTCCATGCTGCTCCCCAGGCAGACCAGGAGCCAAGTTGTAGATTTGGGAGAGGCTCACAGCAGCACTCCCTGAGTTCCCTCTGCACAGAAGATACACCCTCACGGAGCTGTCTTTTTATTTGCAAACTGAGCAGTTGTACTGGAAGAGATTTAGCAAACATGGGACTTCACAATGCTGTGTGTACTGAGTCACACATCAGGGCTGGAGCCAGCTAGCACTGTGAGCTACTGAGGCAAACATTTGAGAATAGCTACAATAGGCACCAAAAATATCTTCAGATGTGATCTTTCTGAGTTGCTGCACGTTAGGTAATAGGGAGGGCTGACAACCTAAGCTTAAACTCTACCCACATTCTCTAGAGCTCATCCTGAGCAAGCCAAGCTACTGGGAATAGGAACAAAACAGAGGAAAAAACAGGTTTTCTCCTGTCAAGGGATCTCTGATTAGCCAACTTCACATGGTTGGGAAAGTTCTGGCACTGGCAAGGCTCTAGGCTGTGATGCTGGCCCTGGCTGCATTTCAGGAGGGAATGACCCCAGAAGTTACACTATGCTGTTGGATCTGCAGTTCACACCTGCACAGGGCCAGGGCAGGATCAGTCCCTACAAGACATCTTCTGTCTATTTTTAAAGTTCCCAGGCAAGGGGCCTGGTTTTGGAGTCTCCTGTAGAAGGTCTCTCTATTTGCAAGGTTTTTCTCTGCGATTGCTCTTTCCTCTCTACTACTCTTTTAAAATAAAAGAGCCACTTCCCCAAAACCCAGCTCTGGCTTCTCAGACGTGATTCCCCAAATGCAGATTTTTGGGGGCTTGTCCCGACCATCTCAGCAGAATGGGAGAACAGGCAGTGATAGTTCTTGCTGCTGTCTGATGTGCACACGCAGGGCAGGGCTGGTGGTTACCCCTGGATCTGATCAGCCTCCTGCCAGGTGCCCCTTTGGCATCATTTCCCCTGTCCCCCAAACCCTTTCCTTGCATCCTGCTGCTCCCTACACCCTCGTGCTGGGGCTGGTACCTTGGCCTTGCCGTGGCCTCTTGCTGCCTTCCAGCACACAATCTCTCCCACTGGTTTTGCAGCCGTTTTTTCTGCCAGCGCAGGGCACTGAAAAGTGCTGGCACTGCCAAAAACCCTGTGTGCACTACGACTCCCCAAACATCCCTTTATTTTTATTGTTCTGTTAATTACTGTTTAAACTTTAATAAGTCACTTCGTCAGGAGGGGGGACCTGCAGTGAGGTTTCTGTGCAAACACTGGGCCCGGCGGTGACTCTAGTGTAACATAACCCTTTATACAATGTGGGAATGTTTAGACTGTAACAGAAACTTGTTATTTTAATGACAGTTAAAGGGGAAAAAAAGAAAGGAGCGAATGAAAAAGGGAAGCAAGTTTGTTGGGGAAATGGCTCATCTCAATCTCTCTGTCTGGCCTCTTTTCTCTTGGCTTTAATGATATGTGGATGAGGAGGCTTTATGGCTTCAGTTGAGGCAAGTCTTGTTCCCAGAGATGCCCTATACAAGGCAGTATGTGATCCCTTCAGTTCTGCAGGGTGAGGCCAACAGCAGAGAGATGCTGATGGAAGCAGCATGGCTTGATTTTGCTCAGACACAGCAGCAGATGCCTAAAGCCAATTTGAGCTCAGTCTAATTATTCTGACCCACACAAGAGACTTTCCCCTTCTATTCAGAGCTTCTTCCACTGGTTAAGTTTTTAAGTAGTTGTGCTGACACAGATGCTGGCATGTCATACATAGGAGGGTCCCACATCCCACGGAAAAAAATGGACCTTGAAACAAGAAGATGATGTTTCATTTTGACGAGTCAAAATGAGGAATCATGGAGACCTGAGAGGGTGAGAGTCTGGCTCACATGCTTGGCAGTGGGAGAGCAGAGAATTCACAGGCATCCTTGATTTTGGACTGTGACTTCTGACATCTGCATTGCTTTGAGGTGGAGAGTGACTGTGCAGTGGCTGCTGTCCCCGCACCACAGCACTGAAGTCACCTCCAGGTTTGGCTTGGCTATATTTAGCTCTCACTATAGACAAGACCATATAGAGTGATATATATGATCTGAAAACCTTCAACTCCTGCTGACCTCTGCTGCTACAGCGAAATCCCCCAAATCTGTGCAGTCTGAGCGAGGATTGGTATGAGATCAGGAGAAGGGAAGAGAGCTCCCGTATTTTCCCTGACAGAATTCCACGTTCCCCCTCCCCAGCCCAGCTTCTTCTGCCAGACCTGGCTGTTGGGCCCACAGGGAATGAGGGCACAGAGGTGTAAGGAGGGTATGGGGGTGCAGACTGGGGCACAAGAGCTTTGGCAGGAGATGCTAGGAAGAAGAGTGGAATGGTGCTGGGAACTTGAGGAAAGAAGATGGGAGAAGAAGAGTGCCCTAAGGCCAGGGCTAGCAGCTGGCTTGGGAAGTGGGGCACAAAGGGCAAAACTTCAGAGGGGAGGAGGGGTTAGGAGGGTGTGGGGTGTAAGGAGCAGTTTGCTGGGAGAAAGAACCAGGTGCCAGCTCATTCCCAGGAGTCCAGTTCCTCTGTGCAGGGCCCCTCTCTCCTCTTTGTTAAATTTCTGGCCAGACCAGGAGCATGGGGGACTTACACTCCGTAAAGCTTTTTGGTGAGGGTGAGTGTAGGGTGGAGTGGGAGGGGATGAAATCATGGGCCTCTGGGGAGTGTGTGTTTTCCCAAGTGGGTGAGCATGCAGGGAGCAGGCCAAAACAGTTCATGCTTTCCTCACCCGCTGCTGGGGTTGTGATTGTTATTGATTGGGTTTGCTGTTCTCGGCACTTTGTGTTTTTCCAGCTGAGCATTGGCTGCCCCTGGAATTTTTTTTTTCCCTCTGCTTTAGTTCAAATACCCACAAACATGGCAGATGGGGCGGGTGTGTGCCCATCTCAGTGCCAGCCAGTACTGCAGGGGCTGAGCCTGCACTGGGGCTGCAGAGGGCTGGGAGAGTGAAGGGGTCTGTGAAAGGTACCAGTAATGACAGCAGACCTGCTGTCAGTAGGATTAAATTCATAGGTCTATATTATCTCTGGCTGTATGTCATACAAAAAGGTAAAGAAATGTGCTCTTGTATGAAAACCACTGTCAGGTCTTCATGTTGGAGCAAACAGTAGGGACATGCACAGGGATTGCCACTCTTGGGCATGTATAAAGTATAGCTGGCTTAGAGTGCATAAACTTCAACCTCAAAGCTAAAGGGCCAGGAGAATGCTAGCTGGAGAGATAGTTTTGCTTCATTTCCAACACATGGTCATGACTTTGAGACCCCACCAAGCCCCTCATGTTGGGCTGTTCTCCCTCCAGCTGTGTGCTCGTGTCCATTCTCTGCAGAGCTGTGTGTGCTTCTGGGGCCAGTGGCAGGAGCCGTCCCTTTAGGAATGGTATTTTCCAGGTTTCTGTGTGAGGCCAAACATGTCCCAGCTGCAAAAATAACTAGTCTGTATATCCTGTGGAAACAGGAGCAGCAGCGACACATCTGTCTGGTCTGGGCAGAGCTGGCTTGTAACTAATGCCCCAAAGGGCATCAGGAGGCTGCAAGCTCCTTGTCAGTGTGCAGAAACCCAAAATAAAGACCTCTGGGGAGGACCAGCCCCTTGGAGGATGAAGCTCTGCAGTGGGCAGAGCAACAGATCCCTCTGAGCCTCTTGCAGGACCAGTGTGCTCCAGCAAGACACGAATATTGACTGGCCCCCCTGGCCCAGCTCGGGGCACGCAGGCTGCTGGCGTGGCCGGGTGCACGCATCCCCCAGGGCAGCCCCAGCCTCCTTCTGCTCCCTCCTGCCTCCCCCGTGGCCAGAGGGGTCACTTTGGTTGGAGAGCACAAGCAGAGCTCAAGGATAGAGCCCCCTGGACGGAGCCAAGGAGCCACCGAGTAAAAACGCTGAGGTTTCCTTTTCTGTACAGCGCGTTTCCCTAAATTGCCTTTGACTGTGTGCATCGCTAATGAAAGTTTATGCCCTTGTTAGAAGGACAGGCAGGTCCATTCCAGTTAGGGCTGGGTCTATCCTTCTGCCAACTGCCCTCCCCAGCACACACACACACACACTCTCACTCACTTGCTCTCCCTGGTGAATAAGTGAGGCTGTTAAAAAAAAAAAAAAAAAAGAGAGAGGGGAAAAAAGAGGAGGGGAAAAAAAAATTTCCATATTTGTGTAAGTTGCTTTAAAAGCATTTTATCATGTCATAAAAAAAAAGGAAAGTACTCTCGGAAATTGATCCTGCACAAGAGCCCATTGGACAGAAGGACGTTGGGATGTTAATGGCTATTTTGCTCCAGGGTGGCTTATTAAAAAATTTATACATAAATGCTTAAAATTGCATAAATTATTTAAAAAAAAAACATAGTAAGCAATTTGCAATCCCCATCTACTTTTCCTCTTTTTCTTTCTGTCGTCTTTCTTTTCTTCCATTCTTTTCTACAAAAATAAAATACTCTTTCCCGCTTCTATTACCCTTGTCCCCTCCCTGTCTGAAAATGTGATGTGCCCAAAATTGTACATGTCTGTGGGTAAAATAAATACAGTTTTAAACGGTACCTGCCACTGGCCAGCAGAGCTATCTGCGAGGGGGAAGAGGAGAAAAAAAAAAAAAAAAAAAAAAAGGAAGGGGAGAAGAAAAAAGAAAAGAAAGAAAGAAGTTTGGATATGATGAGTGTTTCTCGCAGGCGTGGAATGTCACCCACATATCCTGGAGATTGTACTGGGGAGGTTTATGATGGTTTCCCATTGATTTGTTTCCCCGACGCAGCTGCCGACCTCTATTGAGGGACAAACATAATCAGCACTGACGCAAATTAGATGGTTATTCGTTTTGAAAATTGACAGAAAAACAATAAAAAAGATGAAATGCTCCCAAATCAATAGATATAATGAAATTCAAATAATCCGAGAGATGAGGTCTCCATGGCAACTGATAATGTGGAAAAGAAAACAATTTAATAAAGGACAGACACACTTTGAAAACAGATTGGGCAAAGGGAAGGCGGGGGGGCGAGGGAGCAAGGGGGGCTGTGGGTTGGGTGGTGGTGGGAGGGGGCAGCGGGAGGAGGTGGTGGTGGGGAGCCAGAGCCACTGCCTCTCCGCTTGGTTAGCAGTGCTGTAGTGAAGGATCACTGTCCATCCCAAGGACGCTTGCCATAATTAAGAGAGGCTTTCGGTCCAGAAAGTGCAGATTCAGGTTTTAATACACAAAATTATTTCAGGAGCACTGAATCGGAAAGTCGTTTGTTATGACCTTCCTGAGAGGCCTGGAGCAGGGCATGTTGGAGGCGCGGCGGCTGAGCCAGCTGAGTTATGGCATATTTGTGTTTTTATAGTGCGGAGGGGAGGGGGAAGGGGGGAAGAAGGTTAAACAGTATTTACAGCTCAGTTGTTTTCAGAAAGGAAAGAGAAATAGAGTTCATGAAAAGATGCGAGTGGAAGAGAGAGAGGGAGAGGGAGAGATCCCCTGCCCGGCACACACACTCTGCCGGGACGTCAGCTCCAGTGAGACATTCCCGGTGCTCTGTTTGCCTTGAGGTGCGAGCTGCAGATGGGCTGGGGCTGCAGAGGGGCTCTTTGGCGGGGTGGGGAGTGTGTCTGTCCCTGCTGCAAGTCTGGCTGCAGGGTCCAGCCGGGAGTCCGCTGTCCTCTCACTCCAGGCTGCAGAACAAACTGCGTCTGTCGTGCCGAGCGTGTGCGTGGTGCGAGTGCCCGCGGGTGCTCTGCTCACACTGCCCTGTGCTGGCTGCACGTCGGGCTGCCCGTGGGCTCTGCCTGGCTGCTGCTGGGCTCCGTGGGGTGCTCCCTGCGTGTGCGGGGCCGAGCGGAGCCAGGTGTGTGCGGGGTGCAGGTGCTGGCTCTCCGTGTCCAGATGTGTATGTGCAGATGTGACACCTGTACGGCCCCGGCTACACAGGCTGGTGTGCGTTAGCGTGTGCATACAGTGGTGTGTGAGCAGGGTCATGTGTGCCTCTGCTTGTGATAGTGTACCTGCACAACCACGTTTCTGTGCACGTGTGCGTTCCCACGGATGGGGGTTTGCAGCAGTGATAGCACAGGCACATGGACGGGCTCACGAGGACATGGGAGATAAGAAGATGAGCCCTAATGACCAGAAGGAAGAACAAGAAAAGGCAAGACATGGAATTAGAGTGCTGCGAGCACTGGGAAGCACGGGGTGAGTGCCCACATGGCCCAGCTGTGAGGTTGCTCTCCCGTGCTGCTCTGACAGGACTGCTGAGTGAACAACTCAGGCATGACCCACTGCTTTCACACCAGAGCTCTTTCTCCCCTGGCCTGATCATTCCTTCCAACAGGATGGAAGCATTTCTCCTAACCACAGTGCACAATATTTGCAGGTTGCAGACATCTTCAGGGATCCAAGATCCCTTGAGCTCCCAGTGCTGTGTGTAATCATGGGTACCTGCTCTGGATCCACAAAGGAGTTCAGCCCCACTTGGGGATCACAGAAACCTCTAAGAGCACTGAGTACCCCCTTTGCACACCCAGCCCAGAGCAGTTACCTGCTCACATACAACTCAGGCAACAGCCAGGGGCCGTGGAGGGGACATAACATGAGCTGGAAGGCTGAGATGCTCTGGTTTACTCTTTGTATGCAGCCCTTGCTGAGGTTTCACTCACCTCCTGCAGGGTGACACACTGATTCACTTTGCAGGACCTTGAAAGACCACAATAATGAACTTTCTCTGGCCCTGCATTTTTTAGTGGTGCAACAAGCATTCACGCTCCCAATTCCTATTTAGCTCCCGACTTCCCACTGCAGTTAATTAGCAGTCTGCATTCTTTGTTGGGTCTGAGCTTAATAGTGCTGAAAGGGATTGCAAATTGCTCTTAAACTGCCGACCAACTACCGAAGGGTCAGAGGGACCCTATTTTAGGAGCTGCCTCACTTAACCCCTGCCCTCAGTTAGGGATGAGCCCACCCTGACACCAGGGAGCTGCTGTCCACTGACTTGGTTCATGGTGGTTTGGGGTTCTCTGTAAAATCACTCATTAAAGGCAGTCACCAAGAGGAACTGATGAAACTTTGAGCAATTCCCTTCTGAATCTATGGGATCTGTTGTGTCTCTCTGGTCTGTTTCCCCAGTGTCAGGTATTTGCTTCCAAGTCTGTTTCCCTCTTGATCTCTCCTCCATGTTTCCCTGCACCCCTTGCCTTGACTCCCCCAGCCTTTGGAGAGGGATCTGTGCAGTGTTTCCAAAAGGCTCATGTCTTGGCCTCTTCTTCATTCCTTGGGAGCTGGCTCCCACATGAGGCAGCAGGCTTTGCTCCAGAGGCTTTCCCAGCCCTCTGCTTCCACCACCCCTTCCCTCCCTCTCTGCATCCCCTGTGTCCTCCTGGCACAGCACTCCAGCCGTGCATCTGTGCTATGGAGAGGTGAAGTTAGGCACTGTGTTTGCATTTAGCTGCCCTGACAACATGTCTGGCTTCACAGGGAGTTTTCTGTGGGCCACGGGGAGCCTGCAGGGGCCTGAAGGTGATGAGCTATTACTCCTCACTCTTTCTTTCACATCTTTTTCCCCTTGGTTTTCTTCACAGTCTGTGGGGAGATTGATGGCAGGATTGTGATGTAGATGTTAGCAGTTCTGCTTGATTTATAGAGTTACTTAGGCTGAGTGAGGCTACTTATGCTCCTCTGGATAGTAAACCTTTTAACCAGACTAAAAAATTAATAACAAATAAATAAGTAAGAGAAACTGGATCAGAAAAGCTGATCCTTTTGGCTTTATGTTATCTGAAAGAAAGATGGTGAGGACAGAAAGTTCCCAGGGAGCTGCTGCTCAGCCTGGGGAGCCCAAGACCCTGCTCACTGCATTGGGTTGGAGCACTGAGAGCAGGTTTTCATAGGAAGGAAACAGCTGAAATGTCTTATCAAAGATCCTGCGTTGACAAATGAACTAGGAAGTTTGCTGCAGGACACAAGGGACTTTTGAGCTTCAATCTGCCCTCTATCAATGCTTTTCCTCTGCTGTTATTCGATTTGCAATAGTACCTAAATTTGCAAAGGCACTGGGCTCATTAAGCTGAGCAAGAAATCCTTTCCCAATGGGTGATCCATGAAGGGGAGCCTGCATGATGTCCTTTGCCCAAAGAGAAGGAACAGTAGCAGAGTGGGGAGCAGAATCAGAATTCCTGACTCTGTTCCCCACTTTTTTCCCCTCCTCTTTACACTGGGCTCCTTTTGTTAATTTGTAGTAGCTTCCTGTTGTTACCTGTATGCAGAAAGGCATTCTTTTTCTTGTCCTTCGGAGGTTCCAGGGCACATGAGTGCAGAGCAAGGCAAAGGGAAGGGCAGGGATGAGGGGCTTTGCCTTCGCACTCGGGTGAGAAGCAGACCCTTAGTGGCTCTCCCAGTGAGGAAGCTGGGGGTAGGCAAGATCAAAGCACACTTAGGGTAATTTTTGAGCTCTGCCTAGGAAAAGGTTCAGACGTGCGTTACTAAAGAGCTGTGAGGAAGGATTAGTCCTATCCTTGCTCGAAGTTGAAGCACTTTCCCCACCAGCTGTGCCAAATGCCTGTGAGGAGCTGGTGGAACAGGTCAGCAGTAGGTGAGAAAGGAGTGCTGGGGGGAGGCAGAGGGGCCGGGGGAGGCTGTCACCTTCGAGCCATCCAGGGGACAGGTGAGGAGGGACCTGCGGCAGATGCTGCAGCCTGAGAGTGTGAAGGTGTCCATCCTGCTCTGCTGCCAGCCAGCTCGGCTCTTCAGCAGGGACTCTGCAGACTCTGGAGGACTTTTTGAGTTGCAGCCCATTGCACCATTGCAGCAGGAGCGGCTGTGCTAGGGCCAGCTCACTCCTAGTGTGAGGTCTGCACTGCCTTTCTCTCCCTGGCCAGTGATATATGGCATAAATTAGGCCTCTGAAGGGGGATACTGCATCCTTAAGAAGAAATATGTCCTCATTTTTCTTAAACACCGTTTGCACTGAGTGAAATGTTTAGAAGGGACGCTGAGGGATAACTTTATTTCTTACTAGGGAGTTCAGAGCCGTTCAGTTAAACCCATAAAACACTGGGAGTAGGGAAGCTGACAGCCTGCCCGTGCATTAGAAAAGCCATTACTCATCTAGGGGAAGTTCACCCCATGCTGGAGCCTTGTGTTACCAATGGGGTGGTCCAGGGGAAAACATGGGATCATCTCCCTTGGCCATCTAAGGGGTCAGTAGGATGATCAGAGGTGAAAAAGACTGTAACAATCCAGCACAGTGACATGGAGTGCTGATACAGAGACCCCAAAGCGCTTGGGTAAGGCTCACTGGGTGGGGAATTGTCCTCATTCCCCCTCCCCTGCATGGGGAAACTAAGACACAGAAAGCTGGGGAGACTGACGGTTACACTGTGGTTGGAAGCCAGGCTGGAAGCCAGCATTTCTGGCTCTTAATCCCCAGCCTGAATCACCAAAACCAAATTCCATTCCAGAGGCAAGGAGTGAGAGTCAGGAGGCCTGACCTCCTGTTCTGTTTCTGGCACAAAGCTGTGCTCCCAAGTGGAGTCGGGAGTCCTGATTCCATCTTCATTGCACTTTCAGCCCTTTCTTCCCAATGAGATTTAGAAAACCTCCTGGAAGATGAAGGCAAGGTCTTGTAGGTAATAGCAATGGGAATTCCTGTCTTGGATGGTGGTTGGTGCTGCGGTGGGCTGCGTTACAGGTGGAGGTGTGCGAGCTCATGCTCCCAGGCACCTGGCCAGTGCAGGCTGCCATCATGCCCCCAGTAAGTGGCTGTTCCAGAGGACAGGGCCACCCAGGGCACCCAGAGTCGTGGCAGACAAGGCATCGGCCACCAAGGGGGTGGTGACTTTCTCTTTGATATTTTATTTTTGGAGGCTTGACACCAAAAGATTTAATATTTGTTTGAAATGAGAAACAGTTCTCGAGTGAATTTGGAGAGCCTGGGAATTAATGTCAGACCCCCCCTCCCCTCCCTAAACATCCCTCCTCCCCGTCAACTGAGTCCCCCCCTTTCAATTTCTGAAGCTTGCTGATTTGAATATTTATAAATATCAGTAAATTATTTATTGTAGCAATCTGCTGTGCCATTTCACCAATCGCCGTTAACACTTTAGGGCTTGCTCTTCAGGAGGATGCGATGGAGGAGACGGGCACCTGGGGGCTGGGAGCAGGCACTGGGGAGGGGTCCTGCTGGCTTGTGTGCAGTGCCAGGAGGGGATCTCTGTGTGGGCAGCGCTGGGAGGGTCGAGATGTTTGCAGTAGAGGATGGGGACCTGTGCCCAGTAGCAGGGGACACTGGAGAGGACATGGCTAAAAAGGGAGGCTTTTGTGTTGGCAGGGGAGGGCAGCGAGGGGGTGGCCTAAGGGGGTGGGCTGTCTGTGCCCTGTGGCATGGCCCTGACTTACAGCTCAGCGCTCATCACTCTTCACTTGTAGTGTCTGTTCCCCTAAGGAGGAAAATTCCTCTCCGTTTCTCCTGTCCCATTCCCTCCCTTCAGAAGTGCACTCCCGCACAGAAAATGCACGCTGCTCAGAGATGCTGTGGCTGTTTTCTGCTTGGGTAAAGGAGGGGCTCCCTGTGTTCATAAGCTCTTCTCCCAGAGAAGCCCTATCTGCAGCACGGGGCAGCCAAACGGCCAGGTGAGAAACAGGAGCAGCCCACCTGGCTGCCAGCCCCGGTGCAGGGCACAGGGATCTCCAGAGCCCGTGGCTTCCCCTGCTCTCAGGTGTCCTGTCGCTCACTGCCCCGTGCCCGCTGCTGTGCACTGCCCCGCACTGGCACCAGCAAATTGCAGCTGAACTCTGCACCTGGGAAGGTTGAGCAAAGGGAAGCAGATGGGCTTGCTGAAGGGAACTGACTCTGCTCTCTGTCCCTTTGGGCCAGGGCTGAACCAGGCAACCTGGGAGCTGCAGATAGGGAGAAAAGTAGCCCCTCGTGGGTCTGTAAATGCCAGTGTGAGAGGCAGGAGAGAGTCAAGCAGTGAGGACTGCAGGCAGACTGTGCTCTGGCAGGCGCTGGCGGTGGGGACCAGAGCAGAGTCCCCAGCCTTTCCTCCCTGGTTTATGGATGAGGGGGTGTGGGGAGAGCCCTCCTGGCTGTGGGAAAGCAGGGAGTGAAGCTGGCAGCTCTTGGGTAAGGACACCCTGGCTGCTCACTTCGTTTCTCCTCCCACGTCTTTGATTCTCCTTCTCCTGCCTGCCCAGCGCTGAGCTGGAGGCTGTCACGTCTGACTCTCACACCGAGGGCTTTCCCCAGCTCCTTGCAGACACGCACAGGCAGGATCCATGCTTCCAGGGCAGAGGAGGTTGTTAAAGAGCCTTTGTGAACTCCCCAAGGTCAGCCAGAACAGACAGCATCCACTAATCCAAGGTCATTTCCTGGGCTAAAAGCAATAAAATGTTTTATTGATAAACTGAAGAGGGGAGAATACGCACTAAATCCACTCTCAGACATTGTGGGCCATGCCTGGGATGTTCTGCCTTTGCCCTGGCCCTGCCTGGGAAAATACACAGGTCTTCGTGCTGGAGGAAGGATGTTTTCTGGTGGGGGCTGAGCATTTGGCTGCCTTCCCTGCCTCCTCCTAGCATGTGGCCGGGCAGTGCCAGGGCACTGCTCCTTAGAAGCATGTTCCCAGTGCTCCAGTGGCCTTCTGCTGTGAAGGTTTGGCTCCATTTTAGGGACTGCAGCTCAAGTGTGAAGAGGCTCCAGTGTGCAGCATCCTCACCTCCTACCCCAGCGAGCGGTGCTGCCCTCCCTGTTCGGGACTGCTGGGCAGACTGGAGTCTCTCCAGTCAAGTTTGCACCACAGTGGTTAAAAAAGAAAAGGACTGTGCATGCATGTCAGCTCTCTTTTCTTCCCCCTCCCCGCCCCAAATAATGCCGTTAATAATTAATCGAATGAGAGCTTGCAGCTCCTGGAAAGCTGGCACTGGGACCTCCCTCCTGAACGGAGCTGCTCAGCTGGGCTTAAAACTCTTCAATAGGAATATGAAAGCTCCATCTGTTCGCCGTGCCCGGCCCTCTGAAGTGACAAGGCTGTCCCTCCCCGGGCAGGAAACCTGTCCCCCCGGAGCGGTGCGGTGCCCCAGGGGCAGGGGTCTGCCCTGACCCTGCCCCTTCCCGCGGCACAGCTCCTGCTGTCACCCTGCACCCGTCCCCGCGGGCTCTTCCAGCCCCACGGCGCTTTTCTCCCCTCTGCCGGGCGGCGTTTTCGTGAACCTCAAGCTGCGGGCGGGTTTGGGCTCTCTCCGGCTCTCCCGCAAAGCCGGACTTGTCTTTGGAGCAGTTTGCCCCTTGGCTGGGGTGGCCCGTTTCTGTCCGGGCTGCAGGTCCGCTTGTGTGCACACGCGTGTCCCCCACAGCCCGTGTTGTCCCTCGGGGCCGCAGGGCTGACCGTGCCCGGCTCTACATCCCCCCGTGCCCGGCTCCCCCATGCCCAGCCCTGCAGCCCCCCGTGCCCGGCCCTGCATCCCCCTGTGCCCTGCATCCCCCCGTGCCCGGCCCTGCATCCCCCGTGCCCGGCTCTGCAGCCCCCCGTGCCCGGCTCTGCAGCCCCCCGCCGGGGGCTAATGGTGAGACGGCGCTGTCTGAGGGCTGCACGGGGCCAGAGCCGGGCTCGGGCTGCGGGGGACACCCGGGCACGGTGGAGAGGACAGCCACTGGGCTGAGGGGACAGCCGGGCTGAGGTGACAGCGGGTGGGCTGAGGGGACAGCGGTGGGCTGAGGGGACAGCAGAAGGTGGGCTTAGGGGGCAGCGGGTGGGCTGAGGGGACAGCAGCCCGGGCTGAGGGGACAGCGGGTGGGCTGAGGGGACAGCCACTGGGCTGAGGGGACAGCCACTGGGCTGAGGGGGCAGCGGTGGGCTGAGGGGACAGCAGAAGGTGGGCTTAGGGGGCAGCCCGGGCTGAGGGGACAGCCACTGGGCTGAGGGGACAGCCACCTGGGCTGAGGGGACAGCGGGTGGGCTGAGGGGACAGCCACTGGGCTGAGGGGACAGCCACCTGGGCTGAGGGGACAGCGGGTGGGCTGAGGGGACAGCCACTGGGCTGAGGGGACAGCCACCTGGGCTGAGGGGACAGCAGCCCGGGCTGAGGGGACAGCCACCTGGGCTGAGGGGACAGTGAAATGTCCAGGTGAGCTCTGTCCACCTGTGTGCCAGCCCCGGCTGCACCTTGCCTTCGCAGGGAGCATTGCCGTGCTGCGGCGGTGGGCACGGAGCGGGAAGAGCCCGTGTCTCCTCCAAGGGTGTGGAGAGGGGCAAAGAGGAGTAAACTCCCGGTGGCATTGTTTTCGGAGGAAGTGCTCAGTGTAAATAGAGCTTGTGGGAAGAGTTTGTCCCGGGCAGAGATGAAAAGTCCGTGTGACAGGCTCAGGTTATAAATGGCTTCCTTAGATTGATGTGAAATCAAAACATTTCTATTTAGACGAAGAAAATGAAGGGGGATGTTTACTTAGCCTGGAATCTTTAAACAGTGATTTGGGGTGGGGAGCTCGGCCTGGGGGGAGGGTGCCTCTGCCTGGCTTCGGGGATCTGGCAGTCCCGACCTTGGGCAGACCCAAAGACCCCTCATCCAGCAGCTCAGCTCCTCTCCCTCTGCCCGAGACAATGAAACACAGGTGCCCTGGTTGCCTCCAGCCTAAGGGTCATATTCAGCATTTCTCTGTAAGAAGGGTTTCCCTCCTGCTCACGGACCTGATAGCGTAAAAGAGGGGAACAGGAATGCTGGTAGAGGTAATGTCCCACCCATTCCATAGATAGGAAGTAAAGGAATGGAAAGATAAAATGATGCATCCAGACATGGAGAGAGGTGGTCACAAGGCTGGCAGGAGAAGCTGGAAGTTCTGATTTCCAGCTGTTTTGGAATAGGTGGGATGTAGATGTGCAAGAGCCCTGGTATTTCAGAGCAACTCCCGTTCCCCGAAGGTCTCTTGTAGGGGGAAGGTTAGTTTTATAGATCAGGGAAGTGGTGTGTTTTCAGAACTTGCTTTATTTTTAGCTTAAACTTTAGGAAAAGATTCTCAAAATGTTAAAGAGAAAAATATCCCAAACACAAGAAGGGAAAGGAAAGATGCCAAGGGGCAGGGCAGGAGCTGGGGGGCAGAAGCTGGGGAGGTAGAGAGTCAAAGCCAGAGTGTGTGAGATGGAAGGAGGCAGAGCAGGAATGGAAGATGAGTTGCAGGCTGCCTGGAATTGCTGCATACGCAGCAAGTGCAGCCTCAGGAACGTCTGTTCCTCTTTTCCTTTGAATAAATATTTATATATTCATTTGCCAGCTGGTGCACACACTTGGCTGCTCACCTCCAGACCAGAATAATGGGATCTGCCCTCCTGGCAGAAAGGGGTAGGGCAGTGAGGATTTGGGCTGCCGAATGTCTGCCTCCCAGTTATCTCCAGCTGCGAGCGGTGCTGATCTCACCAGTTAAGTAGGGCTGGCTATCGTGAGAGCATGGACAGGGAATCTCCAGGCAGTGTTTGGGAGAGAGGCTGGTGATTCCTTGCTGACCCAGTTCCCTGGCCCCGGGCAGGCACTGCATGGAGGCTCTGTCCCCGCCACCTGCAGCCAGCAGAGCTCTCCTGGCCCTTGGCCTGAGCCCACAGGCACGAGCTGTAGGTGTCCTGGCCAGGCTCCACTTGGAGCTCACAGCAGCCTCCTGAGATTCCCTTGGTGATACCAGCTGGGTATGGAATCGGCCTTCACTTTGTGCCCTAAATAGTGGGAATGCAGTTGGAAGGGAAGGTGGGTGCCGGCAAATAGAGACTTGCAGCTTTATAGGCATCTGCCTGTGCCCATCTGTATGTGCGAGGGCTGCAGGCTTGTGTTGGGGAACGTGTGAAAAAGGAATGCGTGGGGGAAGGCACAGGAATGCATTTTGGGGAGATGGGACTTCTTAACCTGTGCATGTAGGACTGTGTTTACGGAGTGTGCCAGCACATACACACGGCTCTTTGAACAGCTGTAATTTCTGGATGGGGAGGTACGTGTTTGGGAGCATCGTGTGCTTTCGCTTGGTGAAAGCATGATTGCACGTAGGTGTTAGTGCCAGGGGGTGCGTTCGGAAAGTGGAGGAGTACATTTTGCCTCCCTTTGTGTGGGGGGCTGATATATTTGTCGGGGGGTTATTTTTCTTGCAGTCCTTGACAGGGAAGCGTGTCTGAAGCTGTCAGGAGTTTACGTTAAGCAGCCACTCTCTGGCTGTTGGACAGCAGGTCTAAAGTTTCAGTCTGTTTGTATTGGGCTGTCATGTTATGGGATTAGGGGCTGTCACGGTGGCTTCTGGGTGCATTGTAGGGGGTCTGATTAATCTCACTGTGCTTCTGTGGAGCAGCACCTCTGTGCTGGTGACAGGGAGGTGTGGGCTGAGCTGCCACAAGGGACTCCTGTGTGGCAGAGGAACCCGTTCTCATCATTTGAGGTCTGGAGACATGTTTTGTTTGCTCTACATGTGACCAGCACCTCTTTCAGCACAACATAAAATTATGGAGGGACCTCTTCCTCCAGCAATATGCCCACAGTAACTCCTGTGGCATGTGTGACCAATAAGTGTTTTATTGAGTGCTCTTCCTGAGCCCTGGAATGCCCGGCAGGGTCTGCCTTGGCTCTGCTCTGGGGAAAGAGCCAGGCTGTGTGCCCATTGCAGCCTTCCGTCCTTTAACCCTGCTTAGTCTGGGCATCTCTCAGAAAGGGAGAAATGAGAAATTCTAAAGCGGCTGCTTTAGAATAATTATTTTGCTTTTATTTGGGATTGAACCTTGTTAATTGTTGGTGCAATACTAATGCAAGTGACTGATAGAGACCATTTAGTTCAAGATTCTCCATGACCTTGAAGTTAAGACCTTACCTTCTTCCTCTCTCCCCCCACCTTCTCTCACCCCTCCTTTACTAGCTGTCACATATGAATAAACTACATTAAAATAACAAACTCACACTAATTAGCTGATTGTGCTGGGAAGTATGAGAGCAGAATTTCCTGTGTGCGACAGCAAGCAGGCACAGGGGCCTGATCAGCCAGTACCAGCCCACAGCAGTTTTCTCCATACTACTGTGACACACCAGTCTAGTTCTGGTGCTCCAGAGCACACACTTTGCCAGGGCTCCTGTCCTCCATACTGGTTCTTTTAGGTGCATACTGGTTCTCTTCTCTGAGACTATGCACAAACTCTTCTAGGTGAATTCATCACTGTCCATGGGGTTAGGCTTGGGAGGCTGTTGTCCTTGCTAGTGATGCTTGGGTGCAGTCCCTGGCTGGTGTGGGTTTGGCACCCACTACATCTGGGATAGAGCTGGGGACCTAAGGCAAGTGGTGCTGCAGTCTGAAGGAGAGGGCAGTCTGGGCTTTTAACAAACTTCTGTCCTGCCTCAGCCAGGAGCAAAGGTCGGTGCCGTGCTCACCTGCCTGAGATGTTTGGGGCCTTTCAAGGCCAGGTCTGTCCCAGCACAAAGAAGTGCCTCTTTCTTGATGGCCAGTGTCATGTTTTGGTCCCAGCAGGTTCAGAGGATGCTTCTCACCAAGCTCTTCTGGCTGGGCTTCCACTCAGAGTTTAGGAAGCACATAGTAGCTCCACCTTTCCAAGGCTGGGACTGGCCGTGCCTGAAAGCCCATTGGGTTGGCGCCATCCTTTTGCTGTTTGGGTTCAAGTTGTCTGATCCCACTAATGCCCTTCCTTGCTTCTTTCTCCTCTCTCTTCCCAGCTGAAAGAACTATATGCACTGACGCAGCCTCAGGAAAACCCGCGATGGCTGCCAAGCGCAAAGGCGGCCTGAAGCTGAATGCCATCTGTGCCAAGCTGAGCCGCCAGGTTGTCTTCGACCACGGGGGAGCTGAGCAGGCACGTGCGGACAAGGGCCCGCAGCAGGAGAGCAGCAACAAGGACCTGCCCCAGCCCGGGACCAAAGAGCTGGGGACGGAGTTTTCAGATGGACTCAGCCGTGTGCAGAAGATCGAGGAGGACAAAAGGAGGGAGGTGATCGAGAAATGGGTGAACGGGGAGTACAATGAGGAGCCCTTGCTGGGGAGAGCAGAGGGCAAGGAATGTAAGGGCACTGAGAGCGCAGAGGTGCCCCCTGAAGGGGTTTACATGGTGCAGCCCAAGGGCTGCAGCGATGAGGAAGACAACGGGGACGAGGCAGATGCTCTCAGGGGCTCGCAGGATGGCAACTTCTTGGATGACAGGGATTCAGATGGGCCAGCGAAGGACGACGCCTACCGGTCCTCCAGTGGCGAACCAGGCTCCAAGCTGGGGGCAGGAACCACCTCAGGTAATCCCTCTGTCCCCTCCATCTCCTGACACAGGGCAGCTGCAGGGTTACATTTTCTGTGTCCATGCGGGGTCCTGCAGCACCTGGCAGCCAAGGGGAGGAGTGACAACCCTGATCCCCTTGCAGAGACCTGTCATCTTGCTCTTGGGACCATACGGAGTTTGCCTCTGGCTTAGCCTCCCCTTCCCAAGAAGGGTGGTGTGAGGGTGGATGAGGCTGGATAGCCCTTTCCAGCCCACAAATCCCTCCAGACTCCTTCACACCACTCAGATGGCCATAGCGGGTTTCCTGCTCTTGTATTCCCCCAAAAGCAAAGAGAAGCAGAGATTTGTCTTGTAACAAATCCCAGGTGGATCCTGCAGGGTGTCCACACACAGGCTGGGTTATCTAACCACCCTCATGGCCACACATGGCATCTTGATTAGTGGTTCCTGACGGTGGAAGCCCCAGGATGAGCGGGGAGAGGGCAGGAACAGAGGCAGGGCTGCCTCTTCCACGGCTCCTGAGGCTGAGCCCCAAGCTGCAGCCCCGTGGGGAATGCAGCACAGCCCAGGGCAGGCAGCCTCACCTGTGGGACAGGACAGGACAGGACAGGACAGACAGGGGACAAAGGGTCTGGAAGGAATGGCCAGAGATGTTCCTCCAGGGACTGGACCGGGTGAGGGGAGCCTGCAGGAGGCTGAACTGAGCCAGGGCAAGGCTGGGGTGGGTCCCAGAGGGCCCCTACAGAGCCACCCAACACTGAACATCGTGATCTCTTCTTGCTGCTTCATGGTCCCTTGGCCCAGGTGGAGGGGCTGAGGTGACACCCGTGTCACAGTGCTGCCTCCCCTTTTGAGCAGCCCAGTCCTTGAGCTTTGCCCACCCTGAGCTCAGGATCGAGCTGGTGGAAATGCTGCCCCCAAACCTCAGTTTACCTCCCTATCTTGTGTTTTCTTCCTCCGGCTGTGTATTTCCTATTTTCAGATTGCTTTTGCTTTATTTTTGTGGTTCATTCAAAAGCTGAGTTCAACAAGAGATGCTGGGGAAAGCCTCAGATGACTTCCTTGCTCCCTTTCTGATAGCCAGGTGTCCCCCCAGATTGATTCAAGGGGGTGTATGAGTGCTAAGCCTTGATAAAAGCTTTGGGCGAATTGAATTCTCTCCATTAGGGCAGAGCAGCTCCCTCCCCATTTGTCTCTCAGCCGGGCTGAATCTGTAATTGAAAGATCTTCTCCTAATCTGCTCCACCTGCATGCACCCCTCCCCTGATCTCAGCACTTTGTGAATCCATCAAACTTTCCTCCTTTTGTGTGCGCGCATGTTTTCCTCCTCCTGTTAATAATGCAGCTGAAACTCATCTCCGTCTGTCCGTTCCCCTTCTGGAGAGGCACATTCTCTAGTCTTCACGAGTTCAGTGGCAGCGCACATAATTATGCATATAAGATATAAACAGAGCTGTTTAATTATCCTTCGCCACATCAGTGACAGAGTAATTAACAAACATTGCAAGATCAATGAGGGAAAGTGTGACCTTCAGTTTCCTTTGATAGGAAAGCCCTTGTCGTTCCCAGACACAAGGTGATTGTGCCTGGACTCTGGTTTAGTTTGTTTTAATTCACACCACCCCACCATTTGCAGCTTTTATTTGCTATGAAAACTAAAAGAAGGGGAACTTAAATGTAAAAAAAATGTTACCAAACTAGGGAAAATGAAAAGAAGCTGAGGTTTCTCAATGGGGGAAGAGATTTGAGTAAAATACCTTTGCAGGGCTGTATTGTCAAAGGATTATGCAAAAATGGGTAACTGTTCAGGAAGAGGGGGGCTGAAGCTTTATTTATGTCTCTAAGGCAGGTAATGGCACATGAGGGGTCCAGTTTACATATAGAACCACGTGGGATTTGACTTGCAAACAGACGTGCTGCTGCCTCTTGAGCGTCTGTTTCAAGAACCTTGTTATAAATGTCATTTGCAACATTTCCCTGAAAGCACAAGAAACATCCCTTGCTTTGGAAAGGACAAAATTATTTTCCTTTACTTTTTCTGTCAGTGTTCAGGAAATGAATTTTCAGCTGTTCATCACCAAGTCTTCAAGACCTGATGTTACTGGGTGTGAGCTAAATTTATTCCAGGGAGATCTGGAACTTCCTCTGTCAAAAAGGAGGGATTATTTTTTGGAGCTGGGGGGTCGCAGGAGTCAGATAAAAGGAGAGGAATACAGCTCTGCCCTCCCAATCAAAGTGGCTTTGGTTGAGTCATCACAGAAACCTTGATTTGAAGATTCTGAGCACCAGTTGCTCCCTGTAAGAACAGAGGGTACAGAGCTGACAGTGCTGAGCAGTGTTTCAAACAGAGCCCATACTTGCATCAGCTGGAAACTTGTGTGAAAAGCAGGAGCCTCACAGAAAAGCAAATCCTACATCTAACAAGCTTTGTTGGTCAGTGGGAAAAGTAATCCAAATAATAAGGGGCTGAGAAGGGTTCCTGTGTCCCAGGGTCCTGATGTGTACACACCCTGTCCTCTGTCTGGGGATTCAGCTAGTGCCCATGTCTTGACCAATACCTGTCGTGGTCTGTTGCCAAACCTGGCCACCTTTGTGTCCGTCCAGGCTCACAGGAAGGCTTGTGGTGTGTTGTGTTCACAGAGACTCGCTCAGTGCTGTTCAAGCCTCGTGCTTTTAAAGAAGATGGAGTTTCTTTCTGAGCCTCCCCTTGGGAGAACAAGACTGATGGTCGGTGCTCAGTCTTGCCCTGTGTGCCTCCTCCCTGGTCCACCTGGGAAGCACATTCAGGAGTCACAGAACTGCTGTCTGTCAGGAGATGGGTGTCAGAAACTGATCTGGACGTGCAGATATGTTTCTTCATTCATTCAGGCACCCTCTCTTGCCCACTGACCGGCCCATGCTTCTCTGTGCACATTTATATATAGCAGTGAGATTTCTCAGTGTAGTCTCTGACACAGATCCCTTTCCACAGTCGCTCACTGACGCACACATAGCCGGGCAGATTTTCCTACACATGTTCTTCACTTTGTCTGTTACATAGTGGGCTAAAGCAGTCAGTAGGAGCTTCCCCCTGTACTTTTGGATCTGCCTTTCTTTTCTTAGCTTCTTGGCTAAGTCTCTTGGAATATTCATTGGCCCTGTTTTCAACCAGGAGAGTTTTCTCTTTCTAATTTCCTGGGGCGACTCCACTTAGGAGAGCATACATGCCAAGTGCCAGTTTCTTGCTCATCACCCTGTGTCCCCCAAGTCTACGTATTTTCCCTTTCAAGCGGAATAAAGGACAGAGCCCTGGCTGGGATGTCCCATCCCCCAGTATCCAGACCTTGCACTCCATTTGGGCTGTTTTGCTTTTCCTTCCATATATAGTGTGCTGCTGCAGGCTATTTTTAGCGCCTTTTTTGCTAGCTTCGGATCCTTTGTGATATGATAGCTGCTCTGAGACACACAGATCTCTGCTCTTTGGCAATGCCCACAAATGGAGAGCAGCGCGAGGGGAGAGGGAGCCCTTTATTATCACACAGGAAAGGAGAGGAAAATGCGGTGCAGGGAAGGGGGAGGAAAACACAGGCATAATGCTTCCTGTGGCTTCCAGGATTCCTCACAGGGAGTGTTTCCCAGCTGTTGTCCTGCTTCATTTTTGTCTGTTTATGGATATGAGCAGGGTTTTCTCTCAAATAGGTAATATCGATTACCTCTTCTCTTGTCTGAAAGCGTATATGAAATGAGGTGGTGGAGTCTAATACAGTCCTTCTGGTGAGGCAGCTCTCCTCTGTAGGCTGCCTCCACGGGGAGCCTCCATGTTAGGTGCCTGAGCAATTAAATGCATGTTGTCTTAACTTCAGGGCATGTGTTGGGCTTCTTGGGCTGGTGCTGGATGAGTCCAGCTGCACTTCCTGGCAGTGAGCAGTGGGAGCTGGCCAGAGCTTCATCTCAAATGTGGGTGAGGAAAGACTGAGCAACACCAGCAAAGCTGTTGATCACAGAGGGTGTTGTGATCATCTGGAACCACGGATTAAATCCATAACAGTGAAAACTGAAACTCAGACCTCACAAAGCTCAAAAGAAGTTCTGAACCACCCCCCACCCTTTTCTATTGGCTTGGATTTTGCATCTAACTGTTTACACCAGTTGAGGTGTAGCCACACGGTACCAAAGATGGGCCATATTGGCTTTCAGGGCAGTGGCTAAAGCTAGCAAAAAGGACATTTAATAGTTTAATTCCATATCACATATTCAGTGTGGTATTCTTTTTCCCCTTGCAGCTTGACACGGGCTGGCTAGAGTTTTTCTGTGCAGTCCTTGGAAATCAGGGCATTGTGAGGGAAGCTGGGGGTTGTTTTACAAGTCCAAAAAGAAAGGAAAAGCAGAACAGGTAAAGAAGATTTAACAGAAACAGGAAGTTGTTAGACCCAGTAGGGATTTCATGGGCTCATTCTCTTCTGTTGGGTCATAGAGTTACGCTGAAATGGAAGAGGGGAAGAGAAAAAAAAAGAGGTGAAGAGGAGAAGTGCTTTAAAGCAGAATGAATTTTTTTAATATGCTGCATATGAAAGATAAAGTTGTCCTTCAGGCAAGTCCTGTTACTAGACCCAGTGAGGAATGGTTCTGCATTTAACATCCTCTAAGTTTAATACCAACCCATGAGGTTGTGCTATGCCCTGACATTGCCACTCCTTCTGTGCCTAACAGGGTGTTTATTCTGGATTCAGGCAGATCCCAGATCCCATGCAGAATGCTGGGCTTAAGTGCCCAGAACTGGAAGGTCATTTTGGGCTAAAGCAGATCCCAGCAGGTGTGGCTTTGTCCTTTGCCTTGCAGGCTCCAGGCACGCTCTTCACCCAGAACCTTCCCCCAGAACCACGTACACAGGGAACCAGCATAGCAGCACTTCTGCTGCACTTAAACAGCTATTCCAGGCAATCCTGGAGCAGGAATGTGACCTTCATGGTCTTGCCCATTTAGTGCCCGTCACAGGCAGTCTTTTCCTCCATAGAGTCCTGTGAAAACTGATTTGTGGGAGCTGATGGCTATTGAACTTGGACTGTGCTCATTGACAGGCTCTCGTGTGCACAGAAATGCTCTTGTGTACGTGCCTGCCTGTGCAAGGGGCATCCCTGGCTGTCAGATTCCCCACTTCTTCGGGATCTTTGGGATCTACTGGCCTCTTCTGTGGCAGCATCTTGGAGCCTTCTTTTTCCACTGTGTTTCGAGGCAGTATTGCTTTGTTTTGAGCAGGACCTCATGCCCAGAGCTTCCCTTCTGCTGCCAGTGTAGCTCCCTGTGCTGGCTGCCTGGGAAGGAGTGTGCTTGCCCATTAGAGCCGGAGCAAGTGTTGAGTAAAGATGACGAGGGAGGTTTGAAGGACTGCTGCACACAGTAAATCTTTGCTCTGCAGGAGAAGGCAAGAGGGAGAGGAGGAGGAGCGCTGTGTCAGGCTGAAGCCTAAATGAGGCCAAGCCAGTGCATCAGAGCAGTCTTTATTTCTTCCTTTACACTGATATTGGGTGACCTCCAGATGTGTGTTGTTCCTGGTGGCCTGTGAAACTGCCTGAGGGAGTAGGGGAGGGAAGAAGAGAGGGAGAGACCCAAGGAAGGACAGCTTTTGCTCATTCTTCCTTCCTGTAATCAGGCTCCGTTAGACTAACCCCTTCCTGCCCCTTCCCCAGCCCATGCTCCAGAGCACTGGCTTTCTCCCCCTCCCTGGAGCCCACATCAGGACAACAGCTTTCTCTCCTCAGTCTAAATCCCGATGGAGAGAAGGCTCTTCCTTACCTATTTTGCACCTGTGAGGACTTTCCCCTTCCCTGGTGTTACTGGAAGCTGTTCCTGGCTTCTTGAGAGGCTGCCTGTAGGTTTCCATGGCATTCACTGGACTGTGGCCCTTTTCCACATGGCAAGTAGTAGCAATCCAGTTATAGGGATTGAGAGGGAAGAGAGCAACCTGAGTGAACCCTTACAAAATGGACAGGGAAGGGAAGCACTGCAGCAGTGCTGGGGAGCTGTCCTGTCTTTGTCTTGCCTTCTCTTTTCTGCTCTTCCCCTGCCTTGATTCATCTCCATCTCTGCTGCTTTCCTCCTCTCTGCACTGTTCTATCCTGCCCTCCTCCTGCTCCACCCTATGCATGGCCTTGCCCATCTCCCTTACCCATTTCACACCATGCTGACCTGCCTGCTCTCAGCCCTGCTTCACCAGCACACACGGCATTTTCACACGAGTTTTCCCCCTTACACATGCTGCCATCTATCCTCTGTGCACCTCCTTCCATACACAAACACACACAAGGACAGATCTGTACAAACCTCGGCATATTGGCATTGGTCTCACTTCCAGTAAAATTACTTTTTCTTCATATTAGGCCAAGGCAAGAGTGCAGAGACATTTATGAAACTTTGTTTAATGTACTGAAAAGCCATCGGCTAGAACATTTAGGAAATTGATTTTCCTGGCATTGATGAACTCTTTTTATTTTACCCCAGTATTAATTACTTTTTTTTTTTTTAAACAAATTAATTTAAGAGTCATAAAACCTAACAAGTGAGCCAAACGTCAGTAGATCATGTTCCCCTCTCCCCTTCCTCCCCCCCTCCCTGCTGCTAGTGCTGCTATGGGAGGAGAAGAAAAATCAGAGCCCTGTGTGACTCTGTCCTCTGGTTTCCCTGCAGGGGAAGCTTCCTCACTGCGGGATTACGCCGCCACCACCATGAACGAGTTCCTGGGCATGTTTGGCTACGACGACCAGAACATGCGGGATGAGCTGGCCCGCAAGATCAGCTTCGACAAGCTGCACACTGCTACCTCAGAGGCCACTGCCCCCGCTGCCCCGCTCCCCGGAGAGGATGCCATCAGCAAACGAGCCCGCTTCTCCAAGTACGAGGAGTACATCCGCAAGCTGAAGGCTGGAGAGCAGCTCTCGTGGCCCATGCACTTGGCCAAACCTGAGGAGCTGGGCTCCAAGCTGGGCAAGGAGCCGTCCTCGGTGCTGGCACAGCCCCTGCGGGTGCCGGGTCCTGACACCTCCCTGCTGACGGAGACCAAAGCCACCATCCTGCCACTGCCCTCTCCCAGCAGCTCCCAGATGCAGGGCCTGATGTCACGGGCCTCCAAATACGACTTCTTCATTCAAAAGCTGAAGACGGGTGAGAGCATCAGGCCGCAAAACGGCAACACTTACAAGAAGGCCTCCAAGTATGACCTAGAGAACGTCAAGTACCTGCACCTGTTCAAGCCTGGGGAAGGAAGCCCAGATATGGGAGGAGCCATCGCCTTCAAGACAGGCAAGGTAGGCCGGCCTTCCAAGTATGACGTGAGGAACATTCAGAAGCTTACTCCAGTAAAAGCTCCAGTCCCCAGCCTGGCCCCTGCCTCCCTCACCAGTACCCCCAGCAGCACTCCCATGGCCGGGCCGGAGCAGTCCATCTCATTGCCATTCAACACTCCTGAGTACCTGAAATCAACTTTCTCCAAGACAGATTCCATCACAACTGGAACAGTCTCTACAGTAAAGTAAGTGTACTCCCGCTTCTCTTATCTAAGTGCTAGTGGGGGATCATCCCTAAGTGTCTGTGGTTCAGTGAGCAGTTTCAAGTTCTTGCCCTGTTAAATACTGCGTTGTTCATGGGATGGTTCTCTCTGCTCTCTGTCAAAGTTCTCTGTCTGTTCCTCTTTCACACCTTACATTTCTATTTATCTGGTTTGCACTAAGGCTGTGACCTGCCATCAGCAGTCATGGCCATGAATCTGGAGTCCAATAGCTCCTTAGTTTGTATGTTAAAATGAAAGAGGAGGGAACATGGTGCTCTCAGCACTCCTAATGTCAAGGTTGGAACTACTTAATTTTCTTCTCCCTCTGGTTTCCCAGGCATCTGGATGTGTCTGTAGGAGAACCTGATTCTTGTTTCCATTAACTCAAAGGCATGACTGTGCTGACTTTACTGGGGTGTTTTTGTTTGTCCCAGAGCTCAGAAGACATTTTGGTGCCTAATTCCCATCAATTTCCATAGAAGTTAGGCATATACCTACTTGTGTGGGGCCAGGCCTGTGTCTTCTCAATTTGCTTACACAAATAGAGGTGATTCAATTACCCCTCAGACTGGGCAAACTCATTAGCCCAATTAGCACTAATAACCTCCTGCACATACGTTGCCAGCAGTCTCTGCAGTGGTGCCATTCCCTGAATGGAGGTATCTGAAGGCCTTGCCAAACCTTGGATTACTTTTTAATGTGACTTCCAGAGGTGGGAGCTGTAGAAGAGATAAATACGTGTGTCAGGCTGCAGCAGGGAGGAGGGGAGAGACTTCTCTGCTCTCTTGTCATGGTTTGGGTTTACTTGTTCCTCACTGTGAACCTGGGTCTGTTGTGAGCTGTGAATCACACGGGGTCATTTGTAGTAAGTCCAGGGCCTTCTGTCCTGCTCTCTGTGCCATCACACACACCCTACTGCTCGTTCCTCTGAGGAGGAAAAAGGCCATTTTGTGTTTGGTGTGTGGATGTAGGAGACCTTGGGGGGTACTTGAATGCTCTTTGCAGTCCCAGCAAAGTCTGCATCACCCACTTTCCTGTTTCCCCATGTGGAAGGCAGAGCTACATAATACCTGTCTTCCATGTGACATTGTTTGTCAACTGCCTGCAGACAGATGGGGAGCTCCATGGTAAAGGTGTATGGGAAAGGACAGAGGATTATTAACATCTCCTCAGGATGCTCAGGGTCTGCTCAGGGTGAACCTGTACAGGCTACAAATGACAGGCAGAGACTCCTATTACTTAAAAACATAATGTTGTAAATACTCCTGTAGATCAGTGCCCTGCTGTGATGGGGCACTTGGTCCAAGACTCTGTGCCTGAAGTGTCTTGAGAGCACTCAGCTGCCTGGGGTTCAGTCACCATCCCGGAGCTGTGCCCGAAGGCACAAGCAAGACAAGCAAGCCCCTTATCTGCTGTGGTGTTGCACTGGGATCCCAGTTTGTTTTTCCTTTCTCTTGCTCATTTCCTGCCCCTTGCCACATGTGGGTTTGCCAGCACCATGGTGATCCTTCCTCTGGCCACAGAACTTCTTCAACCAAGGCATCACGATGGGGCTGCAGCTGGAATGGAGGTGACCAGGGCCTTCAGCCTGGCCCTTGCCATGTCCTGATCCCACACTGCAGTACAGAATGGGCTCAGGTCCCTTCTCCAGGCCACTCACTAGACACAGGCTTCCCGGATAAAAGACAGCAGCCCGTTAATTGTGCTGGTGAGGAAAGTGCTGACTGTGGTATCTGGGCCATGGCTTCCCATTCCCAGTCCCCACTGGGTTCAGGAGCCTGGCAGGAATTGCCCTTTACTCTCACACATCTGTACATACACCCTTGCCATGGGTTTAAACTCTCTTAGATCCAGTGCCATTAACCTGCCCTGAACTCGTCTACCTTCAAGTGAGCTCTGTGTGGAAGTGTCCTTGTTTAAACCAGGGTGCAGAGCTGCAGGGAGGAGGAGGGGAGGTTGGGCACAGGCAAAGCACAAAAAAGGTGGTGTCCAGCCGATCTGGACGTCCACTGAGGTGGCTCTATCTCTTGGGCAGCTGGAGTCTGGCCCTACATCTCATTTTCCCTCTTCCTGAAATCACTAAGGATGTAGGTTTTTTCCTGCTTCCTAATGAGGTAAAATAATCCTGGCTTATGTGACAGTTGGGCTGTTTTCTCTTTGATTAAAATACATAATCTGTCTGTTAGAGTTTTGGGGTATCTGTGAAACATTTGAAGCCCCATCCAGGTGCTGGGGCCACTGTTCCAGTGCTGGTCATAGAGCAGCTGCTGGCCACAGGGAAATGGGCAATAGCTCTCAATGTGGCAGTGAGACTCTTGCTGGCCAGAGGCAAAGCTTCCATGCCCACAAGGGCAGCACTGCCAGGTGCCTCAGAGAGGTGTTTGCATGTGGCCATCACTTTCTTGTATAGGCATTTTTTCTGTAGAAACAGGTTTTTGTGGTTGATCTTCGTCTAAGTTTCTCCAACAAACTGCTGAGTCCTGCAAAGAGGGAACATACAGGAAGGGTAGTAGGCAGCCTGTGTGTTTCCCTGGGAGAAGGTACAGGATTTGAAGGGGATGGAAATTTAAACTTACGGGTTTCTTTGCTGGCACCCTTCCCTGGGCCCTCTCTCCTGATCTGTCAGCGGTGTGTGAGAGAAACAAGGAATTTCAGCTGTGCCCTGTTCTGCTAACCAGCTCTGCCCTGCGTGTCTCTCCCTAGGAATGGATTACCCACTGATAAACCAGCCGTCAGCGAAGACGTAAATATTTACCAGAAGTATATTGCCAGGTAGGCAAAACTTTTGACTTTGCTGGGGAGAGGGCTGGGAGTAAGGAGGTGGAGTGGTGGTGGGAGAGACAAGGTCTTGTCTGGATCAAGTGTTTAAACCAGACATTGGCACTTCCATTTCCCTTGGCATCTGTACTTGCTCTGTCCCCCTGCTTGGGAGAGCAGTAGCTGTGAGAGGTATACAGTCATGCCAAGAGCATGCTTAGCTCCCTGGAGCTGTTAAACTTTGTGACAAATAGTGGAAAACTGCTTCACTGAAGAAGCCCAGGATTTAAATGGGAGTTCTGCCTCTTGGCTGTCGTTCTTTCCCTCCACTGCCTTTTTCCCCTACCGTGTCCAGTGTCTGCAGGAGGCAAGCAGAGAACATCTGAGCTCTGAGAATCTAGGCTGGAGAGATTAATAAGTGACTTGAATTTAGGGAGCTCTTGGCATCAAGATGGGATTTTTATCGTAGAAAATATTTGCAGCTCATTTGTCTGAGAAAACCCTCACTGAGCCAGGTGCAGAGCAGAGCACCTGATCACAGCTGTGGGAGTGCTTAGGTCAGGACAGTGATGCTGAGACAGAGCCCAGGGCTGTAGTGGTGGGACAGAGTGAGTAATGCCACCAGAGCCAGAGGGACAGAGGAGATGATTGCATGACACCTGCCTGGTGTAGAGCTCATGGTATCAAGGGTCCATCAGGCTTTGCCCCCAGCCGGTTACATCCTCCATCAGTGATGTGAGAAAGCTCTCAGCAAAAGCCCCTTGTGTGCAGACAGACACGAGGCAGAGAAGGAAGCAAACACTTCTCTCCAGGGAAAAACTGGAGGGTTTGCTGCCACCAGCACTTGTGCACTTACTAATGAAAGGGGAAGGGAGTGTGTACTGTGCTTTCCCACCATACCAGAGCCCTCAGAGGGTCTCCATGTGGGAGACAGTCAGCTGCTAGGAAAGTGAAGGGAACATTTTGGCAGGGAAAAAGAGTGGGAACAGCACTCTCCCAGCTTGAGAGTGGAACAAGAAGTGACTTAATTTCCTCCCTCTAGCCCGAATCCCAGATGTAGGAAAAGGGGGCACAAAACCCCACGGGAAGAGAGGACAGTTGTGCCACCACAGGCAGCTCCTCAAGCAGCAATGCCCCAGTGCATGTGGGAATTCACAGCCCCGGGGGACAGTACTGCAGTAGAGTATACAGAGTATAGGAAGGAAAGCAGAGGTTTAAATCTCTCTTTGCATGGGGCAGAAGGGTCAGCATCTCTTTCTTTCTGAGATTGCAGGGATTGCAGTGGAGGAGGAGGTGGCACCCTTCTGTCCCCCATTCACCTCTCGAGTAGAGAACTAAACAGTTCAGCCACATCCACTCTAGGGGAGCTCTGCAAGCCCCTTCCCCTGGGTCAGGCAGGTAGCTGAGAGAGGATTGTGAGCTACCTCAGGGACACCACATCCTGCTTAAAAGGCTCCGCAAGCCACCCGTTGGCAGCACAGCCACTTCCCTTCAATTTACACACATTTAAAAAAAAAACAGTTTAAAGCCGTAAAATCAAGGGGTGGGGGGAGAAGAGACACAACACTCTTATGTCTGTACTGCATAATTAGCTTAATGAGTTTGCCAAAGCCACTGCCAAAAGCTGCCCAGGGATAATCCATTCTCTCACACAACAAAACAAAACCTCTTACTTAGCTAGTTTGGGTTGGGTTGTTTTTCCCCCTCCTCCTCCCTGTATATTTATAATTAAAAAAAAAAAAAAAAAGACCACAGAAAAAATTATTATTATTATTATTAGTGCCTCAGCAGATGGTGCTTCTGGCAGCACTTGCTTAAATATTTATTTCTGTGTGGGTTTCCTCCCCCCTTGTAATTGGGGTGGGTTTTTTTTTTTCTTCTTTCACATCATCGTTACAGAGTAATGACTCTGTAAACACTCTCTAAGCATGCTGACTTCTTTATTTATTATTTTTATTATTATTTATCGACTCTTGCCAGATCAAGATTTTCTGGCCCAAAAAAAAAATAAAGTGAGCAGATTAATGCAAAGGAAGAGGGAGTGGGCTGTTCTTGTGCAATTGAGTCCATGTGTCTGTATTGATAACTTAGGAGCTGGGATTTGTGTATCAGGGTGAGGAGCTGGTCTGTGAGTTTTCTTGTTTCGGG
Organism: Sylvia atricapilla; assembly: GCF_009819655.1. Classification (NCBI taxonomy): domain Eukaryota; kingdom Metazoa; phylum Chordata; class Aves; order Passeriformes; family Sylviidae; genus Sylvia; species Sylvia atricapilla. The sequence goes on along the minus strand of NC_089161.1, from coordinate 932,337 downwards.
TGTGTTTGTGTTTGTGTCTGTTCGTGTGCATGGAAGTTGTGGGTACGTTCATGTAAATTCAGGGAGTGTTGATGTCCTGTGGAGGCTGTGCATGTAAATGTGCGCGTGTGTACGCGTGTAAGTGTGTGGTGTGTAAGCTTTCCTGTTATGAAAAACCTAAACAGATGCTGCGCTTTAAAAATTAATAGCTTTGAACTGTTTCAAGTGTCAGAAGAAACACAGGATAATATAACCCTTTAGGAGCCCAACCTTGCACACTGAAGGAGCAGAATTTCCCCTTTGTGCTGAGTTTGCCACTTCCCTCCTTTCCTGAGCACACAGCTTGGTGGAACACTTGTCTCTCCCTTCCTGTGCTGTAGGCACCACACACACCTTTCCATGGCACATGGAATGGAGGGCAGGAGTTGGAACTGCTGGAGTGCTTGTTTAGCCATTGTTTTTAAAACTGAGCCTGTGTGTTATTCCTGCTAGGATGCTTCAAATAGCTCATCTCCCAGCGTCAAATCTCATTGGTGTCTGGCCCTTCTTTTACTCCAGCTGGTATCTCTGGTCATTTTGCACCCTCATTTTTGATAATAATTTGAACTGCTTTGTATTTGTCAGCAAGGTCTGTATTACCCTCTCTGCCTGGCCTGCAGCACACAGTTCTCCAGCCCTGCACAGCCCTTTGCTCTTTTTTCCCCATCACATCAGTGGAATAGAGAGGAAGCTTCCCACAGGGCACTTTCTTTCCTTGAAGAGCTGCTGATGGTGCTGCTGATGTAAAGCCCTGGACTGGCAGAACCAGTTGGTTATGTGTGCTGTGGAGCCACATGTCCCTGGTCAGTGCCACGGTGGCTCTGGCAGCTGCCCTGGACAAGCCTAGCAGTTGAGCAGGAATCTCTTCCTCTGCTCTCAGTTCCACACCTTTGTTTGTGCAGGCTGTTTGCCTTGTGGTTTGTTTCTTCTCTGCTGCTGAGGTTTGTTCCAGTTTCTCAATCACCTGTTCTGACGTGATCCTGATTTCCTGCAGTATTTCTTCTCCTTCCCCAGGGAAAGGCATGTCTGCTCCTGGCATCTGTCCCTGTCTCCCTTTGTGAATGCTTAGGCAAAGAAGTCATTTAATTTTTTAGCAATGTCTATCTTTTCTGTCAATTAAGTCCCCTTTCCATCTCCTAGAGCCCCTGCTGTCTCTGCAGTTGACCTCCTCTTCCTTACTGTGCTTCAGAAATGGCTTATTTAGTATTGCCTTTCATCCAGACTTTTTCTGTGCTGTAGCCTCGTGTTACCTCGCCTTACGATGATTTGTAATCTTCCCTGCTCCTGCCCCATTCCTCGATTGCCCCAGGACACCCTCACTCCTCTCATTTTCCTTTATATCTGTTGCCCTTCCTAAATTCTTTTCCATGCCCTTTATCATATGCACTCCTGCTGTGTTCAGCGCTTAAGTGACGTGAGGAACCTTTGAGGAACCTTTGAGCAGATGGTACTTTATCTTTGAATGTTTCCCCTCTGAGTCCCCTTCTCTCCACTGCTTTTCCCTTTCAAGCTTTTCTAGGGTCCTCTAGAATATACACGAGGGAGTTCATTGCACGGATTACCCTGTTACTGGATCATCCCCTTGTGCCAATTCTTGGTGTGTCTGTCAGTCAGTAAATTCTGCGTACTGACTGTTTGTATGTAGATATTACACAGCATTTCTGTCTTTCTGGTCTTTTTGCCACCCTGTATGTCAGGAGTTTCCAACTGTGCTGCATGCAGCTTTTCTGATATCATACTAGATGGGCTTATACTTAAAATTTAGAATCCATATTTGTCCAACATTTACTTGTCTCCTTCTGTCACGGGAGGTTTCTGAACCTTGCTGGTGTGGTACCTAAACTCTGTTCTAGAATTGTGTGGTGTTTACTTCTAGGAACCCTCCTTCCTTATGCCTCCCCAAGTAAACAGCTTAGATAACAGAGATGAATTTCAAGGGGAAAGACAGATTAGGGATGTACAGAACCTGAGTGATCCGGCTCAAGAAGTGCCTTTAAATAGTGACAAATAAGCAAGGAAAGGTGCAAGGGTCACCATCCTCGGAGGGGATAAAGAGGTGGGGTTTAATGCCATAAACATGTGACATGAAAGCAGGAACAGGACTCAGTTTATTTGTACCTTGCTTCCAGGCTCTGCTGCCAGGACAGTGGTTTATTGTCTCTCTCCTGTTTGCAGGTTCTCTGGCAGCCAGCACTGTGGACACATACACTGCGCCTACCAGTACAGGGAGCATTACCACTGCCTGGACCCCGAGTGCAACTACCAGGTAGAGCAGTGCTCAAAGAGCACCACGGCTACCCAAACATATGGGGGAGTGTGCGTCCCCTGTGCCTTCCCCCCACAGGCACACAGCCTTTTCACTTTGCTGCTCTGAAAGAGGACAGGATATACTCTGAACTTAACAGAACTTTATTTTGCTCCCATTTCACCTTATCTAGTACTGTTTAACCAAACTCAGACTGCTACAGTGAGGAACTGAATATAGATCAGCTCAAGTCAGTGGGAACTACTCCACATTTATATCAGTGAAACACCGAGGGCATAATTTGTGCTGTGTTACAAACTGTGCCTGAAACTAGGGAATGCTGATCTGTTAGTCTGTCTCTTTCCCTCTGCTGCCCGAGTGGCTTCGTAGCAGCAGGATCCGCACCAGAGCAGCCAGTGAGAGCAGCAGCAGCGGTGTGGGATTTGTGGGGAAGGCACTGGGGCAGGAGCCATGCTGTAATTGCTGGGAGAATTGCCAGGGTGTGCACGTCAGGCCAGCAGCTCACGTGCTGTGTTTGTTTACCCTGAGCCCAGGTCCCGGAGTTGACACTGGCATTTCTGTGGTCAGGCTGATGCCCGAGTGGGAATCCCAGAGTTTGCCTCTGCCGTGCACCAGACACAACTCCAGCCCTGCCCTGGGAGACCTCTGGGTCTCACGGGGATGAGCCTGACCACAGCACAGGAAGTTGATCTGGAGCTGCTGGGCTTGGCTGTGGGTTTCTATTGATCAAAGGAGAGTTTCCCTCCAGGATGCACGTACTGGTCTTTCCAGCCCAAGCATCGAGTAATCAAGATGAGTCTGTCCCAACTGTGACACAGATATCCCTGCACCAGAAAGAGAGAAATGCAAAGGATGGAAAAACAGAAAAACCTATTATTATGATTGGCCTCATGATTATTTCCTAAGGAGTCTGGAAGCTGTTTGCAAAGGAGCTGTCTGGTCTCGCAGGGAATAAGGATTTAGGCTGCTTTTTAAAATGCAAATTATTTTATGGCTGAGATATATTTTAGAATAAGTAACGCTTTGTAATAAGTGGGCACAAATTAACAATGATTGGCAATAGCAATCCTGTATGTACGCCCTGGGAAATCATAGCTCCAACCTCCAAGGGATTTCTCTTGAAATCTATATCCATATATTCCCGTGCCAATACCAACGAGATTGATCAGGATTGATATTATAGGAGGAAAGAGTGGAAGTGATAATCATTTGTTTCCTATGAGGCAGACTAGAAAAGTTGTTAAACATTAGAATACAGGCCTTTTCAATTACTGCTCAAAATAAATGGATATTGATTTCTTTTTAAAAAAATCAGATTTACTTTCTCACCTTCAGTGGTAAATATTGATGTCTGTGGGAAATAGAAATAAAAAGCTTCATTTTAAAGGCACTTAGCCTGCTCTGACAATGGGGTACCCCTTCATTGCTTCAAGCAGGTAGAAATCGAAAAGGATATTCTGTTCATACAGATTTAGCTCTGAGCTCTATTTTTCTGTAGAAAAACATCTTTTTCTGTGACTTGAAGAAAGTCTTGTGTCTCTGTTTTCCTAATAAAACCATCCTACCTTTTAGGGGACACAAGAGACTTAGAATGGGAAGACAGTGTAAAAGAGCAAAGGGGTTTTCCTGATTTCTAGTCCGACATGAATGTGGCAGCCAGTGTCTTGCTAACCACTACACTGAGTGACTTGGAAGCTTGGCTTACTTGCTTGTAGGCTGTTCAGTTCACTGGTTTGCTTTCTAACTATAGCACTTCTTGAGATAGTAGCAGCTAAAATTATGGCAGAAGAACTGCAATCTTAAAGCTGCAGGGAGCAGATTCTGGGCATCACCCCAGTGTCATGTTTACTCTAGAACTTTTCATGTGTATTTACTTTCCCTTTACCAAGAAGATACATGCACACAATTTCTCTTTAATCTGATTCTCTCGGGGTGATTACTGCCAAGCTTTCAACTCCTGGTCCCATAAGTTTATTAACAACAACAGAAGACGCCCACCCTGCCCCCAGGATTACTCACCCACCGGCACCGTGTGTGTCTCACTGTGTGTCCCTGTATCTCTGCAGAGGTTCACTAGCAAACAGGACGTGATCCGGCATTACAACATGCACAAGAAGCGTGATAACTCCCTGCAGCATGGCTTCATGCGCTTCAGCCCCCTGGACGACTGCAGCGTGTACTACCACGGCTGCCACCTGAACGGGAAGAGCACTCACTACCACTGCATGCAGGTAGGGCAGCGTGGGGACACGGGGCAGCTCCTCTGGGGGGATTCAGCCCTTGTCAGAGAGCACGGGGCTGTCCTAAGGCAGAGGGGGATGGTCACAGTCTGGCTTGCACACTTGTGATTCAGGGGCCTCATTGACAACTCTGTGCCCTGTCCTCGATGCAGCTGTCCTGCCACGTGTTGGGAATGGCAAAGGGAAGCCCCGTTCTCAGTTTTTAGAAGCCTTGTCCCTGCAGTGAGGCAAAGCAGGTCTCAGAGTTTTCTCATAGTCTTGGACTTGTTCAAGCAAGTCCCATTCTCCAGGACTCAGGGACTTATTTAATGCCATTGCACTGTCTCTACTCAAAACGGATGTGTCCCTCCCTTGAAACCAGACTTTCTTGTGGCACATCTGCCCTTCAGCACTGGGTTAATTTCCTCCATATTAAATTTCCAGAGTAATTAAACCTTAATGTCACATATCTGCACTTAACACCCCTGGTTCTCCATGTCCTTTGCCAGTGGCACTCGTGTGTGGTGTAGGCTGAGAGCCGTGTTTTAGGGGCAGCCAAGCTTCAGCAGCAGTGTAGCCAGAGCTGGAGCTGCTGCACAGATGTCACTGTGATCCCTCACTCTTTTAGACCACACCACACTGTTTGGGTCTCGTCCTGATCATTCCTCAGGTTCAATGGTTTGACGTGCACTTGTTGTAGTAGAATTGTGGCCTAAACCATTGCCCTGAGAATGTGCTGCAGTTACAAGTGGAGTGATCAGACAACCCTTGGTGACAGATTTTCTGGTCTGAAAAGTCAGGCTTGCTTCCTGACCTGTCCCAGCAGTTTAAGACCCCAGTTAAAGTCACAAGGCCTTAATCACATGCTTAAATGCTTTGCTAGGATAGACTTCAGCATGTGTTTAACTTGAAGTCAGGTAAGCTTTCTGAAGTCAATGGGGCTTAAGCACATACTTAAATGTTAGGCATGCACTCAAGTTCTGTCCTCAATAGGGGCCGGTTGAAGCATGTGCTTACAGCATTTGATAAATTGGAAATTTCATGTGTCTTTCTCTTGAGGACATTTTCTGTTACGCCTCCATAATGTTGATTATTTAGTTTCTTCAGTTGAGCAGAGTGGGATTTGTTTGATTTTTTTGGAGTACGAGGAGTGTTTCACAGCTTTCAGTCACTCCGAGTTGAAATAGAGACCCTGGCTTACACATCTATATATGGCTAATTCCACCCTGTGCCCACTGTCCTCCAGTAAAGTAATGCCCATGTAAGCAGTGTCTTACAGGAAAGGTGTCAGAATATAAACTCTGAATTAAAGAAAATACTGCTTAAATGGCAGAATTTGTGCCATCCATCACATGGATTTTTTTTTCTTTATGTCCATAATTGGTGTGGATAAAATTCAGTTAGCTGTTTATATAAACTGACATTTTTTTAGGCTTTCGCACCAAGAGCTGCATTGCAAATTATTCCTAAGGACGCTTTTGTTTAATTCTTTTTTTTAATGCCATGCAGGGCCTGTCTTTTTTCAAGGTGTCAGTGTGGAGAGAGAGAGGCTCTTCTATATTGGAAATAGCTGGAGATCCTTTTTATTTTTTTCTCTGGGTATTTGTCATGGGTTTTGTTATTGCCTGTTTGAATCAACCTGGGCTGAACTAAGGGGTGGTGTTTTCCTTCTCTTCATTTCTGAGATGGTGCAGGCATTGGCACATGTTGTGCTAGAAGAAAAGAAAAAAAATTCTCCCTCAGCAGGGCTGAGGACGTTTTGAGATTCCAGTGGGTTTTTACTCAATATGGCAAAGTTGCCCCGCTTTACCCAGAGGAAAGCAGGTTTTCAGCATTCCGTCCTTGTCACAGCATTCCCATTCGCTGCACGAGTTTAAAATTATTGAAGTGGGAGTCTTGAACAGTGACAGGGAAAAAAAAGTCACCAGTTTGCTAAAACCAGCTGAACATGGGCTTTAAGATTTGCTAGAATGAAACCGTTTATTACAAGCTCAAAAGACTGGTTGGCCTCATGTTGCACCAGCATGCCTTACCTCCCAGAAGGACTAAAGTAAATCACTTATTCCCACTCAATTTTGTATTCCCCAAATAGATGAATTCCTACTTTGTTCTGTGTCAGTCCAAGATAACAAAAAGCAACAGCATCAGTTAGCATTCTGTTCTCTTTAGGAGCAGGAACCCTACTAACTGCTTCCCCAAGCAGGCATTATTAGATAATAATAAGCTGCTGTTTTATCCCTCTAGTCCTCCCTTTTTTCCTCACTGTTTCATGCCCAGAGCTGATTTGGGTTTGGTTTTTTTTTTTTTTTTTCACAACTGCTCTATGCTCTATCAGTCTTTAGATTGGGAATTAAAGTGATGACTTAATACCCCTAGGAGGAGCACACAAATGGAACTATTAAATGTACGTGTGCTGCTCATGTATTTATTGCTGCTGGTAATAATGTCAGGCTGTTAAACTGCTGTGCTGATGACTCCTCTTTGGGCCCGGGGTAGGTGGGTTGTAACAAGGTCTATACAAGCACCTCTGATGTGATGACCCATGAGAACTTTCACAAGAAGAACACGCAGCTCATCAACGACGGGTTCCAGCGGTTCCGTGCCACGGAGGACTGTGGCACTGTGGAATGCCAGTTCTACGGGCAGAAAACCACTCACTTCCACTGCAGGTGAGACAGCAGGGAAGGGGAGGAGTCCTGCCTCAGAGCTGTGTGGTCTGTTTGCCTCCTGCCGAGTCATAATTTCAGGAGTATGCACAGGGACTTGATTTGCCCTGCTGTGACCTTCTCAGTGCTGCTTCTGGGAGAGCTTGTATACCAGAGCAGATGTGATTTCCAGGACTGTGCCACAGACCACTCTGAAGGCAGGAGTATGATCTGAGGAGAGGATACCCACTAGAAAATAGAGCCTAGAATCATTTGGGAAAGAGACCACAGCGCTCTTCAGAGTGCAACTGAAGTAGGCCATTAATACACTGCTAATGGCATTCCGTGATAGGGTTCTCTGCAGCCAGCTCATCCCTTTTGGGGCCAGACTTAGCCTTCTGTACACCACTGCTCTTCTATTGATTGCTTATGTTTTCAGGAAGAGTAGGAAAGCGCAGTTTGTACCTTAGTCCCCTTTACCTGCTGTTTTGTTGGAACTTTTAGTGGAGGGAGCCTGCATTCCCATGTTCCTGTGGCAGTTCTGCAGTGGAGTGAGTTTCCCAGCTCTCCCACGTGGCAGCATATCTGCTTGCCTGGGTGTCCCAGGTCAACCCACAGACAACCCCTCAGCCCCTCTGCAGCTGGGGCAGTTGTCTCATTTCAGCCCCAGTCCTTGTCCTAGAGGGAGGCAGGAGACAGCAGCTCTGCCTACACAGCCAACCACCCTCTCCTCGATGCCCTTGCAGGAGACCTGGGTGTACATTCACCTTCAAGAACAAGTGTGACATTGAGAAGCACAAGAGCTACCACATCAAAGATGATGCCTATGCCAAGGATGGCTTCAAGAAGTTCTACAAGTATGAGGAATGCAAGTATGAGGGCTGTGTCTACAGCAAGGCCACCAACCACTTCCACTGCATCAGGGCAGGCTGTGGTTTCACCTTCACCTCCACCAGCCAGATGACATCCCACAAACGCAAACACGAGCGCCGGCACATCCGGAGCTCAGGGGTGCTGGGGCTGCCTGCCTCACTCCTGGGCTCCAAGGATAACGAGCAGGAGGAGTCCAGCAATGATGACCTCATTGACTTCTCAGCCATGAGCTCCAAGAACTCCAGCCTGAGTGCCTCCCCGACCAGTCAGCAGTCTTCCGTTTCTCTCATTGTCCCAGCTGCACCCTCCTCTGCGGCTGAGCTTGCTTCCTCACAGGCCACCAAGTCTGCCAACAGCATGACACCAGCCACAAAGATCTCTGGCCTGCTTTCCCAGGCTCTTCCCAGCAATATACCCTTGGCCCTGGCACTCTCCAATTCAGCACTTCCTGGAACAGCTGGATCCTTCTTCCCCATCATCCCCAGTCGGGTCTCTACACCACTTCCTGCCAGCTCGGCTAATCTGATGACTGCTGGTTCCTCGAGCACCAATCCAGCATCATCTGCTCCTACAGATTCCTCATCCCAGGCAGTTTCAGCATCTGGTGAGCCAGTGGCAACTTCTTCACCTGCTCCAGCAGCCTCTATAATGGAAAGGATCTCTGCCAGTAAGGGATTAATCTCTCCTATGATGGCCAGGCTGGCGGCAGCTGCACTCAAGCCCTCTGTGGCAGTTGAAGCAGGTGAGTTACTTCATCAGTTGTGATAGTTAGTGGTGGGAGGCAGAGCAGGGCCTGATGACTTGGAGGAGAGTGAATGAGAAGCCACCCAGTTGTCTTTGGGACTGCAGCTGGGGAGGGGATAGAAAGAGAAAATAAATGGGAGAATGAATTTGGTTGTGTCTAACTAACCCTTGAGGAAGGCAGTCTTGGCAAGGTTTCCTGTGGAGCCTGGCTATGCCTACATGGCCAGAAGAGGGGCAAGAAACATCTTTGCCCATGAAGGAAGTAGCTTCTTACCAGAGCTGAAGTGTTGCCATGTGCAATTGGCTATAGGTGAAAAGAGAGGGGCACTGCATTGAAAATAGAAATGAAGAAAAAAACAAAAAACCTTGGCCAGTACTTGGAGGCTCTACTGGGACTGTAGCTTCTGAGCCTTAGCTGGGCCCAGTGTTTCTGGTCCTGTAGCCCATGGCCAGTTGTTTCCCTGATCTGGGGGACTGTTCTGTGCTTCAGCTTTGTTGTCCCAGCTGTGGGTTTGGGGATAGTGCTGGTACAGTCCACAAACGAGACCTTTTTGGACAGTTCTTGCAGGCTGTGCTCCCCTCTCCCTGCGCTGCCTGCGGGGTAAGGGATGGGGAAGGGGAATTGCCCTGGGGCAGCACAGAGCTCTCCTGCTGCCGCCGCCCCTGGGGTAGGTCGTGGCTGCATCCCCGACAGGTGGATGTGGGCTCCCGTGGGAGCACGGGGAACCTGCCCCGGCTGCTGAGGAGCTCGGCTCGTGGTGGGCAGCGAGGGGCAGAGCAGGGGAGGCTGTGGCCGGCAGCTGGGCTGGGGCAGGCTCTGTCCCGGGCTCTGTCCCGGGCTGTGACCGGCTCTGTCCCGGGCTGGGGCCGGCTCTGTCCCGGGCTCTGTCCCGGGCTCTGTCCCGGGCTGTGACAGGCTCTGTCCCGGGATGTGACAGGCTCCGTCCCGGGATGTGACAGGCTCCGTCCCGGGATGTGACAGGCTCTGTCCCGGGCTGGGGCAGGCTCTGTCCCGGGCTCTGTCCCGGGCTCTGTCCCGGGCTGTGACAGGCTCTGTCCCGGGCTGTGACAGGCTCTGTCCCGGGCTGGGGCCGGCTCCGTCCCGGGCTGTGACAGGCTCCGTCTCGGGCTGTGACAGGCTCCGTCTCGGGCTCTGTCCCAGGCTCTGTCCCGGGCTGTGACAGGCTCTGTCCCGGGCTCTGTCCCGGGCTGTGACAGGCTCTGTCCCGGGCTGTGACAGGCTCCGTCTCGGGCTCTGTCCCAGGCTCTGTCCCGGGCTGTGACAGGCTCTGTCCCGGGCTCTGTCCCGGGCTGTGACAGGCTCTGTCCCGGGCTGGGGCCGGCTCCGTCCCGGGATGTGGCAGGCTCTGTCCCGGGCTCTGTCCCGGGATGTGACCGGCAGCTGTGATCCCGTGTCCCCAGGAGCCAACGGGGGAGTGCAAGGAAGTGATCTGATTAAAGAGGGAGGGGATCCTTCCCAGACTTTTAAAATTGTTCTTTGAAAAATTGTTTCCTAAAGCAGAGAAAGGTCATTGAGGGAACTATTTTCCTTTATTTTTTAATAAAATGCCACTTGCAGTCAGAGAAGCGGCTCGCCGTCAGCTGTACTGCCGGAGGGCAAATTAATATTTTAGTCACTTGGGGATTGTGGAAGAAAGCTCTGCAGACATGTTTCTGTCAGCAACTTTTTTCCCCTTCCTTTTTTCTTTGCTCTTTTTTCCTAAAAAAATTTTTTTCCTTCAATTTGTTGTCCTCCTTTCCTCCCCGCACCCTGCTCTTTCCCTCTCTTCCTTCCGTTTGGATTTTCTCTCTCCTGCCGAGGAGCGGGCGCGGCGCGGGGCAGGCGGCGGAGGTGGCGCGGTGCGGAGCGGCCCCGGCGCTGTCACCTCCGATGTCCCGCCGGGGAGATGCTGCTGCCGGGCGGGCGCCGAGCCGGGCCGCGCTGTCGCCACGGCAACGCTGCCATTGGGGACGAGGAAGGGGGCTTGACTAGCAGTCGAAAGCTGCCACATTGCCTCAGCATTAACAGAGTCTTTAATAAACGCTTAAGAGGCAGCCCCGCAAATTAGTTATGACAGTTTGTGCAGAGAATCGAGTCTCCCCCACGCTCCTTCCGCCCTTCTCTTTTAAAGGGCCCATAGCCTGGACAACTTTGACATAATTTTGCAATAATTATCACTTGAAGAATTTCCACGCTGGAGTGGACGTCAGAACCCATCATGTCAAGTTGGCAATAAACGCTGACCAGCAATCCCAGTACTTCCCTCCCCCCTCACTTTTTTTTTGCTTTTTCCACTTAGGCGTGATGCCCATGATTTAACTTACTTATTTGCCATTGTAACCTCATTTTAGACCCGTGCTTTTAATGTATTTTTTTGCGCTTAATTTCGCTGTATTTCTTGAGCAGGGAATGGACAACCAGCACCTCCTGGACGGTTCAATCCAGTCCAGGTGAAGCAGGAACCTGCAGAGGCCATGGGACCGTCATCTGCCGCCAGTCAGGACCCCTTGCAGGAGCACAGCTTGGACTTGAGTGTCAAGGACCACGGGTGAGACACGTGGGCAGGCAGGCACACTCAGCACTGCCAGCATCAGGCTTTGGGAACTTTTCATACCTTAATTCAAGAGGACACAGCGTGTTGGTGAAAGGCAGCTTCATAGTGGTTGAGTTGGACGCCCCAAAACTGGAGGCAGGGAGGCTCACTCTGCTCCCCATTAAGTGTATGTTTTCCAGATGGTTTTTTGGGCTCACAGGCACTGGACTCTTCGACAAAAGCTTCACTTCTTGTGCTCCCTTCTGAAAATGGAGCCAAAGCTGTTTTCACTTAGTCTGTTGTCATCAATTGCTGATGGACGCTGCCCCAGTGCCACACCTCAGCACACTCTTAGCAGCAGCATTTGCACTGCTGGAGTCTGTTGAATCAGGGCTAAGGGAAGCACATTCCAGAGAATCTGGACACAGAAAACAGCTGGGTGTCAGGGTCTGGCACAGGCTGCTCTACAGTTGTGGTGATGGTTGTGCAGATGTGAATGCACCTATCTCAAAGCATGTGTCCCACTTGCCCGGGATCTCTGCTGAGAACAGGAGTGTTTGGGGCTTGTGCTGTGTGGAAAAAACGCAGAGGAACTGATCCAGGGGATAAGTGAGCTCCACTTTGACCTTTATATCCATTCCTGTCCATACCTTATTTAAACAAGCGTCCCTTTGGGAGTCCAGCACTTGGAGCAAGTGCAGAGATCCTAAGGCTGCCCTTCAGTGCAGGACTGTGCCTTGCCTTCCTTACTGCCCAGGGAACCCCTGTCCCTGCCAGTATGAGCCTTCATCAACATCCCCCCTGCTTCTGTGGTATTTTTGTGATATTTCTGAAAGTTCTAACGGGATGAAAGGGTAAAACCTGGGGGAGGTCATGAGTTAACAAAGTGTGATGGAGTGGACACTGGGAGAAAAGGTCCAGGCCATTTAGTAGTTGAAAGAACTAAATTCTGCAGACCTGAGACCCTCTTTCTGTCCCACTTGGCTAGCACAAGTAAGCGAGTCTGGCCTGCCCAAGGGAGGGTTGGCATCATTCTTTTCCTCTGGATGTAGTAGGTGAGGAGTGAGGCAGCTTGAAAGGAGAAGGATTAATCTCAGGGCTCACAGTCCCTGTGCACATCTTAACTAAACCCTGTTGGTCTGTGTGTTTCAGTAATGAATCAAATGGCCACACAGTCTCGGCAAATTCATCTCTTTTATCCTCGCTTATGAATAAGGTAAGAGCCATCCATCAAACGCCTTTCATTCCCCCCACCAAGAGAAATTAAAGCTGCGATAGCGGGGAAGGGGGGGAAGAGATGTGTTTGTTTTTTAATGTTTTGCCTCTAATAAGATGAGTTTGTACCATTTAAATTTTGAGACCATTTTTCATCGGGTATAATTTCAGAGCCACTGCTTACGAATTAATTTAATGAACTGGCTGAAGAAATATATTGCCGCCTCTGACACCTTTTTTTTTTCCCATCCTTTCTAGACAGAGGTTCCAAAAGGTTTCTTTTCTTTTCCTTTTCTTTTATTTTTCTTTTTTTTTTGCTTGTCTTTGCTTTTATTTTCTGGTTTTTGGTTGTTGGGGTTTTTTTGGGAGGGCGTTGGTTTGGGTTTGTTTGTTTTGGGGGGTGTTTTGGTATTTGTTTTTTTGTTTTCAGAACCTGGCAACTTATTTCTCACTTTCCTTTTATAGGTACTCATTTTGTTTACTTACTTAAAAACATTTTCCTTCATTTGGGGAGGGAGAGAATAATCTGTTTTTATGAAAGAGAAGAAAAAATTAGAAGTTTTGAAACAAAATTATCAATTTCTGTCTTTCTGGTATGAGTAATGGTATCTAACAGATTCCCCTTTACAGTGTTATAGAATATTTATTTTAGATAATGCACAGTTACTTTTTCCTTACTTTTTTGTTAAATTATACATAATTTCAAATGTATATTTCTCTTTCACATGAGAAATTCTACTGTACCAAGATGAATTTTGTGGCTGTATACAATTGCAGTAGAGATCAGGGCACCCTTTGAGCCATGCTTTAATATTCTGCTATGTGATAGGGTTTATAGGCATAACTACTGCCATCCCCTTGGCTCTGGGTGTTACATGCATCGGGGCCTCAAGAGAGGGCAAAGTGACTTTGCCTTTTAATCTCCCACCTCCTTTCTTTCTTATCACTGTTTTTCTCTGTGTTGTTTAATTTCTGCATTTATCCTTATGTCACTTTTCCCTTCCATTCACTCTCTGTTACACTAGGGTTTTGATTTTCCCTTTTAAACTTAATTTCTGATTTGTTCCTTTGTATTGTCCCTTTACTGTTTCCAAATATGCAGGTCTTTCTTTAGTGAGCAAATTAATTTAGTTACTCTGCTCTCTGGGGTCATGGGTCATTCTGAAGGTCTCAGATTAGGGAAATTCTCTTTCAATGGAGACTTCACCTGAAAATCTCCAGGATAATATGTGATTTAAGTGTATGTTTAGAAAAAAGCATTTATTTGTATGCAGCCTGACACAAGGTTCTTTGAGCTGTGCAGAGCAAATGTAGCACAGGTGTGAACTGGGAGTCAGGTTAAAGGACTGGGATTAACCAGTGAGATAAAGCAGCAAGGAGTAGAACCCACTGTGTGTGTGATTGATGGAACCAATTCCAAGGCTAAAGATTGCAGAGTCAAGTTCAGTCTGCTCAGGAAGACATCACACTTGCTTCTTCCTCTTGCTGCACACAATTTCTGTCCGTGGGGGAATCCTTCATTGTTTTTCTAGGAAAAAGAGCCCTTTACAGAACTGGAATTACCAGTGGAAACACATGACCTGAATTTCTGACTGCAGCCATAAAGAGTTGCAATCTCCACACAGCAGCAGGGGCTTTACCTTCAGGGGGCATTAAGAGAGCCTCAGATAACCAGGATTCCTGTTGCCTATTGCAGTTTATTTAGGGGGCTGTCAGGCTTAATTAACTGATATTTATAAAGGGCTTCTAGACCCTCAAGTGGGTGGAGTTTCCTGTGCAAGTATTGGGCCCAATCCTGCATTTTACTCATGCTGCAAATTTTGCTGTTGTTACTGGAGGTAACTGAGAGCACAACAGAGAAAGAAAGAGTCTGGGAAATTGTGCATTTATTCTCAAAGAAATTTTTTTCTCTAGGCAGGCTTGAGCAACTTCATTTTTCTGTCCTGCACTTCACACAGCTGGACCTCTAAACCTTTCTGTATAGATTCTATTTGAAGCCTTTCATGCAATGCAGATTGACTCCAAGTCCTGCTTCGTGGAGGATGTGTCCATTTAGCACAGAAAAGTGACATGATTTTATTATTGAAGTTAATAAGAATTTTCCAGGAACTTGAGACAGATTTTTTCACCACTTGAATGAGATTTTCATCCTTCTACCCTCACAGTTTAGTCACTTTAAAGGAGACATCCTTGTGGCTGGGATAAGATGACTGAATAAACTAGAGTTTGCCAGTTCTATCACCAGCAATTTGTAGGAGCTACACAGGGCTATTCCTGTTGGAACCCACACACCTTTTCCATAGTCAAATAGGAGATGTCTCTCTTCACCTCAGTTTCCTCCTGGATAAAGGTAGACATGATGCTTCATTACTTTAACAAGATCCATGAATAAATACTCAGTGGGCACCTGGGTGCTTTATGCTGTTTGGGTGGAAGAAGCAGAAGAGTGAGGTGTTACTAACTTTTGCTGATGCAGTTGGAGTAGCCTGCACAGACTTTTTGTCTTGTCTTTCAGTCTTTGGAGACGCTGCGCTCTGTGGGACAGTCCTGAGGGTGGCCCTGTCTGTGTGCTGGGCATGATGCAGTGTCTGTGTTCTTGTTCCAGATGTCCAAGACCAGTGCCAGCCTTGGGAACCTGCTGAACATAAAGACAGAAGGCGAAGGCAGCCAGGCTGGGGCTGGGGAGCCAAGCCAGTACTTGGGCAAGGCAGTGAAGGCACTTGTCCAGGAGAAGCTCTCTGAGCCATGGAAGATGTACCTGCGCCGGTAAGGAGAGCCTGGAACTGGGGACAGGGCAAAAGTGCTTCCTTTGCAAAGTGTCTGACTCACTGGCTCACCCTGAACACAGAATTCTGTTGGATGTAAAGGCCTGATTCTGTCAGACACTGCTCACCTGGGGCACATTTAGCCTTTGGCTGTACCCACCTGCACCAGGTGTTAAATGGCTGGTGAGAAATACCTGCCCATGTAGAATTGTTTTGGAAAGGGATCTTGAGAACCAAATACAAGCACAGATCTTCATGTAGTTCTGTTATCCTGGGCTTCACCTTGGTCTCCTCCTTATGAGCCAAGCCCAGGGGTCCCAGTGCAGCTGTGCTCTTAGCACTGGACCTGTGTGAGACCATGGCCAGTTACTACACATGGGTCACTGGAGCCTTGACATGCTTACTGTGGTGTTTCAACTGACACAAAACAAGTTTTGGGGGTGTAGAGGCACAGGAATAAGGAAAAGGGTATGGGAGCTGGGGTGTTTTCTGCTGCTTTTGTTGCAGGAAAGGAGACTCAAGAGGAAAATGGAGCAGAGCTCACCCACCTACAGACACATGCACACACATGCCCAGACAGACACGTGCTTTGTGCACACACAGATACACCCAGGCAGACACATAGGTTTGTGCTCTGACACAGAGAATCACCTACAAATGCCAGTGCACACTTCATAAATCACAGGCTTTAATGGAGAGGACTAGAAAATCTTCTAGTGCATCAGCCCCTGGCTGGTGTGAGACCCTTCCCTGCAGTCCATTTGCAGTTTGTCCAGTCTGGTTGTGATTCTGCCAGGCAGTGTGCCTGTTTTCTTGTCTCTGGGAGCATTATTCTACCACCTAGTCAGTGTCAATGTCACCACCTTTTCTATGGCATGTGGCCTGAATTCCACTTTCTGTAGTTTTGTTGCAGCCCTGTTTATATCCCCTTGAACCACAGCAGATCATCCCTCCCTGCAGCTGGAGTTCAGCCCCTTCAGACAGTCCCAACCTTTCAGCATTCCATTTAACCATTTAACTTGCTTCCTTTGATCTGACTCTGGGTTAGTCCCTTCTGCCTGTGGGTGCTGTTGCTTTCGTGGTGTTCCCCAGATGATGCAGAGTCACCCCCCTCCCGACAGAGCAAGCTCCTGCCCCCAAACAAAGCTTACAGTTAGTTTGTACCTGCACAGAGGAATGTATGGTGCCATGTTTATTATCCTCTGGGACACAGAATTGCTTTTCATGTTGTTCAGTGAGTCCTCCACACCCAGGTGTGCTTGTCTCTTTCCAAACATGATTCTCCTGTTCTGAACCTTCTCCCTTGTCTTGCCAAACCTCTCTGTGCTCTTTTTCTCCTCTTGCGCTGGTGTTGCCACCTCCTCCCGGTTTAATATCTCTGTGAATTTCATAAACACACTGTTTACTCCTAGATTACTAATTAAGATGTTAAATAAACTCAGACTAACCCAAGTCCTCCTCTCAGCACTCACACCATGCCTCCTTCTCCCAGCTCAGTGTGGTGCTGGTTGTCATCAGCCTTTGTTTATGGTCTCTCAGCCAGTTTCAAGCCATGAGGTGGCATTACGTCCAGGCCAATTGGAATTAATTCTAAGCATATGCAAGACAGAATCAAATGCTTTACTAAAATCCAAATATATTGCATCCCTTCATCCACTAATTTTGTATTTCTATCAAAAAAAGCAATTAAATTTGTCTGGAAAGATTTATTCTTTATAATCCTGATGCTGTTTATTGCTCATGGTTCCTTTATCCTCTAGATGTTTAATGATTTTCTCCTCCCTCTTAATATTTGTACCATTACTTTACTGAAAGGAGAAGTTAAGGCCAGAGGTATGATAATTGCAAAAGATGACTTGTCTTTTTTTTCCCCTCAAAGACCCAGTACCTTGACTGTTTAATTTTTTGGGGTTTTTTCCACTTATGTAGTACCTCCCACTTCCCTATGGCTTAAAAACCAGCAAATGGTAATGTAATCAGTTTGGGAGTTAATTTTCATTGCACTTTGGGACATACATCATCCAGACTGACTGATCTGTGCATTTTTACACTTTTCGAATGAGTCCATTTATCTGCCCTTCTAGAACATCTTCACTACATCCCAAATTCTCTGCTTTGTCTTCAGTTCTCTCATCCATAGCAAATGTTATAATGCAGCCACTTTTGATTCATCACCTCCCTTTTTGTGGGAGCCCTTCTTTCTAGGTTCAACACTTCTTGTCTCTGATAAAACAGCCCCTTCAGTTTGCAATAACGTGGTTTCTTCTCTCTTACCCTACAATTACTTTCCTTCCTCTTCTCCCTGCAAGCCATAACTGACAGCACACGTTGTGTATCCACAGACCTTCCTTCTCCAGTGCAAGTTTTTTCTCTTTCCTTTACCCTCCCGTTGGTGAGGGGTCCCTCCTGGGACTGTACAGGCTGCTGTTTGTTTCTTGCTTTCCTGCTCATCAGAGCAAGTGTAGTTTGTTGTACCTTAATTATGCAAGATTCCCTTGTTAAGTTTCAAATCCTTCCTGCCAGTGTTTCTTACTTGTTTTCTTGATTCCCTGTGATTCTGGAGTTTCCTGAAATCACATGCATTTGTACTGCACTCATTAAATCCAGAGAGTCTCAGCAGTGACACCACGCTGAGCTGGCCATTTGCTCCAAGATAACACAAGACATTTCTGGGTAATGTGGTGGGGTTTGCTCTGGGGTTTGCATGGTGGGTTGTTGTTCTGTACAGCAGGGATGATGCTGTGCAGTATTTCTGCAGAACAGGCTGGAACTGCTGCTTAGATGATGTTCATCTCTCCCACCTGGGAGAGACTCTCCTGTCCAGGGCAGGGGGTGGGTGCTTTCTGGGTCTAGGTTCCCTGGAATGGCTGCTGTTTGTGGGAATGCTAACAGAGTTAAAAAACACAGAAAAAAAAGTCTGTTCCAACTCCACTTCTCTCCTGGGGCCTTCCCTAAGAGGTCTGCTTGTCTGTTTTGGCCAGGTTTGGCACCAAGGATTTCTGCGATGCCCAGTGTGACTTTCTCCACAAGGTGCATTTCCACTGTGTGGTGGAGGAATGTGGAGCCCTCTTCAGCACCCTGGATGGAGCCATCAAGCACGCCAAGTAAGCAGGAGGGCAGGAGGCTGAGAAGCTTGAGAGAGCTCTGCAGTGCACACTATGGCTCGAGACCACCCCAGGCTCCTTTTAAAGGGCATGAAATATCCAAGTAAAGACTGAGTAAGGCCTTCAGGGGCCATTCACATGCCTGGGCCTGAGGGGGTTATAGGGAAGGAGATGCTGCAAATTTTAAGACAGATCTGCTAGCACAGTTGGTCTCTCCTGTTTGATGGTTCCCTCTGGCTCACTGCAGGAAATTACTGGCCCCTGCCAACAGCCCTGGGAAGCTGCCCCACAGCTGATCTCAGTGACTGCAGTGATTCTGGGGTTTCTTTAATTTGTTTACAGGCTCCTGCCATGTTCTTGTTGATGTTTAATCAAATTACATGAAATTGCCAAGATTTTGTGTCTGAATTAGTGTCGTGTTTTGCAGTTTTCACTTCCGAACTGAAGGTGGAACTGTGAAAAGCAACTCTGAGTCTCCCTTCTCAACTGCTCCTGAGAATAAGGCTTCACTGGCCCCTTCGTCACCATCTGCTGCTTCTGCCACCATGGCCAGTGCTCCTGCCCTTGACGTGCCCACTCCAAATCCAGCTGCAATGCCCTCTGCTCCCACACTACTTGCTTGGAAGCAGCTGGCTTCAACCATACCCCAGATGCCTCAGATCCCAGCAACAGTGCCTAACCTGGCAGCTTCACCCTTGGCCACGACTTCCCTGGAGAATGCTAAGCCTCAGGTCAAACCTGGATTTCTCCAGTTCCAGGAGAAGTAAGTTTTTGCTGCTGTTTGACTCTGTCTGTCCTCCCCAGCCTTGCAGTCCCCTCTGTACCTCTCCTTGGAGCTGCAATGCTACACTTTGGTCCACCCAAAGTCTAGAAAGTATTCTGGGCTTGATCTCACAGAAAATGTAGTTCTGTAAAGTCTAGAAAACACTTTTATCTGAGAGCGCTTTTAGGCATGAGTTTAGAAGGTAAATAACTTGGTGATCTATCACTGATCCCTATTTTATCCCTTGTGGGAGCTGTGCAGGAAGGCAGAGATCTTTGCAGTGTGTTTGACAGTGAAGGGTTATTGGGCCAGAAATCCTTGGACTGAGTGAGGGGCAGAAGGTACCAACCCCATTTAGCTGATGAGAGGGGCAGTGCTGGTTTTGTCACATCAGGGGAATCCCTGGCATCCTGCAGTGGCCACGCCCAAGAGTTGTGTTCTCTTTGAACTTTAAATTGGAAAAGTGGCCCTCAAAGACTACAGAACCCACCATGCATTGCTGCGTTCTGATAATCCTAATCAAGAAAGTGCAGTAGCTGTGTGGAATTGCAGTAATGTTGCCAGCTTCAATTTCCCTGAAGAGGAAGGTGGCTATGGGAAATCTGTGGGCCATGTTTGGAACAGAGGCTTCAGCTTGGGCTCCCCTTGAATTAAATCTTGGCAAAGAAACAAATGTGTGAAATGAGTGAAGGTGATGATTGGGTTTTGGATGTATTCCAGTGATCCCTGCTTGGCAACAGACTGCAAGTATGCCAACAAATTCCACTTCCACTGTCTCTTTGGGAACTGCAAGTATGTGTGCAAAACCTCTGGCAAAGCAGAATCCCACTGCCTGGACCACATCAACCCCAACAATAATCTGGTGAATGTGCGAGACCAGTTTGCTTACTACTCCCTGCAGTGTCTCTGCCCCAACCAGGTAAGAGCCATTCCAGAGCAGTGTTCTGGCAGCACTGGGGAGAAGGAGATGAAGGATCAGGTAGACTGATGCCCCAGCAAGAAGTGAGGCTATGTGTGGCTTTCTTGGCATTGCTTACAGAACCATGGAAATCATAATTATGTGGTCTGGGAAAACATTGGTTTCTATCAAATAAGAAATCATTGATGCTTTTGTGTGTCTTTGACTCGGGTGAGTGGACAAGGGAATGAGAATAATCTGAGAAGATGCAAAATGAAATAGAATAAAAATTTGTGGTGTATCTGTGATGAATGCAGGGAAAGCCATGAGTAAGGTTTGGGATATTTCAGTGCAGAACAGTGTATTTTATGGAGTACACGACAGCACTGTGAAAGGACTCGAGAGGGCAGGCTGTAGAAGATAAAATGAGATCTGGAGTACCAGTGCAGGCCCCTCTCACACCTCAGAAGGGACATCATTAGTGAGTGGCAGGCAGCTGAGAGTGCATTTGTTTTAGATGTGCCTAAAGCCTTGTGCTCCCCTCCAGCACTGTGAATTCCGGATGCGAGGGCATTACCACTGTCTGCGTCCTGGCTGCTACTTTGTCACTAACATCACCACCAAGCTGCCCTGGCACGTCAAAAAGCATGAGAAGGCAGAGAGAAGGGCAGCCAACGGCTTCAAGTATTTTACCAAGCGGGAAGAATGTGGCAGACTAGGTGAGTTTTGTTCTGCTCCTCGTGGTGTGTCTCGTGTCCAGACCAAGAATGCCATAAGTTAGAACCTGCAAGTTATGCTTAAGAAGTATTTGGTCATTAAATCACTAAACAAGAAAGGCAACAAAACATAAATCAGTGCCTGGTCTGTCTGGTTGAAGCATGTTTTCACAAAGAGACCCAAGGTAAATAAATAGAAACTGTATTATAGAGAACTGTGCATATGAATTTGTCCAGGCATACAGCTTTCTCTTTTTTCTTCTTTTTATCCAATTGTCAAAGGGTTTTTTTTCTTGTTGTTGTTTGGGTATTTTTTGGTGATGTTTGTTTTTATACTTTGTAGTATTTTAGACCTACTGCTTGTGTTGGGTGAAATTTAAGGGTGCTCTTTAGAGGATTTTTTTTTCTTAACCAGTGCTAGTGCAGCCTATTGAAAGTCAAATGGCAAATAAGGCCCAGTCTTCCCTATCACTCCTGTTTGGAACAAAGGCTGGAACCAAACAAGGCTCAGAATAACACCTCTGGGGGCTGGTCCTTCCCACCACAGGAAAACAGCCACAGTAGCCGGAGCAGAGCTTTTCATCTTTGAATACATCGAGAATTTGTACCCCAATGGAAGTTTGTTTGTGGTAACCAGGGCAATGAGTGTCAGCACACCACAGCCAGTTTCTCCCTAGGTCCTGTTTACAGCCGGCAGTAGGTTCAGCAGTTGCTGTTATTTACTCACCCTTAGTGTCTCAGGTGACAGCAGGGGCGAGACAAAGCAGGACAGTGATAGGTGACACCTGCCCAAGGGGAGCCCTGGCAACAGGCGAGCCCTCACCTGCCCTTTGTGTGGTGTTCCATCCTGCAGCACTCTCTGTTCCCGGGCACAGGGCTGGGGAGATGGGCGGGGTGGGGAAAGTGGGACCCAAACAAACACGCTCCTGGCCCGCAGATGAAACGCTGGCTGTCAGCTCCACATCAGCTGGGTGAGGCAGGAGCAGCGAGGCAGCTGCAGCCTTTGCATGTGTCAGCAGCCTTTGGGAGGGCTGGGGCATGCAGAGTATGTGCCTCTGCCTCTAGGCTGGCCCTGCTGTGAGGAGACACACTCTTAGGCAGCACCCTGCATCTGCCTGCAGAGATAGAGGCGGCGTGGTGGGATGGTGTAGGTGTGTATGGTCTTACCAACATGTGGATTCATTTCTACATCTGTGTACATCCCTGGGGTTTGTGTTGTGTATTTATAGATAGCAGGTGCAGAAAGCACTGGCTTGTTTTAAGGGCTGTGAGTGTTTCTGAACACACGAGAGATTTTTTTCAATGTATGTTTCTGTGTGTATAATTATATAAGTCTGTATGACTGGGGAGAGAGAGGTGAAACATAAATATATAAGTAAAGGTGGATGGATGTAGGTAGATAAGTAAAAGCCCGTTTGTAGGTCTCTGCTTATGTGTATCTGAGGGTATGGCCAAGGGAGGACGGGAAGCAGCAGATCCTGATCACTGATGCACTGTCTGAGCTATGACAAGCCGTTGTTTATCAGCTCTGTGGCTGTTTGGGGCTGGCCATGAATGATCTGTGCACGCCTGGCGCACGTGGAGCAGAGTGTGTGAAGTGCTGTGTGCCAGAGCCCATAAGAACTGCTCGTTGTTCAGTAGCTGCCCCTATTACACAACAGCTTTGGACTGGCAGTAAACACTTCTGGCTCATTCCTGCCTGACCAGAGCACACACACTGTCCAGAGCTGGAGCTGCTGTGAGACTGCTTTTCTGAGAGCACAGTTAGAGGGGAAAAAAAAAAAAAAGAAAGAAAAAGAACTTTTCATTTCTAATCTAATTATGAGCATGTGTTTTGATTGTAGCTTCTATAATACAGCTAAATGTCCTGATTTTGTTCTTGTAAAAGAAAAGGCACTAGCTAAGACTGAAGAGCATTAGGCACTACTAGATGTAATGGCAATGTTCCTTCCTTTATAATGGCACAAAGAGCGATGGCACCAGGCTCATGTCTTGGATCTCTGCACACTGTAATCCTCTCTTGAAGTTGCTCAGCAGGCTGTAGATTGTGGGTTTGAGTTTTTTTCATTCAGGACTGTTCCTGAATAACTCATGACTACTGATGATGTTCAGTCCATCAGAAATCCACATGGACAGCAGCTCTGTCCTGTCCAGTCATCTCACCTCTGGTCCTGCTTCCTCTCAATACCTTCATGTGCAACATAAAATGGTTTTGTGTCTGCAGGTTGCAAATACAACCAGGTGAACAGCCACTTCCACTGCATCCGAGAGGGCTGCCAGTTCTCCTTCCTGCTCAAGCACCAGATGACATCCCATGCCAGGAAGCACATGAGAAGGATGCTGGGGAAGAACTTTGATCGTGTTCCTACTCAGGTAAACTCCTTGTGCTGAAGCTGTAGGTCCCCACGCAGTGTTGGCTCTGACATGACTCAGGCATGGCTCCAGCATCTGGCTGCAGCAGGACCTACACAGTGAGGGGCAGTGCCAACATTAACACCTCCTCTTTGTGAACACATCAGAGTCCACACACCAGGATGCTGGTGCCAAGATTAGCACTCCCAGCTCCTGAGTGCAGCACAATTCCCATACCAGGGTGCATGTGCCAGGTTTAATGCTCTGAGCTCCGGAGGATTCCTGCTCCTGGCCCCAGTGCATGGGTTCCACTCACAAGCATGTGCCAGCTATCCCTCATGAACTGTGGCAGAGGGAGATAAATGTGCAGACAGATGGTTTTGGTCCTGATATCTTGCTTTTGGTATAAAAGTCCCCGTCTTGTTTTCCTGCTGCAGGTTATTGGCCACGCTCCAAGAAATGAAAATCTCCCCCAGGTTGGCAGCATGGCACCCAGCCCAGCCTCATCAGGAACCCCAGCTTCCTTTCAGGGACCCCCAAGCATGATGGACACTGAAACAGAAGAATACATGGATTACACTGGCTGTAGCCCTGGGGGCATCTCCTCTGAATCTTCCAATATGGACCGCAGCTGCTCCAGCACTCCAGTGGGCAATGAAAGTACATCAGCAGGTAAGGGAGAAGGGTGTGTGTGAAATGAACCATCAGTTGCCTGCTCTCCTGGGAGGTAAATTCATAAAAAGAGGCCAAGGGATAGTTGCACCTTAAAATACACACTGTGCCAACTTCAGTAGTGCCTCACGCTAACCCAGCTCTCTCCAGCACCTGAGAGAAGAGGGCCATCAAAATATACACCTCAAGCATCCAGGAGCTAGCAGCATACCTTTTTCCTTCCATGAAGAGAGTTTTTTTATCCTGGGTTTTGGGGTTGGGTCTATTTTTAAAAAGAAAAAAAAAAAAAAAAAAGGAAAAAATAGAGCTGTGTGCCCCTTCTGTACTTGGCATTTCCTCTGGTACCTCTCGCATTTCCTCAAGCGGCATCCAAAGTCAGGCACTTCACTGTAGTGTTGAAGTACAACAGCAGATGTGACATACACAGGGGATAAAACCTATCACATCTTCAGAAAGCAGCATCTAAAAGCAGCTCACTGAGCTCCCTTCCTCACCCAAAACCTCTTGTTCCACTTTGCCCAGTTGCACAGAGCAGACCCCCTTCATCCCCTCTTTTGGGAAGTAAGTTCCTGTCCTGTTTGCCAGGACTGTGCAGAGCCATCTCCCCCTGCCCTGCATTGCAGGGTCACTTGTCAGCAGTCAGACACCTGGCAGGAATTCTGCCACCATACAGTGATGACCAGGATCTCTCAGTTATCCTTCCCAGGGTTGGTTAGCTGGGATATTCTGCATAGGCTGCCTCAGTTTGCTTTAATTCCATGCACATTTTCCTGGTTTTCTTGCCCACCCCAGATGAAGGCCATCACAGCACAGTCACTGTAGGAGCAGTGCTGGCTCCTGGCATTGGCCCCACAGCACGGTGGCAGCTCCAGAGGGTTCTGGTGGGGCAGTGGCTGCTGCACTCTCTTCTGTGTCAGCAGTGGCCCCAGGGCTGGGAAATGCCCCCCACTGCTCTCCAGGGAGGGGGCAGCTGCACCCACCCCGGGCTGGAGCACCCTCACAGCTGTTACCTGAAGCAGGCAGTAACCCCATAGATGAACAAGGACCAGAGTGACCAAATGAATCCAGAATTCCTGTCTGAGAGCCTGTGTCTCTTCCCCCGTACCATAAAGCCACCTGACCTCCTGCAGAGACAACTCTCCTCTTCCTGGTGCTGTCAATTCCTCACCTTCTGTTTCTTCTCTGTTACAGTTCTGTTCCATACATTTGTGAATGTATTTTCCATTTTCATCATATTGCTTCTGCTCTTGGGTTCTCATTTCAGTTCTTTTGTTTCTTGTTTTGTTGTTTTTTTTTTCCTTTTTTTGTGTGATTTTTTTTGGTTTGGTTTTGTTTTATTCTTTTTTTCTTTTTTTTTTTTTTTTTTTTGTTTTTTTTTCTGCCTTTTTTTTTCTCTCCACATTCTCCAGGCTGCCTGGTTCCTTCTACTGCTACTGCTGCTGCCGATGATGCAACCCACACTGCACCACAACCTCCACCACCATCTCTGCCTCCATCTTTCTCCCAAGCCCTGCTTAGGTCTCCCCTCCCCAGCCTCCCCTATCTCTTCTCTCCATCTTGTCTCTCATACTCGTTGCTCAGTGCCACCCTGGGAGCCAGCAGAGGCATTGTCACTGCCGCCAGCACCGCTGGGTTTGCGCCCATCGTTGCCACTCCACCTCCAGTAAAAAGTGACGTTCCCTTAGTGCAGGATGCAGCAGGTAACAACACTTCTTTGCTTTCTCTCCATGCCCCGTGCCCAGCTCCGTCCCCTCTCACCCTGCCCATGTTTTTTCTCGGCACCTTTGAGGTCGGTAGAGCAGCAAAGGTCCCTCTGTGCCTTATGTCAAATGTCTTCCATCCCTGCCTGCTCCTTCTCCTTGCTGACACAGTAACCACAGCCAAGGGGAAACAAACCACAGCCCATCATTTACAGACATTTGGATGGATGACAGAGAGCAATTGCCACCAGTTCCTAACTATGAGAAAAACCTAACAAATCCACAGTTAAAATGCATTTTCAGCGTCTTGGTAACCTCAAAGTGGCCACAGAGCAAACTTCTGCTCATGTGGCATTAATGGGATTTAGACTTCTTGGTTAGATCTTCCAGGCCACCCAAGCCAGTGCCTGGCACAGTGTGCTGCACGCATCTCAGCAGGTCAATGTCTGATGAGGTCCCCAGGTTCTGTGGTTCAATTGATCTTGTGAACTTCATATGAAGCCACAAAGTTCAGGGGTACCTTCCCAGGAGGAGGAATGGAGTACAGGCAGTGTCACATGGTGATAGCAGCGAGACAGGTTGAGCTGTTTCTCACACTCATTATTTATATCTGCTCTAATCAACTACAGAAAATGCAGATAGATTTCGTTTTTAAGCTGCCATGATCCCATGTGTGACTAAGATCAGAGATGTCTCAGGCTGGATATTCTCATTCCATCTGGGAATGCCTTTTAGGGTGTGTCTCATTTTTGGCGTCCTTTCCCAACTCCTAGCTCTTTTCTAGTTAATTAAGGACATCTTTGTGTTTAAAGTTCACATTTATGCGGCTTCTGGCAGCCTACAAATGTCCCAGTCATTCTTCCTGCCAGTTTTAGTAATATGTAAATCTGAGGTCAGTGGTTGGGAGTATGGCTGGAGCACCAACTACACAGGTTTCCAACTCCAGTTCATAGGTTTTTCTCAAGGGACTTGGCAGGAGAAGATCCTTGCCTTGTCCAAAGGAGTGTGTGCCAATTAACAAAATTCACAAGAAACTCTTATCTCTGCTTCTCTTTTAACTGAATTGCATGCAGCCTGAAACGTTTTAACCTTGTGCTGTGCTTCCTCTAATCAAATATTTTTAAGTGTCTTTTGTTTTTACCATGGTATAGTTTGGTGAAAGCTGGCAGTATTAGTGGTTAAAGAAATGAGCTTATGGAAAACACTAACCATTGAGACTTGGTGGAGATCACATCCATTGAGGCTTGTAATCCTCCACAGGGTGCAGGGACTGAACATTGGCAAAAGAGGAGAGTGCACCAAGGTGTCATCTCTCTTCATTATGCCCTTACTCCAAAACTTTGCCTGTATGAGAAAACAGAATTGGTTTTCAACTAAAGTTTTAAACACATCTGTTTGAACTATTTTAAAAGCTGTGTAGATACATAGTTTTAAACAGGTAAAATTTAAATTCCACTTACTTCCCATCCAGACCCCTTTCTTCAAGATAGGTTGTCCAAAGACAGACAATGTGAGCATTTGTTAATTGATGCTAAGGAACTTGATGGTTTGAAAAAAAAATTTATAAAATTTAATTGACATTTTATTAAAAGGAGTTAATCTGGACAGCAGCAACTTGTCCAGGCACCGCTGCACTTCCATGAGTTGGCTGGGAGTGAAGAACTGCATTTTACAATACCAGATGTTTAGGGGGGAGCAGAGAGTAAATTGGTCACAGATTCTGTAGTTAGGAGCCTGCCAATTTCAAATCTCCAGTGACAGAAAGTTATTCTTTCACTGGTAGCTGGTTAAATCAGCCTCAGCGTGCAGTTTCCACCGTGTCACTCAGATGGTCTCACCATGGATGACCTGAGCTGGTGTCCAGAGTTTGAGCACAGGAGCCATTGATTGACAAATGGTGCAGAAAAACCTTTTGTTCTTTGCTTATCCCACCAACTGCAGGGCCCAGCCATGTGGGAGAGGAGGTTCCTGCCACCACTGCCACTGGCTTGCGTGGGAGGTCTCCTTCAGTGGTCACCACCTTCTCCTGAAGGGCAGTCCCTGAGGGGTCATCACCTGTAATAGCTGTGCACTGCCAGAAGGGAAGTGTTTCTGCACTGACTGTCCCTTCAGTCTCCCTGACAGGGATGAGGACTGCACTGTGTGTCACAACTTGTGCCTCTTTTGAGGAGATGGCAGTTTCAGCAGGAAGAGAGTCAAAAAAACCCAGTATGTGTTAGTTGCAAGCTATAATTTCTAATTACACTCGCAGTTCTGCACCTGGTGAGAAATTCTTGCCTCCAACCTTGTCTGTGCTGCATGTTGATAGTGGAGGTTGTGGGCTGATTCTGGAAACAGCAAGCAGAGAAGGAAGTAAGTTAATAGATACACTGAGGTCGAGTCCTTGATGTCAGTGTGATCCTAGGGGACATGAGCACTAGCCACTTATGCTGGCCCTGTGAATCAAAGAGGAAGATAGATGAGGGATCTTTATTTATACTAGGGGCATCGTGGAATTTTTGAGACCCATGGGAATGCTGCAGAACTGGTATTTTCTCTGAGTCCACTGGCTAGTGATGATGAGAATTAGCCCCATTGAACATCTGTCCATCTGTCTTTCTAAGTGCACTCATTGTGATATGTGGGCTCATTACAGTGAGGGATGTTGCAGTCTCCTGGCCAAAGTCCATCCTGTTTCTATAAATTCCACCCCCTCCCGTTGCAGTTTTAATCACGCATGGGATCTTCCTTCACTTCCTGCCTGTCCTTGGCAATTGTAGCGTGTTACAGGAGCCTGGATAGGGGAAAACAGTGCACACGTACAAGCTTTTAACACACTGCAACTCTTTTTACCATCCCAGTGAACTGCACTAACACACCTCAGTCCTTGGACTGGAACAAGGCAGCTCCTCCTTAATAAAGTCTGATCTGAGGAAAATGGGACTAGAGATTAATTAAGAAGCAAGAGAAACTGTGAAAGTAGCGAACCAGAGAAGCACCAGTTAACACTTGTACAGGATCAGGTTTGCCAGAGCAGCAGTCAGAGAGCAGGCAGGATATGCTGGAAGCTGAGGAAGGGATGTCCAGCAGGCAGCAGCTAGCCCAGGGTCTGGAGATGAGGCTCCCTTAGAGCCCCAGGGATGAGCTGCGGGGTGGGAACAGTCGCAGCATTGTGTCTTGGCAAACACAGAGTTTGCCAGCACGGCTGGGAGCTGGAGAGACCTGGCTGTCAGCAACACCGCTCTGCGCTTTCTCTCCTCAGGGAACACCATCACTATGCCAACTGCCTCGGGGGCCAAGAAGCGTTTCTGGATTATTGAGGACATGTCCCCGTTTGGCAAGCGCCGCAAGACCGCGTCCTCACGCAAGATGCTGGACGAAGGGATGATGCTGGAGGGATTTCGGCGCTATGACCTCTACGAGGACTGCAAGGACTCCAGCTGCCAGTTCTCTCTCAAGGTTACCCACTACCACTGCACACGGGAGAACTGCGGCTACAAGTTCTGCGGCCGTACCCACATGTACAAGCACGCCCAGCACCACGACCGCGTTGACAACCTGGTATTGGATGACTTCAAACGCTTCAAGTCTTCACTGAGCTGTAACTTCCCAGACTGTCAGTTCTCTGGCAACAGCACACACTTCCACTGTCTGCGCTGCGGCTTCCGCTGCACCGACAGCACCAAGGTGACGGCGCACCGCAAGCACCACGGCAAGCAGGACGTCATCAGCGCCGCCGGCTTCTGCCAGTTCAGCTCCAGCGTGGACTGCGAGGTGCCCGACTGCAAGTACAAACTCAAATGCTCCCACTTCCACTGCACCTACCCTGGCTGCAAGCACACGGTGGTGGGGATGTCACAGATGGACTCTCACAAGCGCAAACACGAGAAGCAGGAGCGAGGGGAGCTGCCTGCCATCTCTCCCGGCCCCGAGGGCCTTGCCCACTCCACTCTCGAGTACGATATCCAGAACTCTTCCATCAACCTGGACAGCTCCCTCAACCTCAGCACTGACAACAGCAGCTCCCTGTTCTTCCTGCAGAACGCGGCCGGCGTGGGGCTCAGCGACTCCCTGGACCTCAGCAAGAAGCCGGCGGAGGCGGGCGAGGGCCCGTCCCCCGGCAGAGCCGCGGCCGCGCCGCAGGACACGGGGGCACCCGGCTCCGCCGACGTGGAGGACGAGGACGACTCCTCCCAGGAGGATGAGGAGGACGACGAGGAGGAGATGAATGAAGAGGAAGAGGATGATGAAGAGGAGGATGACGATGATGATGATGAGGAGGATGAGGAGGAAGAAGACCTGAACACAGATTCTGAAGAATCTCTGCCAGACCCTGAAGGCCTGGCCACTAAAGAAGATGGAGAACCAGAGGAGGGTGCTTCTTCCACAGACCATGGCGATGCTTCCAGGCCACAGGGCGAGCCAGCCCTCACTCCAGCCCCAGCTCCTGCCCCTGCTCCAGCTCCAGCTGCTGCCTCAGCCTCCACTCCTGCTCCAGCAGCTTCTCCTTAATCCTACAGACAGCAACGGCAGTGGTTTGGTTTTTCCCTGACACACAATTACTAAGAGGACCCCGTATGAGGTGAGAACAAAGATGGGGATGGCAAATGAAAAATGAACTCCGTGCCACAAATGAGAGAGAGGAAGGAAGGAAACCTCTGCTCCTCCCCAGGCCCCAGAAGAGGTTGGTTCGCAGCAGGACTGGTGCTGCATCACTCCATTCATTCTACAGATCCCGGAACAAGGGGGCAGGATGCAGCAGAAAATACCCTTTATCTGGGTAAAATATGAACCCTGAGGGTACCTGCTGCTTTTCCTTGCTCCCTGCACGGTGTGTGGGGCCTGTGCCCATCTGGGGACCCTTTTTTATGGGTGGGGCTCTATCCCCCCAATTTTCTTTCTGGGTTTTATTTTTCTATGTTTTCAGTTGTACGATAATAATAATAATCTCCACTTCTTGGAGGGGGGTGGGTGGGAACAAGAGGTAATGAATTTTACAAATATATATTTGTGTGTGTGTCTCTCTATATATAATGTACACACACACACATATATAAAATTAAAGGAATTGGTGTCACAAAGACAAGTAGCTCAGCTTTTGCCAGTGGGAAGGAGGGGGTGAGGAGTGTGCTCTCTCTCTCTCTCCACCCTTCCCCCTTCTTTCTCCAGCATTAAATGGCATCAGACAGCCAGGGTGGGAGTGGGTATTTATTGTCACATAAATGAGGATGCATTAATGAATGAGCAGGGGTGGGAATGGGACACTCCTCTGTTCTTCCAGATCCTTTTTACTGTTAATGATAATAATTTTGAATGCTATTTATATTGTAAAACTTTCTCAGTCCACACTTTCTCTGTAGGACACCTCTCCTCATCCCTGCTGTTCTGACTGTAGGGATTTAGCTGAAGTAACCTGGGAAGAACAGAGCAGGCAGTTTCAAGGGTCTGTCACACTGGAGGACTGGGGTTACTCCGCCATCCAGTTCCATCTCATCCCAACTCCTAGGTGCTTCCTCTCCGCGGAGGGTGAGGCGTTTTCGTGGTGCTTCAGTATCCCCATCTCAGGAGGCTGTGAGCTGCCCCTGCCCGTGGTGCAGCCCAGGGAGCACCGAGCTGCCACAGGAGCGTCCCGGTCACCCAAAGAGCCTTGAGAAAGGGCCCTGCTCTGCCCCGGGCAGTCAGACCAGGACAGGCTCCCTGCCCCGTGCTGCCCCACGCCAGCCTGTGATGGACACAGCTCTCAGGTGACTCGGCTCCGGGGAGGGGACAGCAGGACCTGGCCGTGGCGGGCACAGAGCCCAGAGACCTGGGCAGGTGCCCCCTGAGAACTGCTGCAGGGCTGGGCACCCGTGGCCAGGTCGGGCTTGGGCACTGCGTCAGCAATTGCAACTGCACTGTGCTGGGACCTGCCAGCTCCAGCAGCTCAGGCTTTCCCCTGCTCCCAAGCTCTTCCCTGCTCTTTTCCTGGCCTGGTCTGGGAGCACACACACTACAGGACACTGTCCCGGACTCTGGCAGGAGCGACAGTAGCTGTTTGACCCCAAACCCTTGCCTGAGCCTGAAAGGGCTTGTCTACACACACCAGGGCACCGGAAGGACTTGTATGAATTAATGGTGATAGTTATTTTGGTGCCGGTTTTAAAATATACCAGATTAATCTGCGCTTTGTCCTTTTAAAAAAAAAATTTCTTTTTTTTTATACCATGCAGGCACCCTCTCCCCTCCTCAGCTCCATGAGCACTTCAGCTGTAAGGGATCCCTAGGATTTGTTTTCACCCTGAACAGATAAAGGCCTCATGAAGTTTAGGTTGCTAATTTTTTTTTTTTGTTTTTTGTTATTTCCCTAAGGAACTGGTGCAGATCAGGTCTGATTTATAAACAAGCAGCTCAGCTGTGTAAATGTGGGGACAGAATGTTCAGCTAATGTTTCAAAAGGAAAGGAAAAAAAAAAGTTGTACAGTATTTTTCCTGTAAAGGTTATTACTATATATAGAACAAAAGAGAAACCACCAATGCCAAGGGGTGGAGGGGGAGGTGTCACCTGCCTTCTGGATAGCCCTTACATATGGTTAATTTTGTGCAATTTTTTTTCTCCTTTTTTTCTCTCTCTTTTTTTTCCTTTTTTTTTTTTTTTTTTTTTTTTTTTCCTCTCTCTTTCAATGTAGTGTATGTTTGTAGGGGTGGCAGGGGAGGGGGGCCTTAATGCTGTGGTTTGAGGCTGACTTCACACTCCCAGCACTGACCGGACCTGCACGATTCCGAACTCTAACTTGAATTTTGTAGAGATGAAACAAATGAAAACAAATGAAATATTATCACTAGTTTGTAGTTTATTTAATTCTTTGGAGTTCTTTTCCTCTATCAGCTATTTGTGTGGCTTTTATTTTTATAGGGATTTTTTTTGTTGTTTGTTTTTGTTTTGTTTGGTATATCCCCTGCCCTCAGCTGCGTGTTTCCTAGCACAACCCCGTTCTTGAATAGGATGAAGCTCACGTTCCTGGGGCAGAACGATGGAATGATGCCCTGGAACTTCTCAAAATGGGATGGGGCAAAAAGATTTTACTTTACTAGCATTTGCTGCAGGTTCTGTACTTGTACATTTTCCCTGTGTTCAGCTACTTAGATAGTATGGTGGTGGGCTCCAGGAGGAATCCTTAGGCTAACACAAGGCACATCTTGCCAAGCAGATGTGGCTATTCCGTACCGCCAAAATCAACAGGATCTCTGTCAGCGACTGCGGGAGCAGGACCAGCCCTCCTGGGAGCGTGTCCTGCCCGGGCACACGGAGCTGGTGCCAGGGCTGACCAGAGGGTTTCCCTGGGCCCCCTGTCCCTGCTCTTGGGGACCTGCCCTGGCACTCAGTGCTCGGCCTCTCCCCGTCACGTCTCCACGGCCCGAGTCACCGCACAGGGGTGGGGAAGGCAGAAGTGTGTGGAGGGGCTGAGAGCTGTCCAGTGGCTCTGGCAGTGCTGGACAGGGTCCCCCCATCCCAGGAGCCGGGTGGGGCCCCGTGTCACTCGTCCCGTGGGGCTGAGTGTGCCACAAGGGCCCGTGTTTATCTATGCACACCATTTTCTCCCCCCAGGCATCCTACTTCTCCCCAGCATCTCAGCCCTTCTCCCAGACTTCTGTCACCTCTTCTCCGGGAGCTGGGGCAGGGAATGAGAGTTCTTTCCCAGAGGTGACCCCAGAGGTGACCCCTGAGCAGGGCCTGGCCCCCGGAGAGGGTCAGGTGGCCTGGCAGGACAGTGGCCACCCGGCCAGCCTGACCCCGTCCTTCTCCCAGTCCTGTTCCTGTAACTCTTACACTGTCTCTCTTTGCAACAACAACAAAAGAAAGTTGAACCCGACTTTTTATTCTGCCATGTTCAGGCTTTAATTCAGCAAAACCCTTAAGCAGATGACTCTGAGTGGGCCCAGGTTTAAGCCCGAGCTTAAGTGCTTTTCTGAACCAGGGCCTCAACAGCCCAAAGACCCCATCAGAGCAGGTGGCTTGTCATTCCAGGCTCTCCTATCCATGGGACTGGCTAAAGAATGACCAGAGAAAGAGGGAGATTCAACTGGTTCTATAAGGAGGGGAAAGAGGGGAGAGGAAATGGAACTATTTTGTCCAAAACAAGATAAAAAACCAAACGAAATAAACCTTGAGATGGACCCTCCTGATTCTGCTACCATTCACTGCTGAAGAGCGCAAAAAAAAAAAAAAAAAAAAGAAAAAAAACCCACAAAAATAAAAACTATTGACTAGATTGTTCATTCTAGCCACAAACTCAACTGGATTAAAGTCTGCGTGGAAGGAATTTTGTAAAGAAAAAAAAATTTCAAAAAAAATTTCCAATGTAGCAAAAAAAAAAAAACTTTAAAAAACAAAAATAAAAAAAAGACAATGACGGAGGATTCTAGCCTTTTGTAATATCCATATTGCACACTAGGACTATAAGCCATTGCTAGCTCATTTTGAATTTTAAATGTGTAATTTTATTTTGTTTTGTTGTTGTTTTTTTTCTTTCCATGGGGGAGGGGGGGAAATAAATGCTTGAACCACCAATGCTCTTTTTAATGTTTTATAAATATGTATGTGTATATATATAAATATAAAAATAATATGTATGCACATATATATGTGTGTGTGTATATATCTATATGTATATACATATATATAGATATATAGATATATATATAGGTTTTGAGACAAAAATGCAGAAAGTGAAAAAAAACACCCTAAACAGGATGGTGTGCTCTGATTTACTTGAATCTGGTCTCTTCAGCACCTGCGTTATTAAGAACTGAATATTTTTCCACTTGAATTTAGTGCTATTAGAAATTTAATATATGTGTTTTATTTATTTGATTTTTTTTTTGCATGACTGATGCAAGGTTTGACATTTTCACTCAATAAAAACTGGAAAAAAAACCCCAAAGTTTTAAGTGATCAAGTTGTCTTCTTGCTTGAGGAGGTGCTTTATGTTTGTTTGGGGTGTTTGGAAACCCCAGAAGCCCTGGAGCAGTCACTGGAGCTCCAGTTCTCCAGCGGGAGGTGGAGAAGGAATGGAATTCCCTCTGCAGGGACTCTGGTGGGAAGGTTTCCCAGCAGCCCTGAGGTTTTATCTGAGTTGCCATCAGGGCCCTTCACAGACATCATGAGAGCATGAGCTCATGCTCACAGTTCCACAGCTTGCTAAATGGGACACGGAATTAGAGATGTTCACATTTTGGCTTTTCCTTGGTCTCCAAGCCCTGGGCTGGGGTCCGTGGTGGAGCTGTGGGGCTGTAACCCCCCAGAGCTTTGTGGTGACACTCAAAGCTCCAAACCAACATGTCTTTGACTGTCAGACAAGAGATGAGCAAGAATGAAATGTCCTGTCTGCATGGAAGGGGTGAGGAGTGGAAAATCTGCTCATCCCCACTAAAATGCTGAAATCCATTTTGACAGAACTTAGCAAGAGCACAAAGCTGCATGCCAGGCATCCAAGAGCCAGCATTCTTACCTGTCTGCTCTGTGGCTTTCTCCTGCTGCAGGAACCTGTGCACACCATGCAGTGATGCCATCAGGGATGAGGATGTCCAGGCAGGAGGGTGTCCTGTGAGCTCAGTGCCCTTGGGACAGCTACTCCAGCAGCCAGGAGGGCTGACTGTAAAGGAACCATAAACTGGCTAAAAAACTACATTCCATACAGCCAATTCCCCCTGTCTCCTGCCCAGGACTGTCCTGACCTGGGCACTGCCACACTGGAGATGGGTCTAGCACAGGCTCTCCTCACCAGCGCTTCTGCAGAGTAGGACAGGCACCAGGTACTGTTTTTTATGAGGAAGCAAGCAAGTTACTTTTGGGGATAAAACAAGGTTCACAGCACTTCAGTGTGCTCTAGGTGGTTGCCTTGCCAGTCCCAACACATCCCTGAGCACTCACCCTCTGTGGCAGGTCATTGCTCCCGTCCCTAGTCCTGCTGTAGCCAGACATCATTGTGCTGCCTCGGGGGACCCTCGCTTCCTCCCCCCTGCCCAAAGCTGTCCTGTCACCAGTGAGGCCACAGCACTGCCATGGGCAGCACAGACCCAGTGCCCTCCTGGCTGGTGCCCTGCCAGCAGCAGGGGTTTGTCTGTGCACACATTCCTGCGCTGCGCTGGCGCTGGGTGCTGCTCGTCCTGCTGTCCAAATGCGTGTCCAAATGTTCTTGTTTCCCCCTGCCCCAGCCACGTGGAAGCAGCTGGGTCTTTGTGCCTCTCTGCCATCCTCAGAGAACCCAGGGGCAGCAAAGCAGCACCTGCCAAGCCTGATGCATTGGAAGCAGCTGCCTCCTTATGAGCAGAGAGGATTAGACTCCTCTCTTTCAAAGCCCCCTCGTTGCTCTGCTGCAGCTCCCAGCCATCCTGTTTTCAGATGTCATTATCTGAACATGTTCCTAATCCAGCCTTGGAGCCCAGGGGTTTGTTCTCACTGGAGCTCTGCCCACAGCACATGCAATATTTAAATGGCCGTGTTTCCAGGTGGGGACAGGGGACGTGCACAACACAGTTCATTGCTGGAAAGCTTTTGCTGGAACTTGCCTTTTCTCAGTGGGACTCTGACTGGACTTCATAAAGGAGTGACTATCACATAAAAGTTGTGAGAGAAGCTGCAAGTTGAACAAATCAAAGTCTCACTATTGCATTTGTTCCACACCAGTGCAGTCTTGCACCCACAGCCCCTGCACCTGGTGAGCCCTGGGAAGCAGCAGACACCAGGCAAGATCTCTTGTTCTAATGTCAAGACAAAAACTGGGCAGTTGCTGCTGGTATTGTGCTTTGATACCTCAAGCATATCACTGTAATAGCCTTTGAGTCCTCTGTGGCAGACACTGTCAGAAGGAAATCCAACACTCAGGCTCCAGCCCTCGCCTTTTGGGTCTCTGCTGTCTTGAACAGATTCTACCAGCATCTGAAAGCTGACAAAACCTACAACTCCTACCTACAAAAACCAATTCCTACCAAATGGGTGAGGGCAAAGAGGGGAAAAAAGGCACTGAGCACTTATAAGCACAGGAGGTGCTGGAAGGGATGACAAATTCTTCATGGCAGCCCTGGGGCAAGAAGGGGGCTCACTGGAGACACTTCCCCCCTCACCAGGGCCAGGCACTGCTCAGAAGATGGAACGTGGTCCATCCTGCAGGGCCCTGCCTGTGACGTGCCCCAGGCCCATCCTCGCTGAGGAAGGGTGGCCAACAGAGGCGGCTTCCCTTCTTCCTTTTGCTCTTTTTTGGCAGGAAAACTCTTAAACAAACAAATGGAGAAACACTGAGGATTTAAGTAAACAGCTGAAGATTAATCTGACAGGCAGACAGAGCTGTTCCCTGCCCCCTTCCCTCCCTTCCCACAGGGCAGTGGCAAGCAGCAGCCCCTGCCCCGAGCCCCACAGCCCCTCCCCGGGCTCCCAGGACACGGCCAGGCTGAATGCTGGCCCAAACGCCAGAGCCCTGCCACGGGCACACTGAGCTGGGCACAGCTGACACACCTGGTCTGTGGGCAGAGCCAGCAGCCCTCGGAGGGCAGCGAGTGCCCCCGTTCAGTGGCCAGGCACTTTCCTGCAGGCCACGTCCAGGGAGGAGGCAGCTGTGCCCACAGGACAGCAGGGCTGCAGCTCACCCTCCCTGCTGTGCCCACCTCTGTGCACAGGGTGCCCCACATCCCCTGCACACAGCGCAGGGGAACCCACCACGCTGCCCCCTTTTCCCGTATTTCACACTGATAGCAGGTTCTGCCTGCAGGCATTTAGAGCTGGGGGGGAAAAGGGAGGCAAGAAAGAGAGGCAGTAGTGGGATATCCCAGTTCCAGGCTGCACCAGGCTTGTTCTGGCAAACAGAAGAGACTGTGAAGCAAGTGGGAGTCCCCAGGTTCCATCTCACAGCCAAAACCTGCTGCTGCTGCCAGGGAATGCTGATATTACTGCAAAAAAGCAGGCAGGTAAGCAGGCAAACAGGCACATAGAGATGGGACCCGCTGCTGGCAGTGAAGGGGGAAGAAACCAAGGAATAATTCATCTATATAGGAAAACTGCAGCATTTAGCACCAGTCCTTAGAGTATGCACAAAGCTGAAACTGCTTAAATAAAGCAAATCTGCTCGAAGAGGTGGAAGAATGTCTACCCCAGAATTTGCTCTGGTTTAATTAAATCAGTTAAAGAAATTAATTTTAGACAGGTGTTACTCTAGCTGAGCACTCACAAAACCTCAGTAGTAGCTACAGCAGCAGAGGTATAAAGTTGGAAGCAGACTGTGAAGTGTTGGAAAGGAAAGAGCATGAGGAGACAGACATGATGGAAGGTGAAAGGCAGACACAAGCAGGATGCTGCACAGAACAGCCTTGCCAAGCAAAGGGACACAGGACACAGCCAGGGCAGCCTGGCAAAGTGACAGGAAGAGAAAGAAAAACAGGCAACAAACAGGCCAGTTGTACATCTCAACCCTCTGAATCAGCCCTACCCAGCCATTCACCTTCTCACACAGGAGACACAGTCCCAAAGAAAGCAAGTATTTTACCTAAATCAATGAAAAATACAGTGTCACCCTCCTAGTCCTCTTCAGGCTGTTCTTGCAGCCAGCATCATAAAATACCTCTCATTATTTGCACAAACACAGAAGAAACAGAATCAAATCCTGAAGGATGAATTCCTTCAGCAGATGCAGAAAAGAAGGGCTTGGTACAAAACCAGGGTGTTGTTCCAGGAGGCTCCATACTGTAAGTAATCCCTGAACAGTCCTTGCAAAGCATTTGGGGAGATTTTTAGCCTGAAAGACACTCTACAGAAATAAATTGTAATTGAGTTTTAATAATCTTCCCCTTTTCAGAAAGGGCCTGACAGATGCTGCCTAGTGCTCACTTCTGCCCCATTTCAAATATTTTTACCTTATTTGGATGAAATATATTATTTTTCTAAAGAAAGGAGGTTGGGTTTTGGCTTTTTTTTTTTTTTTTTTTTTTTTCCAAAGAGATGGTTTTCCCTTCGTCCAGCTGGTGCCTTTATTAGGTTAGTGCTTGCTCCCTTTTGGGGATGGGATTGTTTTTTTCCCTGATCTGGGACAGACCATGCCAGCCCCTCAATCTAAAAGTGTGCAGCTTGTACTGCACAGCAAGTGGAGAAGTCAAGCCCTGATCTCCATCTTCCCTGATACCCAAAACTCACCCTAAGTACATTTCCATTTTTATATTCTTTTTAAGAGTGTAAGAAGTGGTGAGTGCCACCCTTTCACAGGCATAATACATGGACACAGCTCCAACAAAGGAGCCTCTCCAGGGGACTCCTGGTGAAGCAGCACAGGCTGGGGATAAGACAATAAAAGGGAAAATGAAGAAAGGTAGAAGCTCTCTCCTGTACCCTTAGGTAAATAATTTCCCTTGTCTCACTTTCCAGCACCCCTTTATTTATGTTTCTAATCCCTGGAGATCAAGCCTCTCTTTTGCTTTGCACTTGCATAGCACCCAGTGGTGTGAGAGGGCTGGAAAAGTCACAGCTCACACTCATCATGAGTTTTTGGTGTGCAGGTTCACCAATCACAGACAATTTCTGCTCAACACTAAGCACCACCACACAGAAGGACCTTCCAAAGCTTCCTGTGTCAAAGCCCTAGGCAAACACTTGGATCTCCACAGCCTGCTGCTGAAGGGTTTAATCAAGCATGGAGACCTTGACTTTAACAAAACAGGTTTGTAACAAAATGCTGCCCTGGACCTGCTGCCTGAGCCTTTGTCTTCCCCAGGCACAGCACTGCCCCAGCACAGGAAAAGCAAGGAGTCTCTGCTCCTGCAGCAAGTTCTGCAAATGCCAGCACTGGAGCAGACACCACCTGGGCTTTTCCACGCTCCAACACACACCACACAGTTTTCCACCTGCACACACCAGGATGGACCTTCCTGCAAACCTTCCTCCCCTCTACCAAAACAAAATTAAGAGAGAAGAGTTATAAAAGAGTGCTTACTCGCCAGAAGGACTCGAGCTGCAGCCAGGACAAGGCAGCTCCAAGTGCTGTCTCAGAGCAGGCTGAGGTTCCTCACACCTGCACAGCCTCAGGGCCAGTGGCCACAGCTGGGTGGGGACCACAAAAGGGCTGGGGCTCCAGGGCACAGAGTTCAGGGGCTGGGGGTTGTACAAGCTGCAGGACCTTGCACAACATCTGGTTCCCAAAGGTGGCTTTCTCAGCAACTTGTCTGTGTCACAGCTCTGTGTCTATCAGCCAGTATTTACCACCATCATGTGTGAAATCCCCTTTCAAGTAAAAATTTTAAAATTATTCTTCCTGCTTTTGACAAAGATGCACAGAGCATCTATTTGGCACATCTGAGGGTAAGGGAGGTTGGAGGGACATGATCAGGAAACATCTCTCTTAACCCTTTCTCCCTTTTGAGTTGTGAGCCCACATTTCTCCTGCAGCTATTGAAAAGGGAGTTTTTATATTCTCAGATTACTGGGAAGTACCAGTCTGATATTGTTTCCACTAGGAGAAAGCACAGGGTCACAGGAGTTGCCTGAAATATGTCCAGATTACACTGTCCAGAGGAAGCTCCCTTCACCTGTTTTTTATATGCTATTAAGGACCCACAGAAACCATGTTAGGAACCCAACAACTCCCTGGTGTGTTGTTCTTCCTGTGTAAAACAGAGTAAAAATAGAGTACCCAGTAAAACAGCACTAGAATAAGCCAGGGAACTGCTGCAGCTGTCTCATTCTGCAGACAAAATGTTCTCTACCTGGTCAACTTCAGTTAATAGGATGCCATTGTCAGTGCCAACAGGCCAGTGGAGCAAGCATTTCACAGGGCAGCTGAACTAAGAAGTTTGTTTCTAGCAAAAAAGAAAAAGAAAAAAATTCCAAGTTAGTAGTCAGGCTACCAGGACCAAAATCCTCTTCCTGCAACAGTTGCTATGCTGGAAAGAGAAGGAACACAACACAGAGGAATAGAACTTGTGATTCATGACTGTACCTGCAGGTTAGAAGGTCTGGCTTCTTCCAAATTCTCTGCTGGTAGGTTGGATCTCTTCAACAAAATACACAAACACCCCATCAACGGCCAGAGGCACAAAGTTAAATGTTTTAAGCAACAATGGCCTTGACGGGGTTTTGTGGGATTCATCAGGTTGGAGAAAGAAAAAAACTTAGAATTGGCACAGTATACAGAAAATCTAGAGAACTGGTAGGGTAGTAAGAAAGAAAAATGGACGGGCAGAAAAGCACAGCTAAAGAAAACTGCCTTTTCTCTGCACCAGAAATCCTGAGGTAAATGAATTGAACAGTGGCAACACGGAGGAAAAGGGGAGAAAAATCAACCCGCAGGGATGCTTGTACTATAAACCCTGTAAGTCACTCTGCAAGGCACATACCTCAGCAACATATTTTCCACATTTCACCAACTGCTGTTGTCCAGGCACTTTCTATTTTCAAAACCTTCTATGTATATAAAATGTATACAGGCAGGACAATACTTTTTCATCACATCCCTGTGTTGTTGTGTTTTCTTTTCACAAGGACTCTTGGCCTGGAGAAATTAAAAGCGTCATCTCTTAAGAAAAGCCTTTCTTTTTAAACACTTTCAAATTTGCCCTGTTTTAGCTAAACGTGACGTTCTTTGTGAACGTTAAACAGTGGAGAGAGAGACTGAGAGGGAGAGAGAGACACACACACACACTCACTCCTGGGGAAGATATTCGTCCATTTAAGGCATGAGAAATCATCACATTCAGCAGCAGGTCTAAATACAGTAATATGAAGGTCCCTTTCACTCCCCCGAGCAGGAAAATGTCACTGTGTACCAGACACCCAAATACTTGGGAATCAAGCAAATCCCTCATTTTTAAGAAGGGAGCCAAATCCTTCTGTTGAACAATGATGGATCTGTAGTAGCTACAATTTCCTTGCTGCACACCATCTCCTTCGGTGGCTCCTGGACTGGGATGGCAGGGTCAGAGCAGTCATGGGATCCAGCACAGCATTCCCTCCTGGAGATAAGACGCAGGGGCCACGGGATAACTCACAGCTCCCTTCAGCACCTCCTGCTGCTGGTGGAAGG
This sequence comes from Sylvia atricapilla, assembly GCF_009819655.1. Lineage (NCBI taxonomy): Eukaryota > Metazoa > Chordata > Aves > Passeriformes > Sylviidae > Sylvia > Sylvia atricapilla. The sequence continues at coordinate 890,837 of NC_089161.1, read as the reverse complement.
AGCAGGAGGCAGCACTATTCCACACCCTGCAGAGCCTCCTGCTGGGAGCAGAGGCACAGAATGGCTGCGCTGCCCTCGCCGGGGCACACCCAGCCAGCCTCTGCACCGTCGGGGACGGCACAGCGTTCCCAGGCTCTCAGAGCTGCCTGTGGTGTACCTCACGCTGCACTTGCACCACTGCCTCCTGATGACAGTGCCCGGGACTGGGCAGTCACTAAACCAACCACAAATGTCCTTTGGGAAACACTCTGAAAGGACCAGGTTTCTGTAACCATCCCTTTCCCCTCCCCTGACCACCCTACATGTGTATTTCTCCCCAAAATAAGAGCCACAGTAACCCAGTAATAGCCTGGTGTTAAATAGTGGTAACTCATATTTATTACAATTATATACAATCATATTTTATATTTGAAATCTATACATGATCACACAGACGAGCACACTTGCTTGGTGAGGACAGTGGGACTCAGTTGTTACAAGAATTGCTCTGCTAAGATGCTCTGGTGCAGTGAAGAGTATCATTGGACACCACCATTTTACCAGCTGCAAACACAATGCTGCAAATGAGAGGTTTCAAATTCACTGGTTTGTGTACGGCCCAACGGGGCAAAGAACAAGGCTGGACTGGGCAAGAGGGACCAGTGGTTAAACCTCAGAACTGGAGCTGTTCTCTCTGCTAGAGAGACTGCTTTGCTGAAGCAGGTGCCTGTCACTGGAGAGGTACCATTTATGATCATTTTTCTTCTCATTTAGGGAGGAAAAAAAAGGCTAAAAAACATTGCAAATATTCAGAATGAATCAACTATTTCAGCATCTGATTTCACCCCGTTCATTTATTTATTCATTCAGGGCAGCTGTAAATGAAATATAAGATGTCAAAAACTGATGTGAGCTCCTTGTCTTTGGAGGACAAAGGGTAATAACTGGGATGAGGGGAGTCAACTTCTTCTAAAGCCTTTTACTGGGGAGCAACCATCAACAAAGCCACTTGTTCCCATGGATTTACTGGGCCATGACACCTGGCCTTGGTGCCTACCAACAGGCCACTCTGATGAACATAAGCATGCGGGGTGGAAATAGCATTCTTTGGACCCCACAGAAATTTAGTGTTTTCACATGCTAGGTAGTTTCAGCAACTTGAGGCTTGGCATAAGGTTTGGAAGAGCCAAGACTGAGATGGTTTTTTTCTTTTATTTTTTCTTTATTTCTCTTTTTTTTTTTTCCTTTTTTTCTTTTTTGCAACACAGTATCAAGTAGTCTGAGAAATAAAACAGGGTTATTTTGGGAAGCAGAACTGGTTTGGGCCTTATGTGGGATTAAAGGCTTGTGAAATCAAAGAGCTCAGGACAGACTGGTTTCTGAAATTGGATAGAAGGGCTCTAGGATGCAGCAAGAGGCCAACTGCTCCTGTAAGAGGGTGTAGCTGTGGTGCATGGTAAGGCCATCGGTCTGCCAGCCTGGCAGTGACCCCAGCTCACAGGAAGAAGGGCTGGGAGGGGAGAAGAAGCCACTGCCAGACTACAAAGCCCTGTAGCGAAACAGGGTAATCATGTTGTTCACTGAGCAATCACAACCTTGCTCAAGGTCAATCAAGGGAGAATCACTGCAGGGAATGGTAGCTTTTCCCTCCACAAAATGGGAGAGGCACTGGGGACAGTGCAGCAGGCTGGGGGAGATGTGCAGCAGCAGCAGCAGCAGCCAGGGTGTCTTAGTCAATCTCGTTCTCATTGCTGGCCCCCTCGGGTCTTCGTAGCTTTTCCACCTGCTCATTGATCTGGCCATCCCCTCCTCGGCGGTCCTCAGTCTGGACACCCAGACATTCCTCCTCATCCACATGGCTAACATCATCATCCTCATCGTCCTCTTCCTCCTCCTCATTCCTGGGGGTGTCCCGTTTCTCCTCCTCGCCCTGCACCTCCATGCGCACCTGGCCCGTGACGTCGATGACGGCCTTGCTGCTCTCCTCCGTGCTCAGCAGGTGGCAGCTGGCCTTGGAGCCCTCGGGGCTGTGGCTCTCCTTCACCGGGGACGACGTGGTGGACTCGTTGCTGACTGGGGAGATGTCACTGCTGCTGTTGTGGTTGGCTACAACGGGGTTGGAGGGTGAGCTTGGCTTCACTGGGATCTGCCATGACGGGATCTTAGGAGCTGAAGGGGAGGGAGGGAACTGCCTCCTTGGGGAGGACAAGAGGGAAAGAAAAGGAAAGAAAGGGGCTTTTATTGTAAGTACTGAAGGGTTTCTGCAAGACTGAAACTGCAAGCCTCTTTGCCATAAATGAGCAAAACCAAGGCCACTTCACTTCTCCAGAGAGATTCTCGAAGTGCTTTACAAGCACTCACAATTGAGCCTGTACACAAGGAAAATATCCCAGCTGGGCAGTCTGAAGCACTAAAATGATCTGATTTGGCCAATTTTAAAAAGTAAGCTAGCACTTAGGAATACTGCCTGTGAAAAGACATGGGTGTCCCTTTATAAGACAATCAGTAATTAATTGGTACAGAGAATTCCCAGTGGAGCAAGAAGTCAGACACACCAAGTGCCTGAGCCAGGGAATTTCACCACCTGGCTCTCACCTCCCTGTGATACACCACTCTTGCATTCTGCAATCCAGAGCCTTTCTCCCAGTCCCAGCACGCACTTTACATGTTTGGGCCAGGCCCTGGCTGCCACAAACTGGTTCAGCTCCTCTGACTTGAATGGAGTCATACCAGCTGGAAAGCTGCTCCCGAGTCCTTCCCAGGTGGATTTTAAGGATATGATACTATCAGGCTAATGCCCAGTACTAACAGGAGATTCCAGGTGCCAAACAGGACAAATTTAAGTGCAAGGGGGGCACTGGTGCCCTCAGAGAGCCATCCATCATGAAGGGCAAAGCACAAAAGCATGTCTGATGTAGTACTCCCATGCATCCTTGCCTGTGTGTGTGAAAAGGGGGAGTATGAAGAGGAGTCAGATGAAGGTCTGCAAAGGCTGTGTGCCAGGGGGTCCTCGTGCCCCTCAGGGCAGCTGGCAAGAGCCACAGACAAGAGCAGAGGAAAGCTGGCAGCTCTCCTGCACCCAGTGTCACACTCAGCATTGCCTTCCCTGAGCCTGAAGAGGGAACAGGAGCTGCTCTCACCTCCCCTGCTGCTGCCACCAGCAGCCACTGCAGAGCTCACCCCATCCTCTGTGGGTGCTCTGCTCTGGCACCATTCTTTTCAGCTGGCTATGCCCTGACCATGAGCAAGGCGGCTGAACTCCACCCTGAAGTGACTTTCTAAAACAGAATACAGGTGCAGATGCAGTCAATTCCTCGAACTAAGTGAGAGGCATCCTGACTGTGGGGGAAGTGCAAACAAAAAGGAGAAATCTTATCAATTCCCTAAAGCACTCTGTGATTTAAGGCCAGTTCGAAAAGCATTTTGAGACCTGCAAACAGAAAGTGATAGTGGAGTGCAAAATGGCATTATTAAAATAGCAGTAACAGGATATAGAGGTAGTTCCTGTTGGAAATGCCTTTCCTCTCCACGACTGAGGGAATCCCAGAAAGCAGCACTTTCCCAACAACAGTCTGCTGACATATTGTATCCATACCGGTTCAGGAGAAGGCCCTTCAAGGAGTAGATCTCCGATTTCAATTCATTAATATTCTGTGACTCCAGAATCCAATTGGTGGAAGTTGTGGCCTAGAACGTGAAAAACAAGACAGAGAGATCAATGTCTGAACTGGAAGATAGTTCACAATGTCACTTTCTCTTATGTTGTTCTGCTCCCATCCAGGAATTTCGAGTCCTGTGGATAAAATACATAAACTGTATCACTTAAAACCTCTCAGATCTGAGCAAAACAACTTCCACACTAAGAATTACTTGAACAGATCCCCAAGATCACCAGAAATAATAATTGTCTCAAGGTGCCAAAACTGTTCAATATTTGCTTTGTGTTTGGGAGACTAATTAATCTTGTCTCCAATCCCATGCACAAACCATTGCTAAGGCATCTCAAGGGGGTATTTCTTTTTTCAGGAGGCCAGCACTTGTGAGAATTCAGGCACAGCTGGGCCCACATTGGATGTTTTTCACCAACGTATCAGACAGAGAACAATGCACAGAGGGATAAACCAAACCATTTGGCACTGACCTATGAATGATTTCTAGAGAAGAACTAGAACTAGGATCCTGAACAGGTCCTTTACTCCTTCCTGTGACAGAACTTAGCTGAGGCAATTCGAATAGTACATATTAACAACTGTTTTAAAACCATTTGCTCATTTCTCCTGAATTATCAAAGAAAGAATCCATTATCCTCACTCTGTGGCATTTAGACGTGGGCTGATAAATACACACTTGAAAGTTGCAAAAATTGTCCCTACTTGATCTGAAGAATTAGATCTATGCCTGAGTTACCAGGTCCTCTCTCCCGAAGCAGCTGGCACTCTCTTGGATATTTCAAGGCAACGAATGCACTTTTGTGGGGAAAGATGGTAAGTAACTCATGGAAGCCTGGTACAGCTGCTGTCAGAATTGCATCACAATTGCCATGGGATATCAGGCAGAAATTAGAGTAAGTAACTGAGGATAACATGCTGCAAACAATACTTTTGGCATTCTTTCTTTTAACCCTTTTGGAATTTGAGAAGTGGGAGTTTTCTAAACACAGGCCATGGTTTATGGTTATCCCATCCTTTTGCTCCAGTAATTCCTGTTGCCATAAGACCAAAGACTATTCGTGCCTGGCATACCCCAAAGCAAATTCTGCTAAAAGCCATTAGGAACAAGAACACTGGTGAGTATCACTGCAGAGACACTTCTAATAAATTCCTCACCAAAGGAAGCCAGAACTGGAATAACACAAAACTCCTCCTCAACAGTTCCCACTAGATGTAAGCAGAATTTACTCTTAAACAGACTTGAGCTGCTGCAGAGTCACCCTGCAGCCAGCACTGCTCACAGCGACTTCTGGGCTTCAAACCCAACGGGCTGGGAGAGGCTCAGGCTGTAGTAGCTGTGTTTTACACAGATGAGTTCCCTCAGGATTCACACTCCCAGCCCTCAGACAGCAAGAATCCAGGAGCCACTGTTCTGGCTTTCTAAGACCTTGAAAGCTGCAGCAGCACATTAACAAGGGAGTGATTTCCACTCACTGGCCTGCAAAGGACTCAAATTTCCAAAACACATATGGTGCCAGATCCCTAGGATTTAGAAATAAAATCTGACATCTGGGGCTTTTTAGCCAGTCTCTTTAAAAACAGTTGTAGAAAATTCAAGCCTTGAATTTTTATGTAGGTTTTTTAATTACTTAAAGTCCCTCTTTTTAATTTTTTACAGCATGCCAGTAGGAGTTTGAAAAGCAGATATAAAAACTTACATTACAGCTGAGAAAACACAGCTTTTATTCTTTGGTTTGTGGGGTTGCCCAAGTTTTTCTTTGTACACATGAGGTTTAGATATCATAACAATGTGTGCTACCATTTCAGTGCAGGGGGTAGAGAGGGGGGAAGGAAAACTTCTTCAAGATTCTCTAAACCACCAAGACTTACGGTCTTTTTCCTTCTTAAAGCTCAACATGTGTTCTTAATCTTAACACTTAAGACCCGAAAACAGTTTTCCAATTTCCGGCCTGGCTCCGGGCCACTGTCAGGCCACAGTTCCCAAGGAAAATTGCAGCACAGTGCTGTGACCATAAAGTGCCTTTCCTGGCTGCGTTTACAGCTGTGCCACTGAGGGATTCCTCCTGCACAGGGGGCACGGTCAGCTGTGCCCACTGGGCACACGCCATCAAAGGGTGGCTGTGAGACTGACCTGTGCTAAGGGGAGAAGACAATGCTCCTGCTGCAGGTGAAGGGCTGTGACACAGCCTGAAGGGGGTCACAGGAAAATCTCCCTGTACACAGAACACCACCAGATAACTGAGAGCAATCCAAGCCTGTGAGTCAAAGGAAGACTTCATGTGACTGCCTCACATCCACCCTGCCTCACGTGTCACCAGCTCCTGGCTGACAGGATGCTTGGGCCAGTGGCTGCAAAGTGCTTTGGAGTAAAGCACTAATTCTCACTGTCAGAAAGAAAATCAATTTTGGTTAAAAGTGGTTACTTTATTTACATATGTAACCACACAAACTAGTCAGAATTGATGGTTTTATTGCCAAGGTCACGTCAAGAGTCAAGGGGAAGGAGTCACTGTGTGTCATTAACTGGGTTGTAATGAGGCCACCTGTTACACTCAGCTGACTAAAATCATTGAAACAAGAACCCAGATAGTGAGAACGTTTGGCCATTACCTGGATCTGAACAAGTGACTTAAATACCGTCTTTCAAGTGTATGCTTGGCTGAACAGGATGTACAGAGTAAAGGAGAAATACAAAAGTGTAAAATTACATACCACATACACAAAAAAATTCTCTGCCCAGCTGGCTTTGCCTCTTTTGGTCAGTGGACTAACTCCACAATCATTTCATCTCAAATGCAGCACAAGATACAGAGCTGAGAACAGGTCTGAGGCCTCAGACACAGGAGCTTCATCTAAAACTACACAGTAAAAAAAAAATCCTCTCCGAAATCAGACGTATTTCAGCGAGTACCCAACTCATATCCAGTGCTCTAACCACACCACCCATGAAGAAGTCAGATGCAAAGAAACTGGAGATATGGCAGAGCTGACAGCTGGGTTGTGAACCCAAAAGGTGCCTTCCATGTGCCCACAGAAGAAGCCATGCATGCTCCAAAACTGATGATGCTCTAAAGGTGAAGAGTTGGAAGTTGGTACCTTAGAAGCAGCCAGTTCTTGGGTGAGCTCTTGGATTTTCTGTTGCTGCTGGATTAGCAGCTCCTGGACAGCTGCTAAGGTTGTCTGTAACTGAGTCACTGTAAGGGAAAAAGCAGAAGAGTTAAACTAAGATCCATCCACAGATACACACTCACCCACGCCTTCCCTGCTGTCTAGCTACAAAGATGCCTCTATTCCTACTACATTTAATTTATCTATGCCCGCCTGCTCACTTTAATCCATATGATTTATTTGCACTATGGGTAATCTACCTGCACTGCATCTAACCTCCAGTATTTCTAGTTTATCTTTCCATTGTATAGATGTCTATAGCCCACAGTATATCCGTCCAAAACCTCTCCCTTTTAATTATATTGGTTTATGATTTGTTCATCTCCCTGAACTTACACAATGTTTGTATCATTTATCTATCTCAGTGCTCTTGCAGGCAAACACTGGGGCTAGCTCCAGTCTGGGGAGAGGCTGCCCTCAGGGCTGACCTAAGGGTATCATGAGAAATGAAAGATTTTCCTCTTTTCCTCTCACCCTTCAATGGAAAGTCTGATTAGCATCCTCCTATTCTCAATCTACCAGCTCCTTCAATCCCAACATCTTTAATAAACTTACTACTGAAAATCAGTTTTTTTCATTCCAATTGAATATACTTCACACTTTTCCCCTTTTATTTCAAGAGAGCATCCTGCACTCCCCTTTGACACTCCAGCAAACACTGAAAACTTCTGCTGGACTCCAACTTCAGCTGTAGAACTTTTTCTACTTTGGCACTTTATCCAAAGCTTCCAGGGAGAAAACACGCTGATAAAATAAATAAATTTAAAAACTCTATTGGTGTGACAGGTAGCAGCTAGTCCAGACCATCATTAGGACATCAGGTAATGAACACACACCCTATAGAGTCAATAACATAGAAGGTGGCTAAGGTCAGGGAGGCACAGTAATTACAGACTTTCCTGACCCTTCCTCGGATTTTCAGATGGAAGGTGGGGAGAAACCACCAAAAAAAAAAGCCCCTGAAAACATCAGAGAAGCAGAAATTAAAAATGAACTTTACAGCCCTCCGAAAGGCTGTCATTTTATTCCCCTTATTAATATTCTGAGGTTGGGAGCCTTTCCGTAAAAACATAATTAATTGAGGCCGTGCCGACAGTAAACAAGCAATTTCAAATTAAACCGAAATGACGGCGGCTTCATTTGCAAATGTGAACAGATTCTCAGAGCAGATAAATGAAGTCACCACATAAAGTGAAGATGGAGGGAAAGAAAAGGGTGGGGGTCTTGGCAGAATGGAGGGCACATGGAGAAAAGCTTTGAGGGGTGAATTGATGGAGTCATTAATCTTTACCTGTCTGTGTCACGCTGCCACTCATCTCAGAAATGTTTGACTCAATCCTCTGAAGTTGTTTCCTGTCTTCTTTGCCTCCCATGATGAGAGGGACCAGGTACTTCTGCATGGAGTACAGAAACTTTTTCAGGAAACAGGGATGTGCAAAGCACTATTTCTAATCTACCAGAAACATCCTCAAATCCCACTCCCCCAAATCCCAGTCTTTATCACGGAGCCAGTGATCATTCATCCACACATCTGGCTGAGAAAAGGAATTCCCTCATTTTTAAAAGAAGTTTAACTAAAAGAAGTTGCAGAAGAGGAGTTTTGTGGTTACATCTGTTGTAGTGCTGAAAACCAGCTCCTAAGTCTGGACACAGTCACAAAATCTTCCTCATTCCATCCTTGCAGAGGGTACGCTGGATATAATAGGTCACAACTCTCCTCTAGCCACCATGGAACCTCCTGCAGCCTCATCCTAGGAATGTTACATGCTTCAACAAGAGCATACACAATGGAAATCACCTTATTTCCAGTCTGAGATCCATAGCTAAAAACCAGTTTTGTTTGCTTGCCACTTTTTGACTCTGCATATTCATGTAAAGTGTTACATTTCTCAAATGTACCAATGGCAGTGCCAGTGAGAACAGAGATGCTTCACCAGCTTGGAACCAACATTTGGACACAAGCAGTGTAATATGTTTGTCTCAGAGTACAGAGTAGAAGGGACATCTACCTTGTAGAGCTGGTGAAATCCAAAGGCAATTCCTGCCATTATGATAGCCAAAGCCCCATAATCTCGCCATCTGGAGCCAGGGGGACCTAAAGGTGGGAATCAAGAAATGATCACAGTCAGAACTGCAGGTGACAATATTACTGTACATCCATTTTATCAAAGGAAAGAGTAATGATTAGCACACAGTGTGCAGGCCTTTGGCTGAGCACATTTAAACATCTGGTCAGAGCTCTGGCCTTGTAGTGCCACAGGGAGAGAAATCACAGCAGCAATTAAAGAGGGTCCATCAAGCTGGTTTGCCCTACTCTTTCCTTGCAGAAGGCACTCTGAACCAGGTAACTCTCTCTGGGGCTGGCACTAGCTACGGTTTACTCCTTACCTGAATACCTATTGTTCTCCACTATCATAATTTTTGAAAATGGGAACAGAGCCAGAGATTCAGAAGAGTGCAGGAGAAAGAAAAGAAGGGAGTGTTTTAAGAAAGAAGAGAAATCTATCAGGGCAATAAATGGGTTTATGAAAACTGTGTCAGCAATTATGGACCATTTCAATGAGGAAGGATCCAGTGTCTTTAAAGCTTAAATTACAAATAGGGACCAAAGCACACATAAAGAGCAGAGAGAAAATACGCAATTAAATATCTACAGAGAGAGGTAAAGAAGTAGATAAAAGCTTGAGATATTCAACAGACAACTGTGCACAGAAGCTCAGAGGCTCCACAGAGGAAAGCAAAGATATGGTATGCCTTGCTCCTTCAGCAGAATCAGAAGATAACTGTAGTTTTCCACCATCCTTATCCTGTCACCTCCCTCGCAGTTCCCTGAACGAACCTTGTACTGCCCCCGGTTTTCTTTAATATGAGGAGGATGCAGAATGATCTGCCTAAAGTTCAATGGCAGGATGTGGGCAGAGCTGACGAGATGGGAGACTGGTGTGGTCTCCAAATCTACATGTGACTACAATGTCTCATAATTGCATTATGTTCTCCAAAGTCTCCATTTAGGAGACTGAACTGGCTGAAATGGGTGGCCTCTGGTCTCCTTTCTGCTTTGCTCACCTATTGCCATTTTGGTTGTTGCTGAATTCCTCTACAGGCATTTCATTCCAAAAGCCACCCCTAATCCCAGCATTTAGGGTCTAGAGTATTTGGGTCTGACTCCCAAATACTGGCACTCAGAGCTTCTTGCTGCATTTTAGGACACAGCTCCTAAAATTATCCTCTGGCTAGAAATCTGAACAAATTAAGGCATCTCTGTCAGAACTGGTGAATAGTGTCACCAGGAGTATTTTGGGTTGCTGCAGTTGCAGTTTTGGAGCTTAGGCACATGATCAAATTATCATAACTTTTTAACTTAATGAGTTAACACACGTCAGCTAAGCTGCAGTAACTGGCTGTGTACATGTCAGGATTTAAAATGATCTCTCACTAATCTTGCTGTGAACCCCAGCCATCTATCCCTCTTCCCCCTGTGCTGTGCCCCCACTGTCACTTCTGGTACCTGAAGTCTCTTGGTTGTCCAGTTCTCTCTCCTGAACTTCTGACTAAAAATATCCTTCTATGACAACACAATTTGTTCCAGGCTGAGCTGCTGTTGTACAGAATTAATTATCCCAAGGGTCTGTGAATCCTGCCCATGGCTGTCCTTGGTGGGCTGTCCCAAACTCCCTCCCAGCTCCACTGACCTCCGAGCAGGAAGGAGACACACCTGTAGGAATCCATCTGCTTTGCCCTTTCACCTCGCTCATCTCTCTCTCCATTCCTATAATGCTTGAGCTAAGAACATTTTATTGCCCCCTGGTTTTCATTATTAATGAAAAGGGACCAGAATGATCTTTCCTAAAGTTCAGAGAGTCTATAAAGACAAGAAGCTGAAATGCCATTTTACTCATTTTAGAGATGTGTGAAATCTGTCTTGTGACAAAAAAAAAAAAAAAAAAAAAAAAAAAAAAAAAAAAAAAAAAAAAAAAAGTGAAGGGAGTGGAGAGAAGAAGTGAGCAAGTGAGGTACATAGTAAAGGCTCTGCACTGACCACAGCAACTTCACAATGTTACAAAGAATGTCACAGCTCTGCCTAAAATCCACACTCAACCTTTCTTTTTCTCTGCAATTCTCTAAAGTGTGAAGAGAGGCTTCGGAGTTTCTCTGTTTTAAGCTCCGTGCTCACACCAACTGTTTGCATATCCTCAATTTCTCCACTTGTAAACCAAACAAAACTCAGATAAAATGAAAAAGCACTGACAGCCCAGGTACTTTAGGCACTGCAGAAGTAACAAACCATTCTACTAAGAGACCTTCAAAACTCAAACGGAAGGGACACGGATATTTTCTCAAGGTATAAAACTGTGGTTTTGCTAAGTATATTTAATTTCCCCATTATATTTAATCCAGTCACTGTAAATTGCATTTCCAGAACAAACACTCACTATTTTTAAGATCCCCATTCACCTAAGAATTAACTTTCCTAACAGCAACTAATTAGGCCTTGTGCATCCCCCTTAAGGCCAGCTTCAGTAGTACCCACATTTAAAACTGCAGAAACTGATGCTGGAACAGGTGATTTTCCAGAAGTAAACAGTGAATCCATGGAAAGGTGTTGGGAAAAAAACCCCAGTTTGGATTCTAGTTACCATTTTTAATTGTAAGAGGAAACAGCCTGTATTCTACAGACTTCCACATAATGGAGACACAAGAATAAGAAAACAAGATCCAAATGGCAAGAAAAAAATTACTGGAGCTGATTTTTAAGCAGGTGTAAAACCCTCATTAATGGAGCCCATAAATACCATGGGGAACAACACACACAATACCTGGATGATAAGCATGCAGCTTTGCACACCTTGCTCAGAAACTCCCCTGAGTTTGCTAATAATTATATGGGTTAGAAAGGTAAAAAAAAAAAAAAAAAAAAAAAAAAAAAAAATCCAACCAAAAAACGCCAACAAATTAATCATTCAAATATTTAAAGTCAGATTTTTGTCCTCACTGCTGGATTAGTGTATTTCATAACACCAGCCCTGTTTTTTTACTGGGGGTTCATTTTAGAGCATGTTTAAACTAGTCAGATTGAGTGATGCTTCCAGCAACTAATCGCATGTCAAATAAAAGATATTTTATGTAATAAATTACTGCTACAAGTAATTCAAATGTCATTTATCAGTTTTATTATCAGTCAGGCAAAGTCTTGTTTCTCTATATTAATCAAATTCAAGCTTTCTTTAAGCTTTTTTTTTTAAGCAGTTTTGACACCTCTTGGCAAAAGTACAAACTGGAGGAAGGAATTACTCCTCCAGAACAAGAGGAGAAGTAGTAGAGATGGTACTGACCTAAAATACTAGGAATTTATTTATTGTCTCTTCCCTAGAAAAGTTTTTATACTCTCTCTTTCAACCAAACCCAGAAGGGGTTGAGCACACAAGACTTATGCTACTCTGATGGCTTACAAGTGTGCTTTTTTCTTGTTAACTCTTCAAAAATTAGGAAGTACGTATACAAATTACAGGTATTTCCAACAAAACATTAGAACATTAAGTTCAATTGCACAAAAGGAAGTATTTAAGTGGTATAAATTTAAGAAATAAAACGAACTCTGGTGGCAATAGCAGGAGATCAAGGAAGCAAATTCAGAAGGGGTACCCTGGGTTTATGGCTGTGACTCACAGGAGTGGGCCCCTTACCCTGGCATTACTGGCAAGATCATCAGCTTGGCTCTTGTTTCATTCCTGCTGAAGAAATGCTTGAGATAGTTCTGAACCATCCTGAACTTCTGTACTTGTAACCCACAGTTTTAATGTAATTTTTAAACATGAAGCAGCAACACCTTGTGGGAAGAGGGTGCAGAGAAAAACTAGATTTCTTAAAACACAAGCCTCTGTTTTCAGCACAAAACCCTCCTCACTTTGTGTTTTGTGTAGAGGTGTCACAACTACTAAAAAAAACTTGAAAAGAACCAAAAGTATCAAAGACAAAGCGGTTCACAGCCTTGAAGATGTTGCTTCACCAGAAACTCAGTGTCTTCTCTGGGGAAGGCAAATACAGCTTGAAGTCTTTTCCAATATGAGCTCTCCAACACGAGCTGTTCCCATCCCAAGTCAGTGCACAGACTGAGCAGCCTCTCTCTCTCCCTAGTCATTTAGATATTCTCTCAAACTTCAAATCTTGCAGCATTCCAGCTCAGTGCCACAACCACTCTGTGAGGTGATAAGCATAGCAGATAGATAGGAAATCTTACCTATCTTACTCTGCCCATGGCAGCCCCTGATGAGACTGTGAAAGACAAACTGACCGAGTAAACTGTCACAGGAAAAACTGGCCTGAAGCACATTTGGACCAATTCTGAAGTATTCATTACAGGACTAGCATCCAACTGATGAAATACAGCAAACCACACACCTTGAGAGAACTAAGCCACTGCACAGTCTCATCCAACAGGCCTAGAAAAATTCACACATTCCTTCTGCAGTTCTGATACCATGGAAAGCACTTGATAGGAAGGCAACAACAATGGATCCATCATTAACACCCACCAGGATTACACCAGTCAAGAACTAGAATAGGGCAGAGATGAGAACTAATCAAAACAATTATTTTGTCAAATGAATACCATGTATGTCCAGCTATTTATTCTTTTTATGCAGCCATTTAGAGGTGAAGCTTAAACAGAAGGTCTACGGAAAATGGCTAGACTGGGAAGGAACAACACCTAATGAACTCATTGTCACCCCTTCCCCAGTTTTGGGGGCTGCTGAAAAGGACTGCCTCACTGGGAAAAGCTTTGGATTCAAATTATTTAAAAAGCACCAACCAGATCACAAAGCTACAGCACAAGTTTACAATCACAACCTCTGTGAAGGCTTTTATTTGGTGGTATTTTTAGTCACCTTTGATTCCAAGCACTACAGAATCATATTTTCAAAATTCTCTTTCAAGCTGTTACTAGGAACATTCTGATGTTAAGATTCTAGTTAAAATTCTTACCTAGCAAGAAGAAAAGGGGAGCTGCTTCTTTGAGGAAACCAGAAATAGCAAAAGGAAAACAGCCCAGGAGTGATAAAGCTGCCAGGGTTAACAGTGATGACAGTGTTTCCCAGGCTGAACTGCATGCTTCTCCCCTGCTCTACCCATACTAGTGGAACACTGAAATAAGGGAAGAAAACTCTCCCAGTACTGGGTTGTGGTAAGAGTTATCTGAATGGCAATGGACAGCACCAAGAGGTGGATCTGGCCCTGTTTCTACAGCCAGAGAGCAGATTTTGCTTTCCTGGCATTTTCTGTGGACTACAGCAGACAGGAATTAGCCCAGGAGGCAGAATTTAGCACTAGAGCTCACCAGCACAGACAATACAACAGCCAGAAATATTCCAGTCCTGAGCCCAACAGAATCACAAGTTTTTCGTCTCAAACTGTGCCAAACCAGAGCAGCTAAAAACTCAGAAAGCAAGTCTAGTATTGTCTCCAGCAATAGCAAACCTGTGCCATAAACTAATAAACACAGCTCTAAGTGGAGTGTTACATCAGTCAATATCTGCCATAGAACTGTTAAAGAGCTGCAACAAAATCCTATTTTTTATACTTGGCAGGTAAGTGAAGTGATTTTCAAACTACCAGACACACATGTGAGCTGAACAGCTTCTTTTGATGGATTTTTAATGGTGTGTACTTTGGTTTTTATTGTTTGGAGCTTAGATACTTTTTTGCGAGGTTTGTTTTAAAATGCAAATATATATGTAAATTTTGAGTCTACACAGATTATGTCGGGACTCTAAAATTTCTTTGAGAGTGTATTTTGTACACAAAAATCATACAATCACATCCACATAGTCTACACAGAATTTCTGCTGTCACACCTCAGATTATTTAAGATCCAAGAGAAAAGTTTTCCAAGTTTTAGAAGGGAAGACTGAGTCCCGTGTTGACAAAATGCTTTTCTGACGTCCTTACAGTGTGTCAGAATCTAAACTGCACTGACTATCCACCTTCAGGTCAAGAGGTGTCCCAGGCTGGCACGGATGGGATTTGTTTGCAGACAGTGACCATTTGTATCTCATTTTCCCTGTGTAACAGGACCTTGTCACAGGCACCAACAACCACGAAGTGCATTCAGAGCAACATTTGGTGTCCCACTCGGACAAGAAGTGTCACCAGCAGAACTGAAGCGCAGGACGCCACACGGGACTCCGTGAGCTCTCTGCAGGAACGGCAGCAGGAAGGAACTGGGAGCAGGTACTTTTCCAAGGGCACTTACTGTACGGCACGGGCTGAGGAGGCTGGGCTGGCACTGGGAGGGAGGCAGGAGCTGGGGACTGCGGCTCCTCCGCGCTCGTGCCCGACTGCTGGAAGGCCAGGTCGATTTCCTCATCTGTCAGGCCTGGGGGAGCACAGGAAATGAAATCAGTTTAGCACCTTTACCCACTTTGTGCACACATAATTAAATTCTCAAGCCAGGCAGAACCCTTTCAAGCTGCAAAGAATTTTGGCACTGACTTGAGCAGTAATGCCTCCCCAATTTTGGATTCACTGGAATGTCTCCCTCTCTCTTTCTCTGTTGCAATTTAACCTTAAGCGACAGAATATTAGCCTCAACGCTGCTTCCAAATGTGGCTCATTCAATTTCCTTAATTTATCCTTGAGTTTATTGCTGCTTTTGAAGTAGCTTTCTATTGCAATTCTCCATTCTTCCCCCGAAAAAAAGATACCATCAACTGCAAATGTGGCTCATTTTAATCTGTAATGGTGTAAAAAAAAAAAAGAGGGGAAAAAACTAACAATAATGCATGAAAACAGACAGGGAAACAAAAAACTAATTATTGGGTTAGACGACTAATTAGTCTAGATCGTTTCCGAAGACGGGAATAATTTGCTTTATTTTATGACAAATGCAGAAATAAAAAGAAAAAAAAATCAGGACTGACTGTGATTAGTATGAATGGGACACAGAATGTAAGGAGGAAATAAAACTATAACAAAACAGATCAAAACAAGGCCAAGCCCAACTTTCAGCTGAGCGTTGCCCTGGCCCATTGGTGCATGATTAGAGTGCCCCAGGGCAGTCTGGTTTGCATTTCACACAGAGCTGGAGAAACACTGCACGCATGGGACGTTGCTGCAGTGACTCCTGCCATCAGGAAACATCAGGATGACCATCTGTAATTGGCCACAACATATGGAAGGAATTTGGCCAACAAGGGGGAAAAGAAAAGCAGCTAAAGGATTCTCAATGACCAGCATCTCTGAAGAAGGAAGCACAGCTGGATTATTTTTTCCAACAGGAGAAAACATCCTCTAGAAAAAGAATTTAGTAGTCAGATGGCAACCATGAAGTGGGGGCTGGACAGCTGTGTATCATTTGTTGTGTTTCTCTGCTGCACAGAAGCACACAAAACCCCAGTGTCCCTGCTAGGAGGAACACGTGGAGGGAATCAGGACCTTTCACCATACATCCAGCGAATGCAAAAACACTCTGAAAGGCAGGAAGTGACAATATGGATTTAAGGAAAGAGATCTAGAAGGTAAGAGGCAGACCACTTGATTCTCACATGACTTGTGTAGGGACTGAGTACAGTGAGGAAAATGGTATGAACAGGACAGCACTGGGAAAATGATTTCTCTCCATCACCCCCACTCAAGAGTCATAAAGCATTGCTGGGAGATGAAATTCCTGAACTTAATACTTTTTAAAAAATAGCTTTTTAATATTACAGAGAGATGCAATATAGAAAATGGTCAGGCCACTGGGCATATTAGCTAAATTGCAAGAAATTTTTTCAGGATCTTTAACTTCACTGCATACTGAGGGGTCCGGACAGAATAATCTGCAGCACAAACAATATTGCCAGAATACACAAGTCTGCCTCAGAACTGTTATTTAACATCATAAGCACTAACACAGTGCTTGTGGTATTCAGAAAGCTTTATAACTATTAACAGATCTCTCTATTCCTGTGAGCGTGTGAGAAACTGTGAGTTCCTGTGAGACACTATTCATCTGCTCCACCAAGCATTTCAGAGAAGTTCGGCGATTTCTCTAACTAAATTCTGTCATTGTCAGAAACAGTATCAGAAATGGGAAGTTCCTGATCTTTGGTCCTGCAATCTGACAGAATCACCCTGTGACTTGTATCTGACGTGTGGCTCAAATATTAAAGAATCAAAACCACACACAACAGTACAGAACTTGCAGTGAGAGAAATAAAAGGCAGACAAACACAACTCCACGTATTGCTCTACTCACTGAAGCAGCATCTACAGTGTCTGAGACACGTTAAAGAGCAAAGTCCAATCAGAAAGAAATGGTTTTGACCAGCTACCAATTAACCAATGTAGAACTCATAAACAGATGCCAACACTGGAGATCACCAGCAACTACTGGATTTCATAAAGATGGAGACAACATTAGTTGCTGGCAGCAAATGAAGCAAATTTTGTTCTATTTCCATGCAAATCTGATAATATTTAACACTTAGAAACACCAAAAGTAATGAAGGATCTTCATTCTGCAAAAAGGGAAGAAAACAATGTCTGTTGTTTCATAACCATACCGTATGCTCCTGTTTGGAAAAAAAACTAAAATCTTTTGCAAATAAATGGAACCTCTAGGATTATCCTGATTTTGCCAACGAGGGACAAGTATCACAACTACATCCCTTCTTAATTATCAGAGGAGAAGATTTGGTTTGCCTGGAAAACCTCTTCATTCATCTGGACGAGATGCTTTTAAGGTCTTGTGATCCTGGCCTCAAGATCAAGGGAGCCTTGGAGCTGATTCCTTAAGCATATATACGGAGTAAGTCTGCGTGGTGGACACCCAGTAATGTCATCTCTACACCCAGAAATGTACCCGTCTTCCTGCTAGTCATTTCTCACACCCAGTAACAAAACTGGACAAGATATTCAAAGGCTCTCCTCAGGCAATTATAGCAAACTCATCACATTTCCCTTTGAGATGATTTTTTTTTTTTAAATTCACCATCTATGTATGCACATAGGTGTATGAATTTTCCATGCCCAAATTATTCTACTTGGATCTATTCATTACATACAAAAGTGCGAATTTCTAAACCATATCTAAGTGTCATCTGTTCCAGTATCTCATCTTGCTTTATTTTATCACAGTCCTATCACTGCACTACATGAAAAAGTATCCATGTTCATTCATTGTTCTAATCCAGCAGGAAATTGGCAACCCCAAAATAATACCACTGCCCTTGGATGCAAAAGCAGTGTCACAAAAACTGGAGCTTTGTGTCTAGTATAGCTCTCAAACAGGTATCTCAAGAAAATCACCTCAGCTGAACAATGGAATTGCTCTAAATCCACTTTCCAACACTTTGGAAAACAAACATTTTTGTTGTTCTGCGGCTGCAGTAAGATCAAGTCCATGCAGAATGCAAAAGGTTAAAAGGAACAATAAAGGAAACTGCCAATTGTAAGTGAATTATATTTGGCTTTGAAAGCTGAGCCACGGCTATATTATAAAAGGCATCTCTTTGCGTTGTTTACCATCACCCTGACTAATGCAGACCTTTTTTTTGTTTTAAATAATCTCATGCAAATTAGACACACACTTCCTTCCAGTTGATTGCTATCTGCAAGGAATAATCTAACCGCAGAGGGTACTGAGCAAGGACTGAGCTGAGAAGGATGCACGGAAACTGTCTTCAGAGCCCCACAGAATGCAAACCTGCTCCCTTCCCCCAACCATCCCTCTCATTCCTCTACAGCACCACAGCCATTGCAAAGAATTACTCATAATTTTCACAAAGCTTTAAAAATTCCTTTTCAGGCTTCAGGGTGTCGATTTGAATAATCCAGCACCCATGATTGTTTTGCACTCAAAGGCTCCTGCTGACCCTCTTTTTTGATTGTCACTGCTGCCACTCAATTTGCAGGCACCACTCAGCCTCTGTAAATTGTAGTCAAACAGAAACAGAGCAAGTCAGAGAATGAAATGGGTCATCACAAGCATCTCTTGGTGCCTGCACCTCGGGTGTTGTACAAAGAACTCTTTTGTACAGGAACTTTTAAGACTTGACTGTCTGTTTATGTCCCTTTATAATATCTCTTACTATTTAAGGACCTCATGTACATCCAAATCTGTTCCTCTTATGACCACTCTGAAGTAGAGGAGTAGTACTTCAGTAGAGAACTGTTACTCATATTTCGCAGATGAGGAAGAGGTTGGACATAGGAACATGAGAAGTGCTCCCAGGTCAGAACTGAACCTCTGGCAGACAGAAAACAGAACTCAGGAGATGTACACTTTACCTGTTTTCTGTCAAAACAAAGTAGCAATAATTGCAATGTAAAACCCTTCCACGAATTTAACTAGATGAGCCACTGCTTTTTCTTCTTCTGACACAGGCTCTGACATATTAGTGACAGCGCTTTTCCCGTGCTGTGCACCGAAAATATATTTCTCTTCATTATGTTCCTCCTTATATTGCTCAGTCCAGTAATTCACACAAAATTTTCACAACCTGAAGGCTATATCAGTTTGGGGGACACATTTCAGTTTAGGTGAAATTCAGAATTCTGCCACGATAAGGAAAGGTGGTGGAAAAACTTCAGTTCCTTTGTGGTTTTCCAAAGCCAGCTTTCTCACCGCTCACTGCAGGAGACCACCCTGAAGCAAGCCCCCTCCCAGCCTTCAGCAGGGACAAAAGCCAGGAGAGGGTGTGGGGCAGAGTGTGGCAGCGCTGGGTTTTTCCCACACACTGCCTGTTGAGGAGAAAACAAAGTGGGACAGGACAAAGTCCGTGACCACCTGAAGTTCGTGCCAGGTACCACATGACTGAAAGGAAGATCTGCTGGTCGGCACCCTGCAATGACATTACACTTCTGTTCCTGGAAGCCACTGAGTCAACTCTGCTCAGAAAGAACATGGCCACATTTTAAAAGAATCATCATAAAATCCTTCTGGGATCTGATCCAGACTAATGATTCCACCTGTTCAGTCAGTTACGTGCAGTGCTGGGTGACTGTTATCAAATCTGTCTGCTGCGTCCTACTCTGTGCTTAGCTGAATGTATTTCAAAAAGGTCAAAAAGGCAAAGTCTCCTGATCCATTTTCTTTTGCACATGGTCATTCATGAGGCTGAGCCCAACCCAACATTTGAATAAAACTTAAGGTTTCAGAACCATCACTCTGATTTTTTTCCCTGGATTTACACTGAGACACTGCATTTCCATGTAAACATCCTGCTACTGCACTTCCAGCTCAAACTTTAGTAAAGGAACCCACACATCAAAAGGACATGCACTGGTCTCAACTGTCAGGCTGAAAAATGCAGAAATAAAAGTAATTTGAAAAGTTGCTGAAAGGGCTTTGAATTCTTACAGCTCTATTCATCTAGGAGACTGTTAATTATGCAAGTGCAATCTTTCAGAAACATGATACACTTTAACCCATCAGGGTGACTAAGCAGCAATCAGAACTGATAAGGGTGCTCTAACCTCAGCTGCACAGCACTAAAAAAAGGAAGGAAAATCACACTAACAGAACAATGCTAGGAATTATACAGTGAGCCAGCCAGGAACGAAGAGGTTAAAATAAAAAGTATTTTGGCATAACAAGTATAAATAAATAAATAAACACAGCAGCAGTTTCTCTTCCTAGCCAAGCTTTTTGGAGTCTATAATAAAATGAAGTGTAATGGAGGAGAGGAGGGCAATGTCAGAGGGTGAGGGTTTGGGAGAGAGGTTGTTAAGTATCTCCCTCTCCTCAGCTGTGTTTACTCCATTTACAGGATCCCAGGTGATTGATAGACAGACAAAAGAAAAGCAAGCAGATAGTAACCCCCCTCTGGGAGCACCAGCAAAGGGGATAACTCCTGACATCATCTAGAGCCCCAAACTCTCCTTAGGCACTTGTAATTAAAAAGACAGAGCAAGATATGCAAACCAGAGAAAAAGTAAAAGAGGATTTTTTTTATTATTTATTATTAACATTTTGTTGGAACAGTAGAGTGCAATAAGGACTCTCAGAGCCGTTAAAAGTCGTCGGGTGACCTGCAGACCCCTATTTCCCAGAGCCTTGTATAAAATTGAATTTTTTAAACATAAATTACACGTAATGACGACACTGTAAAAACTAACAGTAATGGAAAGCTGTGCTGTATTTCATTAGCCTGTATTATTCCGTGCCACCTGATCCAGCCGGGCCTTGTTTATGAGTTAGTGTGTTAGCAGATGCCGATGGAAGCATTTGCTTCGACCTTGCTCTTCTCATTGGGGCATGAAATTACGACGGCAGCACCTTGATATTACAGCCATAAATACAGTAAACTGCAAATTTAAGCCAACGGCTCCTATTGTCTCTGAACATAAAGCTGATCGGTATTTATTTAAAAGGAGAACGAAAAAAAATATTATATATCACCTTGTTTATGGGTCCAGTGTCCCCCCTTCCCCTAATCTGCCTTATTCACTTGGTTAAATACTAAACAAACAAACTAAATCCTCTCTATTTTCTACTGATTAAATATTCTTATGAAATGAGTATTGTCTTCAGAAAACTGGATCAAAGTATTTTCACTCTGAATAAGGAAGGGCAAGTGACTTGCTTAGCATGTCCTGGAATGGAAGAAACAGAACAAGTACTACAACTTTTCTTCTCAGTTTTATATATATGAGAAGTTCAAAATGGAAAATTAGAAAGGTGCTTCTGGTAACTCATTCACATTTGTGTGTAAGGTGTATACATACAAATAAGAAACATGTCTTCTTCCAGTTTTCTGTTTAAAAATATCTCCCATGTTAATACTATTCTGAAACAAGGAGGATAAAGACAGAAAAGAAACTGGGGTGAGGTTAATGGGAGGGGAAGAAAACCGTGGGATTCCTGCTCTGAGGCAGCAAACAGCAGGGAGAATGCCTCACTCTCCTATGGGCATTTTGGGTAAATACCCAGTAAAATTATCAGAGGGGAAAAAATCAAACACAAAGGCAAAAGGACATTGTAATATCACAAAGCATACCACAGCATAAATCACAGCATTATAAGTCAGTCCAAAATGCATTTCACTGGTAGTTTCAAGGCAGGGAAAATACAGTTTCTCTTGCAGCAAGAGAGGTCAGGTCTTCCTCTTCTAATGTAAAGTAAGCTCCTTGCTTATATGAAGTATGTAATCTCTGCTCCATATAAGAAAGGAAGAAAGAGAGAGACACCTTTAGAAAGCTCCCAATACTAAGCTATACATGTGAGGGGTCAAGGCACTATGAGGAGAATTCAGGGAACATGCAGGACCAAAATAAGACTCATGCTCAGGATTCTGCAATGCCCAAGTCCCAGTAGATGGAGTGCTACCACAGCCTCCACAGGATTTGGACACCTCTTTTTCGAATTAATCTACAACAACAAATCTTCAGGCAGCAGACAGCATAATTCAACAGGCATAATTTTTGCTCCACAAATAGCTGAAAACAGAGAAAAAAAGGAGATAGCAACATGACTCTAAATCAGCCAGGACAGGTCCAGAAATCCTCACCAACCTGAATTACAGAACCAGAAGTTTTGTCACGAAGTCCATTGACATTCCTACACAACAAGTATATGCAAATCACAGAATAAATTCAAACTTGGGTACCTTCTGAAGACCTGTCTGTTACAAAATCATTCTCAGACCACCACCAGCTCAGGTCAGCAAAGAAGACAGAAGAAACAAGTTTTCTATAACATACATGAAAGTCTCTCCTCAAAGTGGAAGGAGATTTTATTTTCTCATCATCTGTGATGGTGATGTTTTTATTTTTAGGTCTCTTGCCTCCAGCTTTTCCTTTCTATTAGCACAGGAGCATAAGCACAGTAGCTGCTGGAAAGCCTCCTCTGAATGGACAGTGGTGAGTATCTCCACTTGTCTGCTGTCTCCACAGCTGGAGACACATCACATGGGACTAACCTGGAAGCCAGGGCTGCCACAAGGAACACAGTTTAGCCAGTTCATGATGTGAGAACACTACATAAGAACAAAACCCTCTGCATATTTGAAATTATTTCAAATTAATATCTACTTGGGATTTGAAGGCTTTGAAGACCATGCCAGGATACCAGTTCTAAGGTAGTTTGTCAGGAACAGTACATAACCAAGGCTCTGACATTTGTTTCAAAGAAAAGGAAGTCCTTAGAGAGCAAAAAACCCAGCTAATGGAAGGGACACTACTCCAGTAACCATAGTGCTGTCATGACTCGTTACCACAGCTGACAACCTCCCTAGAAATAAGACCAGGCATTCAGAGAAAACAAGTATTAGGTACACTAAACGGGTAAGTTTCCAAGCACATCCAACCTGTGGCCTGTAAATTCTTGCTGCTATTCCTGCAGAGAAACAAGCCTCACGGTGATGGCTCCTGATGCCCATAACTTGTATCACAACAATCCTCGGAGACCCCAGCAGGCATTCCCTGGGCAGGGATGGGGCCAGGCACTGTGCAGGCCATAGCAGGCACTCAGACCACGCATCCATCAGTGTGTGTGAAGGGAAGACAGGCTGCAAAGGAAAACCCTGCACGCAGAAATGAAGTAACTCACTCAGACTACACACCAGGCCTATGCAATTTCCTATTCAATTGGGAACTACAACCTGAAACTTTCTGTAAGGGTGAAAATACATTAATTTCTTCTACATGTTCATTTCCAAAAGCAGGACAGTTTGGTATGTGGCCCTTCAGAAACCCATGCACTACCATAGCTTATAAAGCTTACCACATATTTTAATAGCAGCAGTGACAGAAAACATTTGTGCTTCAGATCCATTTATTTTGTGTGAACAAAATGTATTTTGTTAAGCAGCTTCTTGAGCAATAGTAACAAAATTTTTAGCCTTTGGCTACTCTTTGATCTGTGATATTATCTATAGGAGCATCTAAAGAGAAAGCCAGAGGTGGTCTTAAATTCAAGGTAAAACACTGGCAATACAGGAGGTTTGGTTTTGATCTACCTTTGGAACACCAATTTTAAATTGTATTTCCAACAACCTGAGCCAGCACGTCACAAGAATTCCAGCACTGATCCAGAAGGAGGTGGCCAGGGGGGATTTGCAGTCAACCAGACATTGGTAACAGCAGTGAGGGATGCTCTTTCAGGCCTTTCTGTGGCAGGGGGTGAGCACGGGCTGTGTGAGGCCTGACCTTGGCCCTGACGTGGGACTCTGGATCAGTCCCTGCAGATCTGGGATCACTGGGCTGGGCTGCCTGGAAATTCCAGAGCCTGCCGCTCTTTCTGCCCAACTCAGCATTCAAAGAAAGGCATCTTGTAAATAACAACAATTCAAGCCATTATATGAAATTCTTCAACCAGATTTCTCAGAATATCTGAAGGATGAGTTAGTTTTATAGACAAGAATGGGGAAATCTGTCCTGATGCACCACTTCCATTTCCTTGCAGTACTCTGGAATTACTGATTGCCCCAAACACAGCAACAAGAGCACCTGGCAATTTTCTGCCTTAGACAGAACCAGTCAGAGCAGCCTCTGCACACCAAGATGAACTGCAATGTGAAGAGCAACTCGCCTCAACGCTATTTATTTCCTCTTTTACTTTGAACTTTAGAAAGGAACAAAACAAACCCATTTGTACAGACTTATCACAGGAAAAATCATATAAAGTGTCTATAAATGAAATTAGAGTGTTTGAAGAACACACAATGAAGCACTGAACACACAGTGTGACAGGGCATACTGGACACTCCCTCTGTCAGGAAGCTATGGGGGGCATGGAGAACTCGTAGTTACAGCTGCATGTTTTAAGAAAATGTAAAAATACATGGAAGTGTGTGTAGAAAAACATAAATGGAAATGTACATAGGAAATGTAAAGAAACCAACACTGGGTGAGGAGCTTTTTTCTGACAGGCATTTTCTCACAACCTTGTAGTGATCTCGGCTGCTCTAACCCAATTTCTATAAACTGGAATCAGTGTTAGACACCTGTGAGTCACGTAACATCACGCTAAGAAGATAAGTCGAATTAAGAAAATTACATCTAAATGCTACATATTTGATTATTATGGTACAAATGTTTCAGGTAAATCTGGTCTGCACTTCTCTTAGAGAGACAGAGATGCTACTACACTATTATAAAAAGATATGTCAGCAAGAATTCATAACAGATTATAAATCACCCTCATTCCTCGTTATTCTGTTTTTGAGAAATTTTTTACATGCCATTAAAATACTGTTTGCTGAACGTTACTAGAAAGGTAGCCACCTGTAAAATTAAAGGCTGACGCTGCCAGTAACAGTGTTGAAATGCCTTCTGTTTAAAAGACAAACCTACTTTGTAATTTTTAACACAAGTATATAAATATTTCTCCACCCACCCTATACAATTTTGTGGGTTACATCACATCCATTTAGACAACAACCATCTATGTCATCACACAGGATGTTAATCTTGGGTGGGGAAGAAAGAAACAATAGTAAATTAACTTTTAAGAAACCAAGATTAGACATTTAAGCGGGGTCCTTCATGACAAAAGAAAAACAAAGACAAAAAAACATTAGGGGACAAGTCAACAAAATAGAAGAAGTTTCAAAAGATAATTTTTCATCTTTTGGTTTGTTTATTGCTTTTTTTCTCCCCTTGTGGCTTCCACAGAGCCTCTTCAGGGCTCTGGAGAAAATTAAAGAGCCTGGATTAAACGCCCAAAGGAGGACTAATGCTAACAATACTAAAAATAATGAGGTTAAGTGGTGTAAAAACTATGGTGACCACACACAGAGAACTGGAGTGGTAAGGTAGAAAAGGAGTTTCATCATTGCTCCCTGGGGACATGCACAGAACATACTAACTGCTTCTAGTTCTCTGGGGTTCCGATTACCATGCCAAACACACCTCCAGAGTTTCCTTATTAGTATAATAAAAAGCCTCCACACATTTGTGTTTTATTCCCAGCCTTGCTACTGACCTTGTGTAGGCCATTTAACCTCCATCTGCCTCAGTTTCTAGGTCTGTGAAAGAGCAATAATACTACACAGTATCTTTCCTAAAACATTTCAGACGAGCACAATCATCGTGTGCAAAGACTGACAGGTTTGAGAATTTATACATGCCTTATATGCACTTGAGTTAGGTAAGGCATTTGCAACAAATAATTTATTCAAATAACGTATTTATAATTTTTTTTTTTTTTAGATCATCTATGGAAATAGTTTCAGATTTCTAACTCTCATCAAGGACTCAAATTCACGCATTGCTTTGACTGGGTGCTAAAATACATGGCATTTTTCTGGTCTCCTTTTAACCAAGTGCTGCCCTGAAAATCCAGTCACTGAGGTTGAATATTCAATAAGGAAATAAATATCTATATTTTTAACACCGTCTGTTTTCTTCTAAAGCCTCACAAAAACTCCACCCCAGGAGTTAAAATAGGAGTGGCTATACAGAATTCACACAGAAATGGAGTGAACATGAAAAACCATTTCTGGCCATGTTCCTGCAATATAACACAAGTGGGATCAGTTGGGGAGGCAGCTGAAGCAGTTCCAAGTATGAGGATAGCTCTTGGAGTTCCTGGGATAGGAAACATTCCCTAAACAAAGGAATCACCATACAAATAAAAACGGGAATACCCTCCCTTCTGAGCACTACCTAAGACTGTGTCCCCACTCTGGGGTGGCAAAAGGTGGAGCCCCATCCCTGTCCAGGTGTGCCCCAAGGGCTGTTCAGAGCCGAGGGCAGTGAGGAAGGGCCAAGGCTCCTGAGCAGACCCTGTGTCTCCACGTGGTGTCACAGTCCCAAAGCACAGGATCAGGCACAGGTACAGCACTGTGCAGGGGAAGCAGGGCACTGGCTGCTGTGCTGTTTAAAGGGCAGATCCCTGAGCAGCACCTTCATCCTTGGTGCCCAGGGATGCCACAGCCCCAGACTCCTGAGTGCCAGGTGCAGCCACCGCACACAACAACTTTACCCCTTACAGTCACCACAGGAGATAAAGCTCACAAAACTGACCCTGATTCTTTTCTTCCTCTATTTCCTCCCTGGTTTCCTTTCACTGCTCCTGCTGTCTGTCTCGGGTGGCCTGGCATGAAGAAAGCTCTCCTTTATGATGAAACACGTGGGACCAGGTGAGGCCTGACTGCAGAGAACTGAACAAATGGCCAGGAGCAGCTTGTGCTCCCTCTGACAGTGCACAGGCTGCCCAACACCATCTCAGCAGTCCCAGCTTTACCAGACACACACAAGCACTTGCTTTACCCGACACTAAACTCACACCTCGCAAACAAATTATTTAACTACTCTATCCCCCAAGGAAGACAGTGATCATTTCAAATGCAGCTCCCTGCTCGTCTCTCACATGCACGCAACGGCCTGATAGGTTAAATGCTGCCATTTAATTACAGTAATGGAACCTGCTATTTTTTGGTTCCCTTGAATCCTCTCTCGCTCTCTTTTTTAAACACATACAGAGTCATCTTTTAAACATGTATTTTATATCCTGAGTTTAACAGCTGCATTCTCCTGGTTACTTGAAGAGCAGGAGTAATGATATTCTGATATTCTTCCCTGTACCTTCTGAGCAACAGTCCTTTAAACACTACATAAACAACACAGGCTGAGGGATGCTGTAAGAAGGGATCCAGGCTAACACTGCAGAGGCCAATCTGCCCCTTCATTTACTTAGATGGTTTGTGCTGATTTTATTGAATAAAACCAGCTTAATATCTTCCACTAACCCTCAAAGCAGCTGGGGCCAGAATGGTGGATGAAAATGAAAATGCTTTAAGTAATTTTACTGAAAATTCTATACATCAGTGCGTCACACTGAGAGTATGGCACAGTATGGTTGTATTTACACAACATTTTAGATCTATTGCTGGCAGTCAGAATTATCTCAGATCTAACTGTTAATGCATCTGCTTCAGTGTCCCCACCTAAAATTCCTCTGTTTCCCACTAAAATGTGGAGTTTGCAAACTGTTTCGAGAATGTAAAGGTCTAATGAAGAAGAAAAACTGTAATCAGAAGTGCTTTAAATTAATCTTATAATCTTGCCATTTCATAAAGGGTGTCACAAGCTTAGTCAGCTAATATTTGTACGGTACTTTGAAGATGCAAAGTGGCATAGAAGTATGGGATATGGATGTGTTAAATTCTTGAGCATGCTGTAAAATACCTTCTTCTCAAGTGAATTCAGGAAAGAGGGTGTAGGTGGCCAAAGCCCAGAGAGTTTTATGGTTAGTTATTACTGAAGAAGGGCACGTAACACAGTACTAAGAGTAACACAACAGCTGTTAGTGGATTTTACATCTCATATTGCACAGCAATTAGAAAAAAATCCAGAAGCAGTGTAGATACTTCCAAGTCAAAATAAATTTTTACCTAAGCTAAGGCCACTCCTAGAAAAATACCCACATTACACCTGTCCTCAGCTTTATTTGTCCTCTGAATGTGAAATGCTTATTTATTTGTTCCGTGGTAGCTGGCTCACAATCAGCCAGCCAGCCATGCAGGGATATTGCCCATCTTCATTCTCTGGTATGGATATCCACTGGTGCCTCTAAAGGATGGAATCTTAAAAGGTGAGGCAAGGCAGAGACAAATTTAATTTTATCACTGTAAAAAGGGACATTTCCACATGGGCAGCAAGGACATGAATATCATGTGTATGCAGGGGTGGGGGGATTATAAACGCATTTTTGGCGAAATTCAATAAAGCTGATTCCACTGCATAAGGTCAGCAATTTACTTTTAAAAAATGATATGATTGCAACTTTTAATATAACCCATGTATTTGCTGCAAGATGCTCTAGAAGATTGTGTAATGTAACCACCTGACCTCTCCACAGGAGCAGAGATCACCCCATTTACCCTTTATTGTCTTGCTAAAAGCTATGCACATTTGCACGGTATGACAAAGTCAACAGCTTTTACTTCAGAGAGCCTCAGGTTTCAAGAGAATGAATTCTCTGCTCTGCCCCTGGGAAAGTGGAGTCACCTGGACTAGGCTCCAGGAGAAAGAACAGCAAGGAATGAACCAAAAACTAAATTAACCTCTTAGTTAAGGAAAGAATGATTGCACTCCAGACTAAAATTAAGAGGGAACAGTGTGCAGCAGAAAAGCAAACTGTAGGATTTCATGTTCACAGGAACCCGAGACAGACTGTTCTGATTTAAACAGAACAGAAATGTTGTCTAAGAGATCCGAGAGAATTATCTCATACACTTATTTTATCTTTCCTAGCAGGAAAGTATCCTTAGGTCTGAAAAGGATTTCTGCACAGATTACCCTAACTACACTCCTTGTTTTAGCCTCAAGAGGCAAGGCTGTCCCTTTAGACTTGGAATACCAGGTTCATCCTCAGAGCAGGTCAGAAGCTGAATTCGTTTACTGGCTCTGGGAAGACTGTGGGGAAACCCTGGGCTAGATGACCACGAAAAACAAATTCCTTCTGTCACAGAAATATTTTTATACAAACGTACATAGATTTCTTCAACCATCTCAAGGTGAATCTTTCTTCAAAGGTCAAAGCTGCAGGGCTGGATTAGGATTGCACGCAATCTCCCTGAGCCTTGACATTCTGACATTCTAAAGTTTGCAGTTTTCCCCTCCCATACACAGCTGATGGAAGTAAACTCTTAATTTCTCTGAAAGTGTGGATTTTACTGCAGTACCTTCAGAAATCACACATAGCAGCACCAAGAACCCTGAAACAAGCCTATCAGAGCAGTTTATGAACATAGGTAACATAAATCTTACTGAGTCAATAAGGCAAAAGTGGTAATTAACCCCATTTTACAGATGGGCAAGCTGCAAACAAGAAATTTACCCAAAGCCAAGGAAGCAGTCTTGTCTCAGATCTCCCACGCCTGCTCTTAGATGGCAACTACAGAAATTACTTTCTGTTGGACCTGGCATTTACTTTCACTCAAAAACATGATAAATAAATAATAATTTTATGAGTCAGACTCAGGGGATGGGTCTTTTTTGCCCATCACTAAGGCTAGCAATTTCAGGCCCTGGAATATACTGACTATTTTAGCATTATCTTCTAGGATAGACTTCAATTCACTCTACTGTAATCATATTGTTTTTTCAGTACTACCAGGAATGGAAACATTATTTTGTCAGTAAACAAGGCAGATATGACTCAAAATACACTCGATGAGCAATAGGAGTTAATTTTGCAAAGCCATTTTTAACGGCTCTTTTACATTACATAGTTACTGTCAGATAGCCAAGTGGAGAGACATCATTAAACCCATGACATTCCAATTATTTCTTAAAATTAAGCTTACAAACAGCATTTTGTAGCATGCACAACTTCCCAAGCATCAAACCGGTCTGTTCCAATTTATCAATAATTTTCAAGCCAAGAGAGGATTTGCTTCCTTTGTACACTGCATCACATGGGCAGTTTTGTCTACCCTGGGTCAGGTGCTTTTCTGCCCACTCATAAATGACCAGTGACTGGGACAAGAGTCACAGACGAGCAATAAACTGATTTCTCCATGTGTATAGAGACTAAACAGACTAGTTTTTCCAAACTTCCTTTCAAATCTTGAGGAATGATAGTGAAGGGTTTCTCCAATATATTTTCCCCAAGCCCTCACAACCCCAAAGAAGCACCATTATCTGATTCCCAGGATATCCTAAGGCTGAGCAGTTTACCACATTTGGTTAGCACTGCTGTACATCCTTGCCACCAAAGAAGCCAAGAAAATCTGTAAAGTTCATGACAAGTTCAGACATCACAAACAGTGGTAAAATTGATGGGGGAAAAGAGTCAGCATGATGAATAGTCTGTACTGAACAGCAGGTGACAGATCTGCATAGGGAAGAGTGGCAGGACAGGGAGACATCTCCTTCTCAGCAGATGGATAGAGATTCTCAATCATTTTCAGGAAGAAAAAAAGAAGACAACTAATAGAAAACACAGAAAGGTGAAACTAATTTCTGTATCACAAGCACATCTGTGATACTCCAGGAGTGGAAATCTGTATGTTGAACATTGTCAGCACTGGGCAAACACAGCAGAGTGCCACAAATGGATGTGATTTAGATAGGAACTGGTGTGAGTTTGTTAGCAATGACAGCTTTCATTCTCTCACTCTTCACTCTTAAGTTCCCTAATAAGCTCTTTGGGAGACAATCACGTTTTCCCATTCATGCAGGACTGTGTAGAGCCAAAGCTTGGATGGGAGGCACCTAAAGAACAAACTGGTTGCATGACAGGTGTAGGACATATTTTCTTTAACCTAGCAAAATATTTTAAGGCACATTAGCTGTCTTGCAGTCATAAACAGAGGCCCAACCATCCTTAGTAATTAAATATCCCACGGTGCTTTTCAAGAATCTTAGTAAATTTTTTACTCAGTAATTACCTTCTCTATCCCTAAAGCTCCCTCTGTAAGATCACTTAGATAAAGTATTCTTCATTTCCGCTCCTAAAAATCACAAAGTGATCTTGAACAGCTGCTGTCCTCTACCTCAGTGGTGGATGCTTTTTACGGGGAAGCACAGTGAGATCTAGATCACAGCACGATTCTGATAATGACAGATAACCCTATAAACACTGAACATGCTCCGTGCACTAGCTGCAAAGCTTCCATAGTTAATGTGTGCTCCAAAATCCTGAAATGAAAAGCATCATGAAAATGCAGAATGTGCTGACTTCCCTTCAACCTCTACAGTCACTTCTCTAAGTCTACACAAGATGTTAGACTTACTTTAGGCTACTTGAACACCTGCTGCAAACTTTTTAAATAATCAAAAAGCACCTCCCTGCTTCTACCTATGCTCGTGAACTTTCTCTTGCTGTGTGTTGATTTGTACTAGAAGTTGAAAACACTAAGCATTGTTCTTTCAATAAAGTTTTCCTATCAGTATCTGAATTCCAGGTCTTGCTTGTAGCTTTGCAAGTGCAAGTGATGATGTCTGTGCAGGCATTGGTGTGAGCAGGTAGACACCAGGTTACCTGAGCTGCAAGTACAGAACAAGCCTCACTCACACAATCAGTTGTACAGTTGTGCTGTGTCTGGCTGGGATAGAGCACCATTTTTTTAAGTAGCTCATCTGGGGTTTGTTTTGGTTTTGTGCAATGAACAATTGTACCTGTTCCCTTGGTCAGCTGGGGCCAGCTGACCCAACCCCTGGGGCACTTCAGCCTCACTGCTGGGCTGAGAAGTGGGCAAGGCCTTGGCTCCACGTGTAAGCCCTGCCCAGATACAGCTAAAACACCTCTGTACTACCAACACTGTCAGCACAAATCTGCTGTGTGCACAGCCCACACTAACCACTATGGCCCTTACTCCTTGTCCTCACCATCTCTCCAATCCACGTCCTGACAGTCTAATCCCACATCTGTGTATCAAACATGGTACTTTTTCTAGAAAAGCATAAGACTTGGAGAGCCAGAACAATTTGGCCTGAATAGGTATTTTGACACCATAGGTTACTAACTCTGTTTTTCCAGCTGAGTTGGCACTGAACTCTATTGGCTTGCATTGTATTTTCTTCTCAAGAAAAGCCTTTGCAAAAACTGTTTGAGCTTCACTGAGACATGTTAAAGAATTAATTACAAAGTAAAGCTGAAGGAGAAAATTAATTTTGGAAACACAAGAGGTTACTTTTCTTTTCCTCCCTTTTCTGGAAGTGGGGGAGGAAAGGCAGTTATTTTCATCTTCATGCTGGGGGCAGGAGCTGGGAGCTGTCCAGTCGATAACCTGGCCATCAGAACAAGGTTTGTAATTAAAAGGTCAGTGACCTGGAAAGCTGGGGCCTCACTCTCAGAGCTTCTCAGTAATGACGGCACTATTAAATTAAGACTGTTATGAAATCAATGCTAAAAAAGCTTTCATGGTAACGAGATTCCATTCAAGGACATGCAAACTGCCTCATGAAATGGACTTAAATTATAAAAAAAAAAAGAAGAGTAATAAAAGAGGGTTAAATTGAAATCTGCTGAAGAATTTGCTTTTTTTAAGCCCTCCAGCAGCGGGCTGTGCCCCCTTCCCTCAGGTCCTGAAGGTGATTCAGTTGGGTTTCTTTGATAAAGGGGAAAAGGCAGGTTCAACTTGCAAGAATGCAGACTACAAAAAGAGGAAGAAAATGAAGTCAGTTTTCTACTGGAGATTATGTGGCTGACAGCATTTGTTTCTATGGGATCAAGTACCTTTGAGCTCTGATTGGGGAGGGCATGTAGAATTAAATAATTTTTTCATCTCTTCAGAAATCACCATAGTCTGGCATCTTGACACTGGAAAAATTTTCTGGAACACTGATGCACTGCAGAAAACCTTCTGAGTGGACATTTTCCCAACATAACTCAACAATTGTACATTAACTTGCTCTAATGCACCTCTGTTCTTCCATCACTATTATTTCTGAGCTCCTCATATGCTTTCATCAGTTCCCACAATCCCACTCTGGAAAGGCATTACTGTAGTCATTTTACAGATGAAGAGAACAAGCAACTAAGAAAACAGTTCTTCATCCAAGATGACACAACGAGTCTGTAACCGAGCAGTTTTCCCCTTCTCTGCCCCCAAAACCCAGCCCCCTGAACAGAGCTCCCCATGTACAGTGCACTTCCACCTCCTTTCTTTGTCTTGCCAGAACTTAAGAGAGTCAGAGCACACAAAATTAACAAGCCACATGAGTTACCGGATGGGTAACTGAGCAGTGCAGGACATCTGAGGCACAACAGTTAAATGACAGACACATTTCCACAAGGGTTTAAGCCCCACATGCTGTCTAATTACTCCCAAGGCGCCGCTGATTCTGTGGCATGTCATCAGCAGAATCAGCGAGTTGGACAAAAAACAAACAGCATCTTTTTTTCCTTTCTTTTCTTTCAGATACTCTGAGGGGAAACAGCTGTTTTTCCCTTCATCTGAAGAAGTTCATGATAAAAAGGAGGAAATGTCATAAATTACACAAAATGCCAGTGTAAGCTTCAAAGAAAATGATAAATGATTCTAATAACTTCATGTTTCTCATTAATGCCTCTGTATATGGGAGTTTAAAAGTGCCTAAGACAACAGAGAAATCTCATCTGACTTTTGAAAGCCCTTTTACAAATCCAGGATACCCTCACTCTCCCAACTGTCATCAACACTATATCACCCCCTGTGCCAGAGGGAGCAGTTCAGCACCCTCTGAACTGCACAGAACCTTTCAGAGTCAAGATTTCAGAGGCCTGATTTCAGCCTCTACAACTACTGTTTCACCAAACCCAGTCCAGCTGATAATCCTGCAGAAACTTTCCTTCCTCATCTCACTGAAATGTACTAACCCAAATCCAGTTCCTATACCAAAAGGAAATAAAACGTGATTGGCCTTTTTGAGGAAGGAGATACTTTAGAAAAAGAAGAAAATACTGTAATTCTGGGCAGAACCACCTCTGTGAGTCTCAGAAGTGAAATTCCTTAAGCCAAGTCAGGCTTGCAGGACCTTTTTCCACTGGCAGTGAGGACTTCTCTACCAGCCAGCCTCACTGTGGATAAACACTGCCACTGTGATGACAGGGACAGCACATCAGAGAACAGGGGGAGCAGCCACCAAACCCTGCAGCCCCTCATCTACTCGGGGCTGAGCCAGCCATGATGTGTTAACAATGGTCTCCATCTGCCAGACCACACTGCTCCCATGCCAGCACCCAACACATGCCACATTCCACATGGACACAATTCCAGTGACTGCTCAGTACAGGCACTACTGGACCCTACTCCTTCCCATCTCCTATGGTTAAGTTTAGAAAAGAAAACAATTAGCACAGAGAGAAGGAGAGCTAATTAACAAACAGGAACAAACAATCAGTTCTACCAAACCATTTCTGCTCTTTAGTAATTATTAGCCAAGTAATTCATAACGAGTATTAGTCCGGCCACAGTTTCTCTGTGCCTCCATCTCCCCACCCTTCCTCTTCTCCCAGTCAGGGATTTATTAAAATTAAACAGATTAGATGGAGCTCCTGATACAAAAAAACTGTTCAGCGAAGCCTGTGGTGGGGAAGTGCAGAGCAAACACCAGAGACATTTGTCTCTAAATTGCTCTAAATACCTTCTGCAAATGAAATTCTAACCCAGCTGTGTTGAGAGAGAAAATGAGGACTAACTGGTCATTGTCAGCACAGAAGAAGATCAGGCAGTTATAATATTGCACGATATACTGAGGGCTAAGGATCTCTCGGCAACAATAGATTTTGTATCAGGTTACCCCGGGTAATCAGCACAGCTTTTAGGCTCAGCTTTCCCTTGCTTCATTGCTTCGATGATAGAGTTGAAATCCCCAAGCTTTTATGATTAATTACTCCCCGTAGGTCCACATATTTCAAGGAAAAACTCATGGCGCACAGCGACCAACAGACTCCAAATTTTAATGTCATCCTGATGGCAGGGCAAGCAACATACCTCTGTGACTGGAATGTCCTCTTCACTGGCACTAGGACAAGCAGTGAGAGGATCACCCTGAACTGCCTGTCATGACATCACTGCCAAAGCACAAGGCTGCCATTCCCTTCTAGGTCCTCTGCTATTCAAGATGAGCAACATGGTGCATACACTTCAACTCTCCATCTCATGACTTCAGGTCTCAGGCATCTCAATAAGCAGTTCGTAACTCCAAACAGAAAATACCTATTTCAGAGGTTCCCCTACTTTTCAAAGCTCAAGAGTTTTAGCTCTAGAATTCTATGTACTTTCAAGTACTCATGACTTCAATGTATATGTGGGTCACTCTTCTCTGAAGTTTGGAATTTGTATTTTCAGTGTAATTTCAACACTTCACAGTGCTCCACAATGCTCGTAATTAACTTCAAGTTAAAACTGCTGTTATTCACATCTTGTGGTTAGCAATATGCTCCAAGGACTGTAGCAAAATATGGAGTGAACATCACCTGGAATGCACTGCAAGTTGTGGAATAAAAACTTTAGAAATAAAATAGGAACAAAATATACTTCTACTATGAGTCAGAAAGTAAAATAAATTCTCTGTAGGCAATGACCAAAGTATGCTGCACCTCACTAAGATGATATAGGTTCTGTCAGGATCTGTTCTATCCCTGCTATAGAAAAGGGCTAAACTCAGTCAGTAGTTTACCATTTCAGCCTGAAAGTCAGGTTGACCCCAAGCTTGACCTTAACCTGACCTTGTTGACTTTTACCAGGTTCTCTGCCTCTCTCTAGCTGTCTTTGGAAACATTTGACCTTTTCACCCAGAGATTGGCCAT
This sequence comes from Sylvia atricapilla, assembly GCF_009819655.1. Lineage (NCBI taxonomy): Eukaryota > Metazoa > Chordata > Aves > Passeriformes > Sylviidae > Sylvia > Sylvia atricapilla. The sequence continues at coordinate 854,849 of NC_089161.1, read as the reverse complement.
TCTAAAGCCAGCGTCAGTAAGGTTTGAGCTGACCAGCTAGTCCACAACTCCCAACTGTCCTCACTGCAGAAAAGATCTGATAACAGTTAACCCAGAAATTTCCCATGTGTCTTTTGTATTCTACAATTCCACATCTGGTGCAAATATTGCACTAATCAGTTGGGAAGAAAAGAGACTGATATTTCTTATAAACCTCAGATCTTCTTTTGAGACAGACTAATTGCTTTGTCCGTAACATCTAATATTCCACAGCAATACATTTTGACTTGACACTAATTCAAGGTCCCTCATTATCACTGAGATCACAACCTAAAGAGTTCCATACCTTTCTTCTTCAGGAATGCTCTTCTGGTTGCAAGAGGACTTTGGCGGACGCGTGGATTCTGTAAAAATTTCACTGCTGTCACAATCTGAGGAGGGTAGGAGGATTGGAGAAAAAGAAGAGAGAAAAGATCCGAGTTAGGTATGGTCAAATCCCTATTTTATATTAGGCATTGTGTACTGCAAGGTCAGACAACACATCCATCACACGGAGATGGTCTGGAGACACCAGCTTTCAGAAATGGTTCAACAAGTACCAAAGCTTCTGGCTGAACTCTGAACAGACAGCACAGTTACGGGGTTTCAACCTAGAAATTTTCTTGTTTAATTACTTTGGGAGCAGCTCTACCTGTACAAAAAATTCCTTTAAGATTATTAGGTATTTCTGTTACTTATATTGTGATCCTCTTACCTAAGTTGGCTCCTACAGTTAAAGCCAACCTTGAGTCAGTGCACGTGATCTGTAACAGTTGGCTTAATGTAAGAATGCTTCCTTTCTATCTGACTTAAAGCTCCCAGCAGATTCCGGGAGATTAGGGCCTTTTCTGCCATCATTCTAATTTATTGAAAGCAATAAATTAACCTCAGCTTCTCATGACTAGAGAAGAAGCCACTTCACATGTTTTGGATCACATAACAACAATCAAAAAATGTCACTTTGAATGACACAAATGGGTAGGCAAGTAGTTAAATTTATATTCCACACCAGCAAAAGTCACAGATGACTTTTGTCTACAAACTGACTTCCACATCCTTCTTTAAGGTGACAGAGCACCTAAAACAGAGCACTTACACAAGCAAAGGGTAAAGTCTGGGATAATATCCAATGGCATCAACAACAACAGCACTAGATTTTTACATTTCCATTTAGTGCCAGTGAAAGGTGTTTGATTTTTTTTCTTTATATGGTAGTTCCATTTTCCACATAGTTCCCTACATTGTTATACATGTTATTACATGCTACTGCACCAGTGATTCCCTCCACTTTTATACAAAAACATCTGTTCTGATTGTGGATCATGAGGAATAATGTGCTAACAGCACATCCACATGAACTAGTGGAAGAGATTACTTCTCTCCTCTAGAGCTAAAATTAGCCATCCTAATATGTTAGACCCACGTTATTCAGGTTTTTAAAAGTTTACCTTAAAATACAGTTTCTGGAATTCAGTTCCAAGAAGGTTTCCAAAACTTGGACAGCAGAAAAAGAAGGGAAAATACAGCACCACTCCTGAAATCACTAAGTTTCACTTTGTGTTTGAATCAAAGGCTTCGAATATGCATTTCTGGTCAGAGAGCAAAGTTCTGATGGGTTTAATGGCACTTTCAATGTACTCCTCAGTGCATTCCATCAATGTTTTTTTCTTTTAAATTGCATCTCTTATTTCTTTAAATACATTAATCAGGCTAGTGTAGGCAAAACGGATCCATTGGACAATGCAATAAACATGAATTATCATCTATCCAACATGCATAATGGCTTAAAAATACATAATAGCAGGTGTAGTTTAAATGATTAGTTATTACACCTGTGGTGGGTCTGATTCAATTGGGGAAAATCATCTTTAATAGGTTAAAAGGTTTAGATCACCAGGCTTCCCTTAAAGTGGCTGTAGAGAGGGTATGATGGAGTACGCTGTCATTACTAATTCATTTAAGAAAAACATGGGGGATACAGCAAAGAACAGCATAAACGAGCGAATCCAATTTAAACATCAGGTAAAGCAGAAAACACCTTTTAAAAAAGCATGATAAATGAATTTGGAAGAGAGATGAAATTGACATATTTATTTTAACGGGAATTTGACAAAGTCCCAGCACACTTCAAAGTTGGGAGGATAAAATGAATGGGGTATTTTTAATTCTTTTCATTTTCTTGTTTTCCTGCATTTTTTCTTTAAGTTACATTCAGTAATTTTGAACCACAAAACAGTAGAGCAAAACACCCCACATAAAGTACACTTTGGCTTCATTTATGTGCACTTGATCTGTCTCCAGCTGAAACGCAGGTGACAGGCAAATCGCAGATTTAAACTGTGCTGATATTGCTGTGCCAGATGCAGAAGTATAAAGCACCCAAACTAATAACCCTATGGTAATATGCTGAATAAGAAAGATGCCCAAATGAGCAGACCGACAGACATGTGAACATATCAAAGCCACTCTCCTTCTAACAATAATTACTTGTTTGTGTCTTCAGATACTCCTTAACACTCCCTCCCACATTTAGTGAGATAGACACAAACGGCCTACAGACCTGCAGTTCTGCAAGCTCTTAGATTTAATTACCGATTTTTAAGTATTACAGAACCGGTGAGAAATAAGCAGTATTTTTCATTGTGCTATTTCAATCACAACCATGTGAATATTTCCTTGATTCTAACCCTTTATGAAAGCTTATTTTTGCCTTATAAAAATGTAAACATTTCAGTAGTAAATTTCAGACCAAAATAAACTTCTATTTTATCTCTCTCCTGCATTACTTCCTCCATTATTCACGGCCCTTTAAATCTTAAAACAAAATGAAATTATAAGCAACAACAAACTCCATAAAAAGAATCCTGGACATGTATTCCTCCCTCCGGTAATCCCATGTTTCTCACACTGTGTTTGCATTTACCTCTGAACATTTGTTCCTATAGGCTGAGCCGAAACGTCTTCATTTTTATAATTAATCTTGTATACACGAGCAACTTATGAAGCAATTTTGGCCACGTCAAAATGCCAATATTTTCAACAAACATACACAGGAATTTCCCTACCTTCTATGGATCATTTTCTTTGCACAAACAAGAGCAACTGCACTCCATAATTTAAACAGAAAAAGGAGGAGGAAGATGAGAAGACTTGCAGTCCTGCGTCCAGCCAAAAAAATCATGTGGCAAATAGCACTCTGACTCAGCTGCTAACATTGTTCCATACTATTTCTGTAGCATTTGTAACACTTCTCCAAATTTTTATGCTATTAGGACACTGCCAAATAATGAGCATTGTATCACTGTGTTGATTCTTGGATTGCCAGCACGCACTGTTGAGCACACTGGCTTTATCTAATGGATCAGGTACATATTGTATTAAAGAAAGAGTCTACCTGGCTTTTAAAAGGCAGACCATCCTATAAACCCACTTTCCCACCACCACCTCTCCCGCAGTGACAGGACCCACAGAGACATCTTTCTCACTGGGTGGAGATGGGTGGAATCCTGTAGCAGGTCTTGTCCTACAGTTTGATTTTCCAATTAAAAGATCAATGTCACCATTCATAGATTATATTTGCAACTGGACAAATGACATAAATTCAGGCCAAATATTCTGCTTCAATGTCAAAGATATAAAATAAAGACAGGAACTTTATTGCAGATGCTATGGGAGAGCAGAGGGCTGGCAAAATTCTGGGCCAAAGCACAGCACTTGGACAATAACTTAGCAGCCAAGGTCCTTCATTCCTAATTTCCCTCCCTTTTGTGTTAATGGGGAAGATAAAGACAGCCTTATTTCTTATTGTGCTCGAAGCAGCAGGGTTTCCAATAAAGCAATCTAAGCTACGTTATCTAAGCTTGCATTAAAAAAATAAACTATGAAATCTAAAATACTGTGGCAAATGCCTATTTTCTACCAACTTAAAAAAAAAAAAAAAAGAAAAAGAAAAGAAAAAAGCAGGAATGTAAAAGATCTTCACCAATAAAAGTTACACAGGATTTTGGTAAGAGAGTTCCACGTGGAAAACAGACTCAAAAGCCACCGGAGCACAGCCTCTAATAGATTTCCTAATACTGGGAACCCTCTGTAGGTTATTACTAAACAGCATTTGTTGATAGACTGAGACTTTGAGATGACCTGTGATGTAAAGGCTGGGTCTGAATTATACGTTGCAAGGGATGGTATTTTGTCTTTCTGAGAGGATCTGTATCTGTTTAAAAGCAACACTTCTTTTCATTAAGCAGAGGCGGCCCAGGCCATGAACTATGCACAGACAGTTTACATTACATGTGCGGAAGCAATCAACACTGGCAATATACATGACGTATGTAAAAGAAGTTGGAATTAATTTTTTTTCCAGTGTATTAAAAAATAATAATATGGCAGTATCAACAAACACTCAACCTATTTCAGCCAGAGCAGAAGGCCACAGCTATAGGGCAAATGGAACTGATCAATATATTAGCCTACAGCAACACCCCCTCAGTGTACGGCTGTATGTTTGCAAGGCTCGGAAGATTAAATTGTCTGTGAAAGGTTTCTGCACTCCTACTCTAAAGGAGATACCCAGAATCCTGTTAACAAGCATCAGGCTGAAGCCAACTTACGCTTTAACAAGGGCTGACTTAAAAGCCTGGCACAACAGCGAACAAGAAAACCCCCTGCAACAGAAATGCGGTGTTTTAGTAAGAAATCAGTGCCCTGCCAGGACTAACTTGACAAATACGGTTATCGGTGGCACACGGAAATAGTTGCAAAGCAGCTGTTAATCAGGGAAACACATCACAGAACGCTGATGCCAGCACTCGGGAAAAATGCAAGGGGCTAATTATGAAGCCGTATATCTCAGTAAGGAGGCACCGCTCCCGCCCGGCGGCGGGGACAGCTCCGCTCCAGGACAGCCTCGTCCCGGCGGGGACCCTGCGACATTCGCCTCCGCGCCCAACACCGCCGTCCGTAAAGGGATTAACGGCGGTCACTCGGGGCAGGAGGAGGAGCGCTCTAAAGCTCCTGTGGTTACACTGAGATTTCAGTGAAAACATACAGAACCCCGGGAATTATTTCGGTTGAGGGATAACCTAGAAGCCTACGAAGTTCGGCAGATCTCAAAGTTGGATGGAGAAAAGTTTAAAAATGCTGTAATGATAATGGCAAAGCCCTCGTGTAAAACAGTGAGGGGAAAAAAATACGATTGAAAGTGAGATTCATAGAAGGCAGAAAAGCAAGATTAATGGGAACAAAGGCGGGGAAGAAACACACTTTGAGCTATATCTGAGATGAAGAACCTGGAACTACAGAATAGCAGACAAAAAAAAAAAAAAAAAAAAAAAAAAAAAAAAAAAAAAAAAAAAAAAAACTAGACCAAAAAGGGAAATTCCTAGGTGCTCAGAACTTGGACTATGGGTGACACCCGAGGCACCCACATGAAGGGTGAGGAAACTGGTCCCTGTCATGGGCCCCGCTCAGCCTGGAAAAAGAGGTTCGGGGAGCACCTTTTTGCTCTCTACACCTCTCACTCAGGAGGTTGTAGCCAGGTGGGATTCGGGCTCTTCTCCCAGAAAACAAGCGACAGGACAAGAGGACATAGTCTTAAGCTGCATCTGGAGTGGTTCAGGTTGGACACCAGTAGAATTTGTTCACAGGGTGACACTGGAAGGGGCCCAGGGAGGCGGTGGAGTTCCCGCGCCTGAAGGCGCTCAGGGGAAGCCCGGACGCGGCTCTCAGTGCTCTGGTCGGGCCGACAGGGCACTGGTAGGTCACAGGCGGCACTCCTTGGTCCCGGAGGTCCTTCCAACCCGACCCCGTGCGGGCGAGGCCCCGCGGCCGCCTGGGCTCCCTCACGGCCTCCGGGGCTCCCTCACGGCTCCCGGAGCCCCTCACGGCTCCCGGAGCCCCTCACGGCTCTCCCAGGCCCCTCACGGCCTCCGGAGGCCCTCACAGCTCCCCCAGGCCCCTCACGGCCCCCAGAGCCCCTCACGGCTCCCGGGGCTCCCTCACGGCTCCCCGTGCTCCCTCACGACTCCCCAGAGCCCCTCACGGCTCCCGGGGCTCCCTCACAGCTCTCCGTGCCCCTCACGGCCCCCGGAGGCCCTCACGGCTCCCTCACGGTCCCCGGAGCCCCTCACGGCCTCCGGGGCTCCCTCACGGTCCCCAGAGCCCCTCACGGCTCCCTCACGGCTCCCGGAGCACCTCACAGCTCTCCCATGCCCCTCACAACCTCCTGGGCTCCCTCACGGCCTCCGGGGCTCCCTCACGGTCCCCGGAGCCCCTCACGACTCCCGGAGCACCTCACGGCTTTACGGGGTCCCTCACGGCTCTCCCAGGCCCCTCACGGCCCCCGGAGCCCCTCACGGCCCCCGGAGCCCCTCACGGTCCCCTCACGGTCCCCGGAGCCCCTCACGGCCCCTCACGGTCCCCTCACGGTCCCCGGCGGACCCCGGGCGCCCCCTGGCGGCGCAGCCGCCGCGCCGCTCTCGCCGTCAGAGCTCCAAATTAAGTGTTTTCACTCAGTGGAAATGAAATGTTTTGCAAGATGAAACAGAAAGAAAATTGAGGTTTTAGGTAATTACTAGTTGGCATTTACATATCACAGGCTGGTTCAACACCTATTCATTTTCCTCTTTTATTTTCAATTTTTTAAAATTGCTCATTAAAACGAACACATGACAGGGACGGGGGGAAAAAAATTGCTCTTCCTCTTTTTCCTGAGGACTACAAAATCCAGATCTACTTTAAATACATTTATCTATAATTATCACATACAAAAAAGCCTTACTTCATTTACATGAACGGGGTGACCAAAAAAAAAAAAATGTAAGAATTATAAACGGCATAAAAAAGCCGCGATGCGAGCTGTCGGTGTGTTGTGCCTGCGGAGCGCGGGGCCAGGCGGCAGCGCTGGAGCAGCTGAGATCCCCGGTGCTGTGCCGCCCCTCGCCATCCAGCTGGCTCCGGGCTGCCTTCCTCCCTCCAGCACACCTCCCTCAGCTCCTCTTCCTCTGCAAAGCGCTCCGCTTTGCCCCGCTCCCAGCTGCTTTGTTCCGCGGGCTGCTCCGCACTTCCTCCAGCTGCTCCTCAAGGCGTGACCTTCCCACCTCCTCCATTCACACAGAGCAAGCCTTTCCTCACCTAACCTCACCGCTTCCAGGGATCCTGCTCCGCAGCTCCAGTCACCTTACAGCCTCTCAGCTCGGGGTTTTCTCCATCGGATTGCCTTTGTTCAACTAAATACATCTATTCCTGCAAAGCCCTTAACTGTCCTGCACCCCTCAGCTTTTTTTCAAATTTTAACCTTGTGAAAGTCTCGTTTAACCCCACAGCGCGTTTTGGGATACAATTTGTATTAAAAATGCTATATAAAATAAAGTTTTATCGTATCATATGTTAAGGACATAAAACATACCAGATAGAAGTGTACAGGAGTTGACATGATAGACTAATATATTTTAAGGTCTATTGTGTAAATATGTATTTAGGGAATTCTAAAGCATGGTATTATTGACCCAAGTCTCTCTTAAAACACGCTGATATATGGAGTAAAAACCCTTATGAAAAGTAGCAACATCATCTGCGTAGTAGTCACCTTTCAAAGTGAATTATCTGTCATCTTCAGTTTTTTATAATTCGACTGAGAAGACAGTAGACATCTTGACAAAAATCCTGTCTTTTTTAGAGGAATAATATTCAAGCTAAACTTACATGCATAAATCTAAAAAGAACCGGAAACTTTTACACGTACATTAAAAGAAACGTATAATAACTATTTTAATTTGCAGAGAAAATGTGCTAGATGTGTATTTTTTTCTTTCAGAAATACACCTTCAAATGAGACTTCATAATATCAGGCTTAACACAATAAAAACTGTTACAGGGAAGTGATAAATGCTGGAAAAACATCTTATAAGAAATATGAGCAGAAGAGCAAACTAAATGTATTAAACTGATAATGCAGCCGTAATAAATTTAACCAGTGAGCAGCATGAACCTTTTTTCTAGAGTTCAAACATTTTAAATTTCATTGAAGAGAAACCGTCTCACTTTCGGAGGGAAAAATGAACTTTGGAAATGCCCTTTCTGTAGTTGTGCCTAAGCTGAAGCGGCACGCTCCGCGTAATCCCCGTAGCACCAAAGAAGGACTTGCAGCCAGAGGAGCAGGGTGGGGCGCAGGGGGATTTCACTCCAACTGGCAGCGAAGGATTTGAAGGAAGGATTTGAAGTTCTGTTCGCAGGAGAACGCCGGGACCCCCGAGGCTGAGGCAGGAGTAACTGGAGAGCTCTGCCTGCCGAGGGCAGGGAGCTGCTCCCTCCTGGGAGAGCAGGGACAAGGGCACCAAACCCACCCCAAAGGACCCGAGAGAGACGCCAGACAGAAGGTCAGAGCTTAGCAAAGACAGTCAGCTTCTTAGAACTTTCCACGACTTGCTTCTCCCGTCTCACAGGAGGAAGCCTAGGGATCACTGGGGCTGCGGTGTAAAATTAATGCTGTTTGAGCTCAGTCACTCCAAAGGAATGCAGCAACCTGGTGTCCGAGATGCTCGGTCCAGCAGAGCTGAGCCAGACCGGTCCCTGGCTCCACAACTGACAAAAAGTGTGATCGAGGTTCCCGGGGAGCAGCTGACAGCACCTCCAACCCTCACCTTCCTCACTCCTCTCTACTATCCCTGTTGCCGCTACTGCAGAGCTCAAATACACCAGCTTTCAAAAGAAATCCCTTTTACCGTGTTCCCTTCACATGTGTAGAATGGAAAAACCGATGAAGCTGTAAATTATTACGTTTTCATTCTTTTAACTGCAGGGCAGACAGGGACTGCAGGGTGTTCATTCACATGTTAGGGAGCTGGAGAATGATGTCAGGATAGAAGTCTGTGTCACACTTAACAATTGGGCCTGAGTACTTGAAATCACTATTGATGGGAGACTCCAGAAGGCTGAATCAAGCAGAGATGCACCACAACAGGAGCACTGTTCACACTTATTCAGATCCTTCTAACTCAACAGTCAAGGAACTGGACAAAATCTGTAATACAATGGTTTAGATTCAGTCCAAGAGCATCGAAAGTAGAACCCATCTGCAGAAGAAGCTATAAAGATGTCTTAGACTGAAAAGACTCAAATGACAAGAAAAAACAGGAAGCTACTATTCCTCAAACCTCCTATTTCAAGAATCCCAATTCACAGAATTTTTAAATCATAGGAAATGTAGATTAGAGAATCAATGTTTTCCTTTCAGCAATAAAGCCCCAAACAATTAGGGCTGAAGTCAGGGGGCTAAGATGACATTAGGATAAAGAAGATCTGAATGACAGAATAAAAATAGGAGATACTGGAGGAAACTATCTGGATCACCAGAATCTAACAAACAAAAGGTTTCATGTTAAAAACATTAAAGAAGCTGGAAATTGTGACAGGTGCACAATAAATCATGCAAACCACAGCAGTTGGGAAGAAACAGCAAAAGGAGAAGGACTTAAAACACTGGAAGACCTTTTTGTAAATTTATTATTTTACTTAGAGCTCTTTGGGACCAGAATGGTCTTTTTCCTTTGCATTTGCACAGTGCCTGGTGCTGTTCTGCAACTGGCCTCCTCGACATTTATTACAACACAAATAATAATAAAGACTGAGCAGACCATGCACTTTGTTCCTGCTGTTAATTGCCCCATTAAGGGAAAAACGAAGTAAGGGGCAAGAAGCCTGATTGGCCAGAGCTGCCCCGTCTGTGGGGACTGCAAGTAGAATAATTTTATAGATTCAAAAGCAGCTGCGTCCCTTGTCTTTGTCCAGTTCTCAGCAGAACGGAGCTCACATCACTCAATTCCTCCTGCAAATCCAGCAACTTGCATGAGCAGCCTCAAAAGCAACTGAGTTTCCTTGACAATTCTTAGGTTGCTTCCTCTAACAGAGGAACAGAGATGAAACATAGTGAAGTGGCAAACATGAGGAACATTTCCACGTAGCTGTCCAGACCATAAATATTCTGCAAACAATGGGCTCACTTCATTTTCCCCTGAGGTCAATCTAGCATTGTTCATGGATGTTACATTCACTGCTTAAAGAAACAAAGCATAGAAGTGTCAGGACAAATCCAGGATGCTGCTCAACCTATACAGCACTGTGTGCACCAAAAAATTGTGTGTATCAAAAAAATCCAGTGTACTGATCACCTGCTCTTCCTTCTCAAAACACCTGAATAAGATCCCACCATCCTAAACTGAGCTAAAACACCCAAGAGAATTCGTTCTACAGAGAATTAAACTGATGCCTGTGTGCTTGTCCCAAATTCCTACACAGAAATTTAGGTCCAAAACAGGAAGGCCTGAAAAATCAGAGACGGTTCAAAACAGCACTTCTGCTGGTTTTTATTTTTCCTAAACCTTGGCACAGCCAGCACATGTCAGGGACTATTATAATTATGCTCTTTATGTGCTGAAAAATTAATAAACAATTACTCACTTCAGGAAAAAAAAAGAAAGCAGCCATTTCCTTGACAAATGCTGCAGAAAGCATCAACAATCTCTGAAATCTGGGTCCACAGCAGGGAATTAACACCCAGGGAAGAACGGCCACTGCTGCTATGGACTGGAACCACTGGAAACCTGAGGCTGTAATGCAGCTTTCTCAGGAGTCTGCACCTGATCCAAAGGAGCTACAAAGCATTTCTATATCTTTGTAACAGAAAAAAAAAGTACATTCCGTCTTTTAATGCTGCTTTGCCTCAAGTACAGGCCGGTCAATCGATTTCTATCAAGCGACAAAGTCCAAAATTTGGTGTTTGAAATGCACTCATTTCAGTCCCTCTAGGGCCAGGAAGGGCTTCTACACTCCCTTCGTGGCTGGAAAACCTCTGCTGTGGTAGGAAGTCACCTTCCCAGGAAACCATGAGAAAGATAAAAAACACACACCTTCCTGAACAAATGAATGAGACAGCAAACATCTGGGACCGTGATAAATTCTCACAGAAATTTATTTACAGTCTATAAATTTTGACTAAAATCTGCCATTCAGTAAGTTCTTCCCTAAAATACTGGCAAGTGCTATATTTACTTCCTTGAGAATCCGTAGGGAACTCTGGCACACTTGCACTGAAAGGCTTCCAATATTCTTTAAAAAATTAAATAAGCTAAATAAATCCCACATACGCCTTTTTAAGCAGACCCACACTACAGAGTCTTCTCCCCACCTTACATCAATGGTAACCCAATTCAAATGCCTTACAGCTCTGTCTGAGAACTAGTGGAGAGATCAACGCTTTTTATCTTAAGGATTATGGATCACTCCCTGGGTGACTAACACACCCAGCAGCCCATTAGAACCACCACAAAGGGCAGCTGCTCCTCCTCCCACCCCTCCGACTTGAGAAAGCAGCATATAAAACTTCACCCCTTCACGCTGCAGTTCTTCGCCTGCCTTGTTTCATACTCTAAACACACCAAGATTTATTAGCCTTTACAGTAAAAACAAATAAAATGATGATGAAGTAAAAACACAGTGATGTAAGGGCTGCAGCTAGCACCGTTTATCTGTGGAAATCCAATTAGTGCTCAAGTGGCAGAGATACCTGGAAAAGTGCTCACAATCGAATCAAAAAAAGATACAAAAACATTAACCTGATGGCTAAAAACTCCACATTTAAACATTTAAAGTAATAAGAGTGCTTTTATTGAGTATTTTCTATATTTCATTAGGTTCCAAATTGACAAGGAACCCCAGAGATGCATTTCCTGGGCTTTTGGATCCTTAGACCAAATGCTTGACTTTGTTGTCGGCGTCGTAAAGCACAAAGAGTCTTTCTTGCTAAAACAGCAAACTTCCTTCTGCAGTAGAAACTACAGCAACAACTGCACATGCAGGAAATGCTGGAAAGCCTGTGAGGATATTCTCTGACCTGAGACACTCATTCTGGACTGACCACGATGGGAGCAGACACACTGTTGTTGTTGTTGTTTGAATTATTTCTGCATGTAAGAACGTCTGCATTTATCTGTACAGCTTTACCAGAAACTCCTCTCTCAAACCACCAGCCGTGCCCCTGGGCTGGGAAAGGACCACACTGATGAGATGGATGGAAAAGACAGGTACCCACTGCACACCTTGACGGGCTCAGAAGGGGAGATGGGAATGGAATAAAGAGATGAGTGAGCCCCCAGCAGCAGGGCCCCAGATTAGGTCTGATTACCAGACTTACAGAAAAAGCACACAGCACAACGTCCCTGCTGTGCCCTCTGAATACTGAGCCTCTGCTGCTTTCTGCCAGCATTAAATTCACTCCCATTTATTAAAAGAGGAATCAAGAGAGAGTCACTGTCAATGAACAGAAGAGCAAACTTCTGAGTAACAAGCTCTCTAAAAGCACAGAAGAGGAGACAATAATATTTCACAATTTGGGGAACATCTAATAGAACCTTCCCCACAGGTTTGCTTATGGCAGAACATTGCACTTGCCCCCAGTACTCATTTCAGTGCACTGCTCTCAGGCTGTACCGAGGAGCTGAATATACACATCCAGAACAGACTGCATTAAATGCAAGACTAAATGCACTAAAATTCCATTCCAAGGTGAATTAACCAAGTTAAAAGAAGCAAACTCCCTTGAATCATACAGAAAATAGGTTTTATTTTGCATTTTTCCGTTTTTAAATGTCTGAAGGCTTTATCACCTTTGCAGGGATATTTCATGACAGATCACTGCCAGGATTTTTACTTAATGCTGATCTTTAGCTTTCTTTCTTTGTAATATGAATCCACTCCTCAGAAATAAATTTAAAACTTAAAAATATCATCTGAACAACTTGGGCTGTAGTGGGTACCAGAAAAATTGTTATTCCTGACTTTACTATTTCAATGAGCTGCCACTCCAACTCAAATGTTCTGGCCATATTTATGGTATTCCCTTTCTGCAGAGAATATTCATGAAATAGCTTTCACATGCCACAGAGTGCAACTTGTCTTTAGGGAGAAATTTCTACATCTCTTTAACTTTTGTGCTTGGTATATAGCAAATTAGAATCTGAAGACTGAAATATAAAATGTTTAACACAAAAAAATTGAAGGAAAAAAAAAATCCTGTATCAACCAGCTCCAACACAGCAACATTTAGATTCCCCTCCTCTCCATCCCCTGTAACCAACAGGGATGAGAACGGGGTGAAAATCAGTGGTGAGAGACCTCCTACTCTTGTCTGGAGTATAAAGAGTCCTGGTTTATTATTCTGCATTTGCATGTGGCAGCAAATGTGTAAATGTTTTAATAATACAAAAATCCCAATAGAGTGGAGGAGGAGGATATGAAATAAAGCAATACAAGGGCATTTACTTTCTTGAGAGTGAGACAGAAAGGAAAAGAGAGAAGTAAGATGACACGATAAGGGACAAGGCAAGCTTTTCTGGGGTATATCTGGAAAAAGCTAAAAGAGAAATCATTAGGAAGCCCATAGTGCATCTACAGCGATACAGCGTGGATCAATTCATTTAACACTGCCCTGTACATTTACAGAAAAGTACTTTTGATATAATAAAGGCTCATAAACACACAGAAATTGGGTTAGACCTGTTTCAAATTCCTGCCAAACAATGGTTCAGAAAAATGAAGCTCTATTTTAATTAGCTCGACTCAAGAGTGATTTGATAACAGCAGATGCTGTCTGGATGCTTTCAGCTTGATGGGCTCCACATACATGAACTTAAGAGTGGCTTTGATGCAATTAGGTATCTCTCTCTCCTTCAACATGTGTTAAGCTGAACCAATGGCTTGTGTCTATTTAACATCTTGAACTAGAGGGATATTGACACTCTTCATCCTTCTTCTCCAAAAGAGAGGAGCTGAAGTGAAGAGAAGCAGCTTATTTGGGGCTTACCCACAGTTCCAGCAACTTCAGGACACAGAGGAACAGGCACCAGTTCACTGCTCACCATGTAATATTAAGATCTTAACATCAGGTCTGTTTCTACCACAAACCACATTTCCTGGCACGTCATATTTACAGCCTTGGTTAGTCCCAGTCAGAAAACCTGTCAATTGCTGCTTCAAATGATGTCATTTTCTGTAAAAACAAGAGGGATCCAGTAACAATTCCATAGATCCCTCGCAGTGGTGTATTCCCAGAGGATACTCCACAGACACACTGCTCCATCGGAGTGGCCTCCATGCAGTCATGGCACTGCTCTCCCACTTACTGCCCACCACTTCCTTTCAGAGACAACTTCTGTCCCTGATAATATTTGTGCATTGACACCTTAGAGACCCCTCTGCCTTTCTGAAGGGAGGTACCTACCTCGCTCTGCAGCCAGAAAGCACAGGCGTTTGCTAAAGGACACATGCAACATAGGAGCTGCTTTAATGCATCAGGGACAAGGCTAATAGGAGGTCTTGATTTGTTAATTATCTGTCAGTTTGTCACAGCTGGGCTGCAAGGAGTGGGTGAGGGGGAATCTTTCTGCTTGGTTCTTTCTCTAAATGCTGAATTAGGCTGTCAAAACCTTCATCCCACCACAAGACGCTGTGAAAAGAAGAGCCAGACTATCCTTTTCTTCCTCCTTTTCCCAGCAGGATATGCTGCTTCAGATGTCCTACCCTCCCACCATGACTGCAGAAATGTATACTGCATATAGAAAATGACCTTCACACCATCACACCATGCCCCATTTAGTCAAGGGACATTAGCAGACCTGAGCAGGATAAATCAGAGAGGAAATCCCAGTGCCAGGGGAGCACACAGGAGGCATTTATTTCATAAGGAGCCCTAAAATTGCTACCTGCTTGAATCAGCAATTTCCAGGCAGGGTTTTGGAAGGCAGGCGGCCTGGCCCCTGTGAGAGCAGACTGATAGATGTATGTGGAGTAACAGAGATGAAAAGGTGGAGTGCTGTCAAGACTCCCTTTCTTCTTACATCTCTGCCCCGTGTAATCCTCTAAGTAGGGGGAAAAGTTCAGGCTGTGAAATGGGATAATGTATGGAATACCCCCATGGAGACAGAGCTAAAAAAGCAGAAAGCAGGCTGTGATAGAGCAGTAGAATTTACCACAAATGCTTATACCTCCTCAGTCCAGCTACACATGGCTGTTAAGCCCTGAGAGACCCAGGGAGATCCCCACCCACTCCTCTGCTTTCCCTGCAGGCCACGTCCAGAGCATCCCATCGCTCGAGTCCTTTCCTCAGCAGGATTATGAAAAATCCCCTGCAGGAGCTTCCCACATCCAAGAGACACACCCCTTCCTACCACCAGCGACGCTGCGCCCTTTCAGGTGTGGGAGGCTTGAGGTTTATTGCCTGTGCACAGGGGCACTGCCTGTTCCAGGTGGGAAAACAGAGCATTCAGTTCTGCCTTGGTACCGGCGATAGGAGCTACAAACTCACCAGAACTGGGCAAAATCACCACGAACGTTCCCCATTTCAACAGTTAAAAAATGGTGCCTTAAGTTAACATTTGTATATTTTACACTTAGGGCAGCCAAGGAGCACCCATGTATGGTCAGCACAAAAGTCAAATTCTCAGAAGTTTTCTTCTGTGTGCCATCTTCTCCTATAGCTGGAAAACCTTGTGCTTTTCATCTTTTGATCTAAAACCCTTAGAACAAACATTTCATTCTCTAGTGTGATCCACCTATCACCAGACAGCACACCAGCTGAAGGGACACAAGACCTACAGCTTCCCTGACTGATTATTTAATCCTGAGCACTCAAACTAATGATACATTTTGCACAGACAGTCCTACCTTCCCCAGATGGGGTCTATCGAGAAATCCACTGGGGACAAAATAACTGTCTCTGTTTCATCAGGTGAAGTGAATAGATCCATTTCAGGCAATATTTTCAGAACTCAATTCCAGAAAATAAAATTTGCTAAAGCACGGCTTCTCAAAATGTATGCAAGCTTGAAGCCCTTTTCCACTCATTTATTGTGGTGGCTCATCCCACATTCTCAGCTGAGATGGCATCAAGTTCCTTCAGGAAAATAAGAGTTACTGAAGTAAATGCTACCTCTTCAAACTAGGAGGAACAGAGCCCCAAACAGCAATTACAAGTCGAAAGCTGTTTACTGGTGAGTGACTTTGTGACTTCCTTTGAAGCCTTTGCATCCTTTTGGAGTTCTAACCTAAGTCTGAGAAATTCTGCTTTAAGGAACTTAACAATAAAGAGACATAGCAGCGGTGATGACAGTGTGGTGACACAGCACTGCTCCCCACCCTACACCTACGGAAGAGCTCAGGAGCAGTTTCCCAGCAGGTCCTGGTGGCACCAGCCCCTGTGCCCACAGTGATACAGGCTCCTGGGTGCAGGATGATGCTGGAGATAACAACCCAGCAGCATCGATAACACAGCCGATGCAGCAGTCAGCATTAATTATCCCAAACGACTATAGGGCAAGGCCTAAAACATCTGTCTCTCAATCTTCTGGTCTTTAATAAAATCACCCTCCCAGCCATAGGGTGTAACTAGAATTGTACATACACATGTGCATGCAAAACCATAAATGCATAACGAGAGATTCAGGTCCTCATTAAAAAATGGAATAAATAAGAATTCACTAAGGAATTCTGCCCGGGTCTGATTTCCAGATCTGGTTTTACTGCATTCTTACCCACAGCCTGAAGAGCTCTGGGTGCCTCCCTAACCCTCTCCAGCTGCACCATCCTCTTCAAATTCAGACTTCTTGCACCTATAATTACTAGGTGCTCTGTGCCAGGCTCCTTTAATTAACCAACCCAACTCTTCCCCCTTTGGGATCAGACTAAGCTCTTTTTTATTAGATCCATCATTAGCTCCATCAGTATCTAGGCCTAAACACGATACCTCGTACCACTCCACGAGTGGGGCTGTAGGGTGCAAATGACCTCCACAGCACTTGCCTGCAGGAGAGGCACGAGAAGCAAGGCTATGAACCCAGGAAAAGTGGCAGGAGGGGTGGATACAACACCTTCCAAATTTAAGTACCTCAGCAAAAAATCTTCAGGAAAATGCATTGTGTGAGGGGACCTTGGTGTTGCTGTTAGGTGCTTCTGCAGTGCTGAAGGTGGTTCAAGCCAAAGATCAGAATGAATCCCCTTATTTGTCACTACACTGGAGCTAACCCGATTCTCAGGGCTTCAAGAAAGAGCCAAGCATTCCTGGAGTGCACTGCTTCCCCAGGCCTCACTCTCTCCAGCTGACAGGCTTATCAGCTTCCATCCTCTGAAGCTGTTCCACCTAATTTCTAGACAGACAGCAGCCCACACAGAAAAAAACCCCAAATGTCAAAGTGCACCCCGACCTTCCGTGGACCCTGGCTGTCCTGTATGGGAGGGCTCCTACACAAGGCAGAGCAGGAGCTGGAAAGCCCAGGAGCTGGGAGTGCCCTGGGATTCCTTGGGACAGGCACAGCCTGACTTCCCCAGAGAGTTTTCTCAAGGAGAAGGCAGCCATCGATCTCGGGACACACAACTTCCAGCACCGTTCCTTATCTCAGAACAGCTTCTGCCACCAATTCCTGAATGCGCTTTAATGTTTAAATTATTAAATGCATTAATGTATTTACATTATTCAAGTCGTATGTGCATTTTTCTAAGATAATTTATGTATAAGAGCTTGAATGTCCATGACTGTTAATGTCTACAACCCTTCCTGTTCATTATTGATTCTGGAAGGGAAAAAAAAAAAGGCAGTGTTTTAATGCCTTATTTTTAATGTATTAAGAGTCTGAATAAGTGCATTCTCTTTTTTCTTTTGTAATTTCATAATTTAAGTAGTGCATTTATTAAACTGACACAGTATGAATTGTGGTGAAGTCTGGCACAGGTCCATGCTGCCAACGCAGGCCGACCGACCATCACGCTACTCTGCAAATCAAGCATAAGCTCAGCTCCTCTTACTCCAGCTTCTACTCCCCACCTGAAATCCGAAGGGACACAGACTATAAAGTCTTTTTAAAACACATTTTCTTTGCTATTTACATGGCTCCTCTCTGTTATCTCCATTTTAAGTTGGTGAACTTTTTTGTGTTATTGATGAACCGTTTGAATGCAAATCTGATTTTTCAATGAGTTTTGTCACACATACTACAGCTTAAAAATGTCTACAGTACCTTTTAATCTCTGTAGTTCCCAAGCTCTTAAGAAATCTAAACTGAATATAATTTTGCTGTTTCTACACCACAGTTGTCACATCATAAATCCAAAAATTAGCTCACAAGTTAATGCTCACAGGCAAATCACATACAGAAATCAGGTCATCTCCACTGCTGAACCACAGTCACTTCCAGAGCAGAATGCAGAGCTATTCAACAGTGGCTGCCCATCTTGTGTGGTATTTTGGGACACAAATGTTACAAGAGGCAACAGAAACTGCAAAGAAAAAAAGTCAGCTAACAAACAACAGAGCCACCTCCGCTCCCTCCACCCACACTTAAATGGTGTGTATGGACATGCACTTTATACATAAATTATGTGTAAATGCCTGGGATGTTTATGGCCAAAAGCACTACTTCCAAAGTCCAGTTTTTACTGCCACACAAATCCACTGCCAGCTGAGCCTACACAGAGCAACAGTGACACCCGATGGCTTTCAGCTTAACCTTGGGACACAATTCCCTGGGAGGAGAATCCAAGGGTTCCATTCCCTCCGCCGACGTGGTGGCCCCAGCTCCAATCACCTATCAGAGAACTCATCAAGGAGCTGAGCTGCAGAGATAAAACTTGCTGTACGTAGGCACTGTATGTAATTAAGAGTGTGCATAAGTTTCACAGTACATTCTGCATAATTACAGCCCTGCTTGGCACCGCTGCCAGCGCGAGCATGAACACACACGCACACACATAATATATGCACAATATTGTGCATATGGACTTGGGAAAAGACAGGGAACAGTGAAAGTTGCTGGCTGTTGTTTTAAGAGCTGACTCTGCCATTTCTAAGGTTAAGTTTGTGTTTTTTTGCTACTCATTACCATTCTTTAACTGTTACAATTTATATCAGCATATAATGTTAAATAATTACAGGGAGCGGAGCTCACTCTAGCGAGGATATAAATGCGCTGTGGGATTCTACAGATTTAAACAAATAACACTCACAGCAGGGGGTGAGCAGATGAATTAGCATTAATATCCTGCCTGGGAGATCCCAGTGCAGTGTTATGGCTTAAATACAGATCTTTTCTGTAACAGTCAATATGACAGCTACTACCAATAGAGCCCAGCATATCCACCAGTCAATATACAGCTGCAGCTGAAAGAATGCCCTCGTAAGAATCCATACAGCAGCCAGTTAAAATAAATAACTTCCCTTTAACAGTCTATATCACAGCCAACTGCATTAAAACCTTCCCTTTTAAGGTCTATACGATAGGCAGCTAAATGGAAAAACTGGCATCCTTCTTGGCAGCTTCAGAGGGAAGTCAGGCACCGAACGGGTGAGAGCCTGAGCTCTCCTTTCATCCCCTGGGGTCGAGGGGTGTCCCTCTGTGTCACGGTGGGGAATCCTGCTCTGCTGCCATCAGCCTGCACTGAGAGGACACTTCCAGCCTCCAAAGCCACCACTTCACTGTCCTCCACACGCAAGTACATTTACTTTAACACAATAAACACCAAACCCTATTTCTTTCCTGCCAGGAATAAGGACTCAGAGCACAGCTGGCCAGCAGTAGCCAGCACACAGATGTGTGTTTCCTCAGAGTAAAGGCAATGTGTTTTTTCTAGTGCTTTTACCACTAGAGAGATAACCCATCTCAGCCTAAAAGCAGAACTCAAAACTCTCTGTTTTAAATCAGTAGCTCTTTTTCACTCTCTAACAAGAAGCAACAGGCTGAGGTAGGCTGAGAGTCTGCCTCCCTTGGACCAGAGCACAGCCCTTCATTGTGCAACAGCAATTGCAACAGACCGTAATATAAATCATGACAGACACGGTCACAAAGCACCCAAATCTGAGAACTGAACTGCAGGGAAACCCGTGGCCATGACAAATTCTGTCACAAGGCCACTTTTACACTTAGGGTCAGGTCCTGTTCTCACACGGGGAGATTTTATCCTGGTGCCTCTCCACTGGGAGGGGGAGGCTGTAAATTCACACTTCAAATTAACTGACCTGCAGAACTTCAACAAATTACAACAGTACTTCTTGAGGCAAATTAAGAAGCAAAACACCAAAAAAGGTCATAAAGCACTTAATACTGAGCTTAGAGTTTACAAACTACTGTACAAGCAGTAATAAATCTCTGGAAAATTAAATGTGTAGCTATTTTCGTATTTTCCATACTGCTACGAGATTTTACCAATAGAGAACTTTGGCACTAAAATACTACATTTGCTACCTTCCTTTAAATGAAAGGAGATAGATGACAATTTTGTTAGAAGTAGAAATGATAAAGCAGGAATTGCATTTATTTCTTAAAACTCCGCAAATTCAAAACACTTGACTGCTTCCTTTTTAAGAAACCTGTCCCTTTGGGTATATATTAAAAAACATAAACATAAACCAGGGGCCTACAATCCCACCAGATGTTTGGCACCTGGGGCCTTTTCAAGTAATTGATTAAGAAAGTTTGGGTTTTTTCAGGTAACAGGAAAAAATTGTGTCTAAAATGTTTCACATTTTCAGTGCTGTCATTCTACTTCAGATTTGAAGGGAAGACTGCAGCAACAGACTCATTCCAGCTTACAGCCTCCCAAATTAAAAATAAATACACAGCACCCCTACTCCAGAAGTCATGGTTTGAAGCTTTGACCGTATTTTGTAAAATGACAGTTATTAAAAACAACAAACATGCATCACTGTGAGTCATCTGGTTTCCAACTTCTGAGTCAAAAGGGGCTGATTCCACACAAACTGAAACCTGGCTCTCCGAGGACTCACATGTTTAACGATTTGTATCTCTGCACCACAGCTTCAGAACAGGATGTGGAAGAAAAGAATGAAAAGGAGGGAGAAAGGGGAGGGGAGGGGAAGAGAAAAAACACTTTTTACTGGTCCCAGTGTCACTGCAAATAAAGACCACGTCAAGATTTAAACCATAATAATGGAAAGGCTATAAGGTCCCTGCTATAATGTTTCCTCTGATATTCCCTTTCATAAATGTTCTCTTTATGCTGCATGCTTGGCAATAACACACGTAACGTTTGTGAGGCAGCCCCGCTGGGGAAGCTGCAGCAGATGAAGCCTCACACAACACACATTAGAAGCCAGGCAGTTCATTTACCAGCTCCCCAACTTTCCTTAGCTCACTCATCACCTTCAGGAGAATGCAACAAACCTGAGGAGGCAAGTCATACAAGGCAAGCTCCAAACAAACCAGCTGTGTGTGTGCCAGTGCAGGGACATGCAGCGACCTCCTCCTCCAGGGCAGCAGCCCTCTGCATTGCAGCTCCTGCCAGCCCCGGAGCCCCCTGAGGCCACCCCTGAGGCCACCCCCGGGGACACCCCCGGGGACAGGGCCACCTCGGCTCCCTTGGGCACACACAGGGGAGGATGCCTGCCTGCAGGGAGGCAGCTCTGCCTTCCACAGGGAACGGCCTCAGCAGCCTGCGGCATCTTCCCCCGGCAGGGGAAGCCCAGACCCAGCACCACCTCCCCAAAATTCAGACTGGAACCCCAGGGGCACCAGTCCTGGATCCCCCAAGGACCTGGCACCACTGCCCTGAGCCCTGCTGGGTGCTTGGCAGCTGACCACTGGACTGGAAACCATGTCCATCTTCATGGAGTTGTGGAAGCTGGGGTGAGAAAAGGGTTTTCAAAACTCCAGTGTTGGGGAGCCGGGGGCAAGGCTCATCTCAGTCTTGTCTGTAATTCTCAATCACTGCACAGAAAGTATTTATATCCCGTTGGCAGCATGTGCAACCAATGCGACTCCCCGTGTCAGAGCTGTCAATTATGGGCTTGACTTATGAGGAAAGATTAAATGAGCTAAATATGTAGAGCTTGGCTAGGAGACCAGGATGGGGGTGGGGGGAAGGAGAAATGATGTGATAACTGTCTGCAAACATCTGAAGGGTGCAGATGCTTAAGGAGGAAAGGAAACACTCAGGATGGCACACAAAACAAACAGAAGCAAGCTGAAGACACAGGAAATTCTCACTGCAGAGCTGGGAATCTCCAGCAAGATGTCCTCTACCATTGAACTGTATCCCAGGGAACAAACACATCATTGGGGCCATTCTGATGCTCGACAAAACACCACAACACTGACAGCAGAGGAGAATCCTGCTCTAACCAGAAGGTGAAACAAGGAATGTAAAGAAGTGGTGCATACTGTAGTGCCCTCTCTTGCTTCTCTCCTGCTGTAAAATCATTTTTCTAAAAAGCAATCGTTATTTTCTTTGTTATTTTTCCACACTGACACTTGTCATAACGTGTTGCAGGGTCACAGCTGGGAAGAGGGCACGGTTTGTACAGTGTAACAGAGAGAGGTGCTGTGCAAATGTGCACACAAAACAAATAAAAATCTCGAAGGTTGTTAGGCTGTTTGGAAGGATTTGCAATGTAATGACATATGGAGAAATACAAGAAATACAAAAAGCAGTGAAAATTCCTTCTAAAGCAGGATAATCAGGGACTCCAAATCCAAGATTTATACAACTCTCAACTTCCTAGTTTGGCAAATCTTGGTTCTGAATGTGCTCGCATCAGAAGAATCTGAAGAATGTATTCCCGTGTGCTGTAGAGAGAGTTCTTTCAGGTTCTTGAATATTCTGCCTTTTGTGCCCCTGCTAGCTGATTTGTAATGTGATGAACATATCTGAGGCACAATAAAGACATCACATATTTTCAAATGGCATGATCTCCCAGGTAAAAGTAGGAGATGAAGACCAAGAAGGGAGGAGAAGGCAAGAAACGAGGGAAGTTATCCCACCTAGGCAGCTATAATCTCACATGGACCCCAGGCTGTCACTGGACTCTTTTTGATTGCAGGAACAATCCAGGCAGTGCCTGGGCAAAAGGAGTCCAACTCTCCAGTGCTGTTAGAGGCAGGAGAGGAATTAAAAATCTCTAGCAACATTTTTCAGAGTAGGAATTTAATACTGTGGAGTCAAGAGGCACTCCAAAGAACAAGTTCCTGCAGAAAGTTATTTCAAGAAGCTAAAAAGGCAGTCAGTCACTCTGGTAAAGTTCTTCAGCTGGTCCCTCCTCTCCTCAAGCACAGAGAACTGTGGGCAATTGCTGCCCTCTACAAGCTGCTGTGCACATAGCAAAGCTCCCACATCTGGAGCAGGAATGATGCCTTTCTCCCACCTTCATCCCATAACCATGATCAGCACTCTCTGCTGTGCCCCCATGCTCCCAATCCTCCTGACCAAAGCAGGACAGGAGCTGTAAAATAGGTCTGTAGGTGTAGCAGACCCTGAAAACATCAAATTGCTTTTTTCAAGGGGAAAATATCAAGTGTTAAGTATTTCCTAACTGCGTACCAGTGTGTTTTTCCAGTGTCTCAAAGCACTGTAAACTTCCATTTCACCTTCAGGGAGAGACCTGGGATCTCTGGAAGTCAAATCATAGCTAACATTAGAGAAGACTCTAACTCCCTGTACTTTAACTTCCTTGTGTGTTTGCAAAGATCAGCTTGGAGTACTACAACTGTTTTAAAAGTCTTCTGACCAGTGATGTTGGTTTGTCTGAAAAGCAAGTAGGAATTGCTTTCAGAGCTCTCCTCTGCACAAGTGCACAAAAAAGATTATGAACTACTACCTCATTCCCCTGTCAGTGACAAAGACTGTCCCTGTCCTGGTTGTGCTGCCTCATCCACCTCTCTGAGGTGTCATTTAACTGGCAGCTCTTGGGGGCAGCCAGAGCCACCAGCACATCTTGTACAAGCTGATCTGGTCTTAAACCTGCTTTGGCCTGTGCCTACTGCAAATTAATATATTAATTGTATTAAATAATATATCATTGATATATAATTATATTAATTAATATATAATGTTGACATATAATGCTTATATAAGTAATACAAGTTATATCCCAAACTATTACAGTCTATCCTCTTTTAAAATTGAGATTTAAAGGAATTCCAGGCTTTTCCACTGACCTCAAATGGGCAGTTTAACCTGGTATGACAGTGTTTCTTTAACTAAGCCCAGTGAGTCAATTTGCATCTGTGTGCTTGGCACACATTAATATATTTGTCTAAATCAGGAGAGTAAAAGGAATCGACAGATTAAGCGAGTGCACTTTGCATGAACAACGAAAGAAGTCGATGAACACCCAGAAGAAAGAGAGAAAACCAGGCAAAACCCAATAATCTTGAACTTCCCAGAAGGTCAGACACACGAGAGCTCTGCTCAGTCAATCACAGAGCTCTCTGCAGCAAACCAAAGGTTACTGTGCGTGGCAGTCACACACCTCTGGCTCCCTGCTCGTGGCCCAACACACCCAAAACCTGCACAGGAACTGCCCTTCACAGCCTCTGGGATTTTTGGCCAGCACTGGGATGCCTCAGCAGCACTGCAGGACCTCCCCAGACCAAGTGCAGCCTCATCACAGGTGGAGCTGGGCTCTCCCTCCCCTGCTGCCAGCTGTAAATTGTTGCCTGACTCATGGCTCCCTGGGGCCTGTAGGTTAGTTGCCTACTGACTGTCAGTAGGAACTGTCTGGAAATCCCCTCTGGAGAGATTTACTTCTAGAGAATCAGGCAGTGTGCACCACCACTAGGAACAAACCCATTGGGGCAGATGGAAAATTGTACAGTAAGCAGGTCTAAATCTTGTCTTAAACAACAAAGGGTGGGAAAATGGAAAACAGGAGTGTGATGGGGACTGTCCCTCCTGCACATCCCATCATCATTTCTGGGAAAAAAAGTTCTTAAGAAAACCAAACCCAGACAAAAAACCACCATAATCTTCTATAACTCTAGACTAAGACCTCTCAAATGTAAAAGAAATTATAAGGATATTAGAAGGTATCCTTTGCCAAAGAACGTGCTCCAGAAAACAGTGTGATTTTCAGTGAAAATACCATTCTTGATTTCATTTTAAACAGTGATTTCAGGCAAAGAAAAACTTAAAAAAAATCTCACGTATCTCATTTTCTGTAGGGTTTGACAGAGCAGAAAGAACATCTACCCCTTCAGAAGAAGAGGGACACGGATTCTCAATCTGCCCAATGATTTGTTTATAAAAAAGCAGGCTCTGAGCACTCATAGCTGAGATGAGCCCCAACAAGCTTCTCTCAAATCTTGTGACACAGATCTGTAGCCTCTGCTCATTCCCACTCACGGTTCTGTTCAAATGATAAAGATAACAGTATTTGTTAGAATCAGTCTCCACCAACTTCTAATTGCACCAGTTCAAGCTGAACGTAAAATCTCAATTGCAAAGCTCCTTTCTCAGAAACCTAAATGAAATTTTCTGTACTCACACTCTACTTGAAGCTTAACAAAACAGATAAGGTGTAAAATGAGACAACAAACCAGAAAGAATTTAATAATTCTACTCTGTCACTCACTGCAGTGTACCCTGTAATGTTTGCACAAAAAGGGGAGTTAAAAGTGTTCTGGCCATTATTCTGACCCTTAAATATTTGAAAATCAATTTAACAAAGGGTGGGGAAAAGCCACGAGAGCTCCAGCACATTCCAACAAACTCTACACTAATTGCTATAGAGGCAGCAGTAATTCTTGTTCACTTGTACCTTTCGACAGCCCTTAAAAAAGGAATAAAATGTCCACATTTCAGTGTTAACAGCTCTCATCTGCAGCAAGAAACAGAAAGAAACAGAACACGCTAAAAATAAAAGAAGAAAAATCAAATAATCTGCAAAAGAATCCAGATCCAGGAATTTTGTAACTTAGTGAGCAACCAAGAGAGTGTTTTACATTTACAACCAATACTTTCTTATTTACAACTAGGACTTCTTCCAGATACCAAGCAGCAGGTAGGGAATGAATTTTGTGCTTTGTGACAGAAAAAAACCCCAAACAAACAGGCAGCACGTGGAAAGGCCTTACTGACAATTCTCCTTCCTTAGGTTCTCCCTGCAGCCCAGGTTCCTGCTGGAGGATCTTCAGGCACAACCTTCAGAGCTCTGATTTAGGCTGCAGCAGACTGGGCAGAAGGCAAAGGCCAACAGCAAAAACATTCAAGCTCTGGAAAACACCTTAAAAGCTACAAGATTCTGCCAGCGAGAAACAGAACAAGCTAAATAGATGATTTAAACACATTCTGCAGAGATATCAGACCAAGGAAACAGATTCCTGGTGTAAAGGGGACTTTCTGCTGGTTTAACATCACTGAAAGAGAGTTTGTCCTCTGCAGCTACATCCTTTGCACACGCCAGGACTTTGCTTTGAGCGGCTGTAAAAAGACAAAGCTATATCCAATTCCACAAGTGTTCAGAGGCTTATCAGAGGTGGCTGCTCCAAGCAGCAGGGATGCAGCAGTGCTCACTGATAAGCTGGACTCAAGGAGAAGCTGATCCTGTGCTGCCCATGACAAACGCGGCTGTAAACAGCAGCAGAGCGAGATGCTGACACTCTGCGAACACAAGGTTACACTTCCCACTCTGCAGCTACACGGCGGATTTTAATGGGCCACGACCGACAGCCAGGGAAATGAGTGTCCCCTCTGCTGCAGAGTTATGGCTGTCCCCAGCCCTCCCACACACACCACTGTCACTGCTCTAACACACTGACCTGCTGCTGGGGAGGGCTCCTCACCTGCCACAGGGGCTCGTAAGGACACTGGGCAACTCAGGGGACTAGTGCCATGGATGTGGAGTCCTTAGCTCCAGTCTGGTGCCTCAAAATACCAAAGTGGGTGGGAGAAAGAGCAGTCTGGACTGGGACATGAACTTGTAGGGCTGCATTCTGAAAGCCTCAGTAGGGCCATAAACCTTTGCAAGGTTCCCTGGAAGACCCAAATGCAGTGTACAATACGATGTGTCAGACTGTGCCTGCTACAGGATCTTGCAGGATGCTGAAGTCTTTGTGCAAACAGCCAAGAGTCCTGGCTTCTCCCGGGCTGCTGTTGAAAGCAGCAGGCTGTAGGCAGAAGACAGTGTTCCCTGCACGGGGCAAGGTGCTGCATTTAGCACCTTGCAGGACAGTGGCCTCTAGAATCACAAATCCAACACAAAACCAGCTTGAGACTGAAACAGCTTCTGCTGATACAACACAAGGTGTTCTAATTCTCTTGCTTTCTCATTCTTGCGTGCTGGTGTGACCCAAGCAGGTCTGTCTCGTGAAGCACTGAATCCTTCCACCCACCAATGAAGTCAGAAAGGGTGAGGGGGTGCAGAGCAGAATTTGGTCACGAGATTCCTTCCTCCCTCCCCGGGACTGTCCCACCGCTCACTACCAAATGTGAAGTCCAGGACGGTTCCCCAGCACACAGCCCCCCACGGAGCTGGATTTGCGCCAGGGCTCTCTGTGTTTCCGTAAACACTTTTATGGCACAGCCCCATGTGCCGGCAGTCTGCTTTAGGGGCCAGCACCTCCTGCCTGTGTGGAAGGCAGGGCACGATCCTGGCCACAGGGAAGCCACAGCAGGATGGGGGAAGCCAGGTCATCTGGCTCACAGACCCGAGCTGCTCCTTTAATGAGACATCTACAGAGGAGCAGATGGAAGCAATAACGACTCCTAAACAAACGGGAACTCCTAAACAAATGTGACAAAGACCGTAGGAGTTTATTATTTTGAAAAAGTTAATGAAAGAATAAGAAGGAAACCTCCACTTTTCAGAGGACTCTAATTAGCTCACAGGCTGGGCTCACCATCACGAGAGCAGTTTACGTTGGAGCTCTTTAAGCGTGTAAATGATTTTATGTAGTAAGAATATCCACCCAAACAGAAAGATATACAACTGCTATATGCTTCCTCTGAGCAATTCTGCAGTCACATATACGGTAAGAAATTAATTATATCTAAGGTAATGTTAGAATCTGCCTTGAGGAGGAACAAGCTGCTGACCAGCACAGGCTGTGATCATCTGCTGCCTGCCCTGACCTTTCTAAGGGAGGGACCAACTCCTCCAAAAACAACCCCCCAAATCCACCACAAAGCACGTGGTGTCAATAACAACTTCAGGTAATCTCATGTACAGGTGGCCAGGCAATTAAGGAATGGCACAATGTCACTGCAACAGAATTCACAAACAGCCCGTTCCTGAGATGCATTATACTGACTTTTCTCAGTTCACAGCCTTTACTCACATCTCTCTTTTTTAAAAATCATCTCCTGGGTTCTCTAGGTCAGTCACTACATAAAAATACTTTGATGTGGCCAGTGCCACAAGTACTTGAGTCTTCTCCCTGCAAACAGCTATGATCAACAAATGAAAGCTGCAGAAGAAATTTGAAATTTATATTTTTAGGATGAAAGTACAGGCTAAGAATTTTGTCAAGGTTTTGGCTGACTTATAGATGACTGAAGAGGAAGGAAGGAAAAAAACCCCCAAGGCTGTAAAAAACCATATAGTGCAGCTCCAGGAGTAGTGGCTCACTTCCCACTCTGCATCACCATAAAAGAGCAAACAAAACAGGGTTCTCTTAGTTATCCTCATACACAAAAAAATCCCAGGGCCCTTTCCAAAACACAGGATTACAGGCACTGCCAGCTGACAAACATTTCTAAGCTCACTCTGAGTGCCTCTGAGTATAAAGACAGCTCGAACGAGGTCTCTGAGCAGCACAGAGGGTTCTGTAAGAGTGCAGCACCAGGAACCTGTGGCACAGGGCTTTCTGCAGCCTGTTTCCTAAAGGCTCTGAAGAGGAGCACGGCTGGGACAGGTGGCCCAGGTGACCCGTGTCAACCCACGGGAGGCTGTGACACCGATCAGGACTCAGAGGTGTGAACAGCACGGCCACCTGCGGCACTTTGATGTCCACAAAGCACCGGCTCCTCAGGAAAGCAAAACCAGGGCTGAAAAACGATACGGCAAAGAGAAGAACAAGGTGTTATCAACAAGAGACGCTGCGCTGCTCCCGGAGGGACTCACCAGCGGCTCCCGGGACGCGGCGCTCTCAGCGGCAGGGCAGGAGCCGGGCTGCGAACAGAAACAGAGCGAGGTCACATTGCCACCCCATGGACACCGCACAAACACCATCCGCAGGCTCCTCGGAGCGGCCCTGGCCAGGCACGATTATCTGTCTGTGCTGTCAGCAGCGCTTTTGTGGAGGGCTCCACACAAAATTGTCAGAACCACGGAGAAAAGTAAATTTTAAATTTCCTCGTTTCAAACGGGGGAATTCACAGAATCCGCAGAACTGATTCCAGGGAGCCAGCAGCGAGAGCCAGGAGACTCCTGAACAGGGCAGGAGAGTCGTGGCCACCCAAACACAAATTTTAAATACTTCTCCCATTCCCAGGATCCAGCAATGATTTACCTAAACCCCACAAGCTGTCAGCAGAACCAGGACCATCCCTGCTTCCCACACATAATTAAGAGATGAAGTTTTGTCCTCCAATTCTAGTTCTCATTTTTATGCATATATAAACATCTCAATATTTATTTCTCCCGTTTGAAAAATACACAAAACCAGTATAGATAAAATAAGTATTTACCACAAGAGGGTGCCAGAAACTCAAATATACTACAGCTCCTCTGCTTCCAGACAAGGATGGTCACCAGGACCCAGCCAGACCTCACAGGTAGGCAGGTTCCTCTGGGGTCACCTGCCACAACCTCTGGGTGGGAGGGAGGGAGGGAGGACCCACCACTGAATTCATATCCTCAGGAAATACCCAGAGCAAAGCATTTAGCATTAAAGAAACACTGACAGCCAAGACAAATCTGAAACTGCTTATCCTGTTCACAGGCTACACCAATATCTTGCTCTTCTCTTTGTTATACTGTTAAAAAAGAGTAGCAGAGAGACAGGATCTTTTCTTCTGCTTATTTTTAGTAAAGACATTGCTAAAGGCCCAAGGAACATGATTTCTAAGCAAAACAAAGTATTTTAAAATCTGGTAGAAATATTTATGGCCTTTAGAACATAATTCTATCTACGTAAATGATTTCATTTGAGCTGCAGTACTCCCCTCTCCCCACACTGCTTGAGGCAACATATTAATTCATGAGAATGAGAAAATTAAACTAAGAAAAACAGATAATAAGCCATAAGAGATCTGACACTCCCTTTTCAGCATCTAAATTAACTTGATTTGTAATAGAAAACATGATGGGGCCCAAACATAAACATGTTAAGTGAGGCAGTGCCACTACTCACAGCCTCATATTGAAAGCTTGGCAATAAATAAACATCACCAGCGGCAGAAAGCAAATATTTTTATTAAATTCTCTAAACGTTTAGAGTGCAATGGGGACAGCTTGCTACAAGCATTGATAACAGTGTCAAAACTGCAATGGTTGTGTAAGAGGAGCAGTGTTTGCCTTCTGTGAGACCTGTTAAAATATTTTTATTGGTTTGTTTAATTCCAAAACCATCCCCCTGAAAGGTCACTCTCTGTCCTGTATACCCTTCAATCACATCCCCCTTGTATATCCTTCAATCACATCCCCCTTTCCCAGGCAAAGCCACAGGACTCTCCCAAATTCCATCCAAGCTCCCGGAATCTGAGAGCACTGAACACTTCTCAGAGGTCTGAGACCTTAAAGATCATCTCATTCCAACCCCTGCCATGGGCTGGGACACCTTCTACAACATGGGGCCAGCAGGAGCAGCCCCACAGCCCCTGACCAGCACACGAGGGGAAGGAGGAGGCTCCTGTGGCACAGAGCAGCTCCTGGGCTGTGTCAGGGCTGAGGGTCAGTGAGTGCCCTGTCCTGGAGCTGGGCTGGAGCCTCCTGACCAGTGCCCTGGGCTGGAGCCTCTGACCAGTGCCCTGTCCTGGAACCTCTGACCAGTGCCCTGTCCTGGAGCTGGGCTGGAACCTCTGACCAGTGCCCTGGGCTGGAACCCTCTGACCAGTGCCCAGGGCTGGAGCCTCTGACCAGTGCCCTGGGCTGGAACCTCTGACCAGTGCCCTGTCCTGGAGCTGGGCTGGAGCCTCTGACCAGTGCCCTGGGCTGCAGCCTCTGACCAGTGCCCTGTCCTGGAGCTGGGCTGGAACCTCCTGACCAGTGCCCTGTCCTGGAGCTTCTGACCAGTGCCCTGGGCTGGAGCTGGGCTGGAGCCTCTGACCAGTGCCCTGGAGCTGGAGCCCTCTGACCAGTGCCCTGTCCTGGAGCTGAGCTGGAGTCTCCTGACCAGTGCCCTGGAGCTGGAACCTCCTGACCAGTGCCCTGGGCTGGAGCCTCCTGACCAGTGCCCTGTCCTGGAGCTGGGCTGGAGCCTCTGACCAGTGCCCTGAGCTGGAACCCTCTGACCAGTGCCCTGGAGCTGGAGGCCCCTCAGACACCTGACCCAGGGCAGACACCAAAAGGGGTGTGAGTAACTCCTTCTGGCCTGAGGATCCAGCACATGCAATGGGACAGAATCTGGTTCTTCATCTTTACCTTTAAAACCCAGAGCCTTCTCTGGCTACATTTATGAGGCCTGTTAAAAAGCAAGACTTCCCTATTTCCAAACACTGAGCCTTATTTTGAGGTAAAGCAACATCAATAAATGGGGTGGGGGCTTTAAGTGTGCAGTGGGAAAATACAATATCCAAACTCAAAGGAACCTGAATGTTCTTTAGGGGACCACGTTTGCCAGTTAACCAGATTTCTGTCTCAGAAACTGCAAGCCCAACAGACTGCAAAGGTGCCTTTGGAGCAGTGACAGATTGTTCCAGGTTTCCTCATTCTGGAAGCATTCACCTGAAGTGTGAGGGATGGATTGTAACACCTGCTCCTCAGACTGGGGCGGATGAAAACACCTGGATGATGCAAAGCTGCCCTGCCTCTCGTGGGTTTGGTAACTTGGTCTTTCACAACCCAGATCTGCGCTGGATAGCCAAGAGTGCTGCTTTTATCTAATTGATTTCTATTTCAGTTTAGTTCAATAGCCTTCCCCACAAACTCAGCCTCCCAAAAATAAAGGCATCAGCAGAGAGGTTCATGGTGGATTTGCCCAACCTGACAGATCTGAGTGACTGCACACACCGTGTCCCTGGCAGGCTGCTGTCCCCTTCCCACAGCTCTCACAGACAGACCTTTCCCCTCCTGCTGCTGCACCGGGACCTGGGGGCACTGGGAGGACTCCACCAAACCCCACTGGCTCCACACACGCTCAGGAAGGTGTCTGGGGCAGTGGTGAGATCAGAGAGCTCCAGGAGGTGACACAATCTGAGGTGTGTTGGGCTTGCAGTGAAACACGAGTGACAAGAGCATGGACAGGGCAGTGTGAGCAGAGGAAGGCTACACTCTACACACCTCCATCACACCCACACTACGGAACACAGCCTGGAACAGCCCTGCAGGAAAATAATAATGTATACTGTATAGAACTCCACCAAGCTTCTGGTTTTCCCTCTGGCTGCCCCATTCATTTCATGTCCCAGTTTAAATAAAAATCTTAAGCTTTCAGTGTTTCTTGAGCACTCACATCAGTGAACTTACATTTCTCTTTTGTTCTCCCATTCAGCTTTGCCCTTTCATGCTCCTGGCTCAAAGACCTCCTTCCGTCCCTCACATTTGCAAGGCAGAGACAATATTTTTGTCTAACTAGTCACAGAATCACAGAATATTCTGAGTTGGAAGGGACCCACAGGGATCATCGAGTCCAACTCCTACCCTGCACAGGGCTCCACCGAGCTTTACAGCCCAGCTGCACACTGTCTCCTTTCTCTCCGGCCGTGTTTGCATTTACTCTCCTATTCAAGTGCTTGATGAGTTTCATACACAAACCCTCCATGCCAACACGCCTGTGCCCTGGGCCCGGCCCGCACGCCCCTCAGCCAGCCCCGCGCCCCCCTGCCGGCACAGGGCACGGAGCCCAGGCGCAGCGGCAGCCCGCGGTGCCCGGGGCGGCTCCGGAGCTCCCGGGGCCCCGGCGCGGCCCGACGCCCTCACCTGCCCCGGCGGCTCCGCTCTCTCCGCGGCCGCCATCTTCCCAGGCGCGCCTAATCCATCCCCGACCGCCCGGGGAACGCCCCCGCCGCCGCGCCGCGCCGCAGGCACGGCGAGTCGAGCGCCGGCGCAGCGATGCGTGTGTCGGGGCTCTCGGCGGGGCCGTGAGTGCCGGGCCTCAGCCGGGCCGGGCCGGACCTCAGCCGGGCCGGGCCGGACCTCAGCCGGGCCTCAGGCGGGCCGTGCCGGGCCTCAGGCGGGCCTCAGGCGGGCCTCAGGCGGGCCTCAGGCGGGCCTCAGCCGGACCGGACCTCAGCCGGACCTCAGCCGGGCCGGGCCGGGCCGGGCCGGGTCCGCGGCAGCAGCGCCTTCCCCGCACGGAAAAGCCCCTTGGGGCACTGCCGGCAGTCTGTGGATGGCGGCGCGGCTGAAGCGGTGCGTGGTGCGGCGGCGGGACGGGCCGGAGCAGCACGGCGTGGCCGCGTCCTGCCTGCGGGAGCTGCGCGACAAAGGTGAGCGGGGCCGCGCTGGGACCGACTGGGGACCCGCTGGGACTCTCTGGGACCCGCTGGGACCGACTGGGACCCGCTGGGACCGACTGGGACCCTCTGGGACCCGCTGGGACCGACTGGGGACCCGCTGGGAGACTCTGGGACTGTCTGGAACCTGCTGTGAGATCTGGTCTCTAGCCTCAGTCACTGAGAGTTGCCTGTCCTTTATGCTGGGGGTAATAAAAGGGCAAGTGCTATGTCACTTTTATCGTTTTGTTAATTTTTTTTTTCTGTTCGGCAGCTTGTGGTGTTCTGGCTATTGACAAAGCCCGGGAACCCATCACCTTGGTACTGGCAGAAGATGGGACCATTGTGGATGATGAAGATTACTTCTTGTGTTTGCCATCTAACACCAAGTTTGTGGCTCTGGCCAAGGATGAGAAGTGGTCCAGCAAAAGCTTAGGTATCCTGTGAGTGAGGAAGCATGGAAGGGGAGGTGGGTTTGGAATACATTTAGTGACATTAGGCAGTGTCAAGTGATCAGGAATGACCCATAAAACTGGTGACTCTTGTGTCAGACAGTGGAACATCCTGGCTCTCGGGGTCTGTGGATGAAGTGGACAGTGCTGCTGAGAAGTGGAAGCAGCTGGCCAGGCAGCTGAAGGATGACCTGTCCAATATCATCCTGATGTCTGAAGAAGACCTCCAGGTACAGTGGGGAAACTGCCACTCCCTGTCTTTGCACCTGCCCATCATCCATTTATCCCAGTAGAGAACAGACTCAGGAAACAAGAGCTCAGGCTTAATTCAGCTGCTGCTTTTGGCTCCTGGTGCCAAACTTCTCCTTGAAGGGAAACCTTTGAGTGTCCAAGGATACTCTTAATCCCCAACTATCCCTCACAGTGGGTTTTTCCAGTGCTGGCAGTGGGAGGGCAAAACGTGGAGATTTGGGCAAAAGGCAGCTGAGGTGGGCTCATTCCCCAAGGCCAGACACCTGTGTAACGTGTCCAGAGGGGAGGCTGAGCAGCAGGCCGGGTCTGTCTGCTCCAGAGGGCTTGGAAGAATTGCTGTCACTTTCCAGAGCCCATTGATTCAAGTTTCTGACTGCTTAACACCTTGCCTGTGGTGAGGCATGGCAATAACTGTCCCTTCTTGTCCTCCCCAATGTGCAGCTTCCCAGGTGCCAGGCTACTGCCTTTCCTTTGAATATTTCCATGCACTGGGAAGAACTAGTGCTCTGCCATTAGTTTTCCAGATTTCTGTTAAGATTGCACATGATTCCACACCTTCGTGGATGCCTTTTGGCTTTTAGTAAAAAATGCTGCCTGGTGGAGTGCCAGCACAGCCTCTCAGAACTCAGGGGACTTGCTGTGACAAGAACCCTGTGGAAGATGCTTGGTTTAGGGAGGGTTCATACATTCTGTTTGAACTGCAACAAGTGCCATGAAATGAGTCACCCAGGAGCCCTCTCAATGTTTTAAGGTGCTTATTGATGTGCCACGCTCAGACCTGGCAGGAGAACTTGCCCAAAGTGAAACCAAAATCCAAGTGCTGCAGGACACCCTGCAGCAGGTGCTGGACAGACGGGAAGAAGAGCGTCAGTCGAGGCAGCTCCTGCAACTCTACCTAGAGGCCTTGAAAACTGAAGACAGTATCTTAAGCAAAGTTGCAGGTAGGGAGCATTGGTATGCTAGAGAAGGAGTTTTTCAACTCCTAGCTGAGTGGAATAAATAGAGTGAGTAATTTGGTCAGCTGCTGTTAAATGGGGTTGATGCAAGGGTAGGTGCAGTGTATGTAATGTAAGAACCCTCTGAGCAGAGAGCTCTCTCACTGCTGTGTCACATTTCTCACAAAGCCTGAAAGCAGAATACTGGGAGAAAATCTTAGATCCTGTAGTCCTCCATAACATCATGGATTTCTTAAGTTCCAGGATGCACCTAGATTGGATGTATATTTTTTTGATCTCACAGCTGTCAAAGCAGTCC
Source organism: Sylvia atricapilla (assembly GCF_009819655.1). Lineage (NCBI taxonomy): Eukaryota > Metazoa > Chordata > Aves > Passeriformes > Sylviidae > Sylvia > Sylvia atricapilla. The sequence continues at coordinate 819,510 of NC_089161.1, read as the reverse complement.
AGGCCACTTTTCCTGCCCTGTGTTCGTCAGGGGCCGTACTGATTCTGCTCCTTTTCAGAACCTGAGGCTGCACCAAGGAAGGAGATGGATGTGGTTGACACAGGTACCAGCAGCACAGATACCTCAGCCACAACAGCACTCAGCAACCAGGTCCTTGCTGCTCTGAAAAAGAAACCTGCTCCAGAGCTCTGCTTGGACAGTCAGGATCTAGAGGTGGGTGAGGATGACACAACCATATTCTGGCAAATCTCTCCCTCTGAAAGAGAGGCTGTATTAGGGGAAGCTTCTGGAATCTCTCATTTGCTAGATCTGTTTCAAAGCGCTGAAATTTAACTAATTTCTCTTCCTCACTAACACTACCCCTGGCTTGGAGCTCCTCTGTAACAGCCAGCTGAAAAGCCACAGAAGAATTTTGGGTTTGGTTTCTGACAAATCAGTCAGCTGTCCTACCAGCAAGATTTTTTGGGGTTTTTTGTATGGTTATGCATCTATCTATGTTTCTTTTATACATACCAAATCAAAATAAAAGCCTCCTTGTTTTGGAAAAAACTGTAAACATAGATTGGAAGGGAAAGTCTAGCTAAACTGTAACCATTTAGGAAGGTGTTCTTTCAAGCTGTGAACTTGCTACTCTTGCTTTTCCCTGCTGTAGAAACTAAATGACTGCTTTCTGTTCCTTTGAACGCTTGAACAGAGCTCAGGCACTGAGTGTTGGCAAATTACTGGAAATCCACTAGCCCACGGGAGGAAAGCTGGGAACATCCCCGGTTCCACAGTGCCAGTAGTAAACTCTGGTGGCTGGTTGCTGCTGCTGTTGATGTCAGCAGAGGGTCAGTGGCCGGGCAGGCAGTAGGAAAGGCTGTTCACACTCTGTCTTGCTGCAGCTGGTGTTGAAGGAGGACGCAGCAGCCCTGGCCTCGGCTCTGGGATGGGACAAGCAGAAAGCTGCAGCTCTGCAGGAGGCCTGTGAGCAGGAGCTGTCCAAGCGCCTCAGACAAGTGCAGACCCTGCACTCCCTACGGAGCACCTCCAAGGGCAAGAAAACGCTTCCCTGGGGGGACTGGCCCAGTGCAAAACGCAGAAAATGACTGCACTGCTGCCTGCAGCTTAGGTCTTGCTTTTGCATTAGAATCAGTGCAAGCAAAGACACATCCTGGGAACCATAGTTTGCTGGTCATTCTGTGGTCTGGCTATAGAACAACTAAAACCTGATCATTGTCCTGAGGCTTAAACTCCTCTGGTGATTTGAATGGTGTAAGCAAAGGGATTTTGACTTTTTGCAGAATGCTGGAACAATGGTATTGCTAAGCACAGCACGTAGGTGTTCAGCTTTCAATCCCTGGTTGGTAGCCAGCAGCTTCCATCTGATAATGGTGGATGGAGCTCCTGAAGCCCCAGGCAGTTTGTTCTCCCACCGTTTTCAGTGTAAAAAGGAGGATCTCTGGAAGACACTCTGAGGCACAGTTAGTGATCAGGGCAGAGGGGTTAGCCAGCTGCTGCCTGGCTTTAACCTCCAGCCTAGGATCTAGGAACTTGAATTCTCACGCTGATTTAATCAGTTAAATTCATTTTTCTGTAAGGAACTCCTGCCTCTTGGATGCTGTGTAAAAACTATCATGTAAAACACAGCAAAGGTGGTAATAATTGCTTTGTAAGGCTGTGTGACAGAAGACTTGCATTTGGCCTGCTGTGTTATTCTCCTAATCATTAGTGTATGATCATGATGCTTTTGTATTTACTGGCTTATTTTTAAATTTGTTAGAGTCTTTTTTTCTAATATCAATAAAACCTTTTTATCTTACTGTTGGACTAGTTTTGATATTTCCACCAGCTGCTGTAATTAAAGAATGGGCTGATAAATACATTACTACCTTAAGGAAGGAGGATGAGGAAATTGAACACAGAAGTACTGTCTTTAACTTACCCAAAGTGTTTAGGCAAAATGTGTGTTTATCAAGGTAAAGCTGGGTAAGGCTCTGCCAGCCTGGCAGTGGGATCCTTGCCTGCCCATGGTGCCACTGGAAAATGGGAATTACAGCAGTGCCACAGGTGTGAAACGACACAAAACACCTTTAACTGTCAAGACAACGAGCCAGAGATATGGCTTATTAAAAACAGAATTTTCAAAATGTCTGAGCAAAAATAGCAAAACTGGAAGCAAGGAAAAAGAGTTACTAGAGAAATAAAATAGCAGAATGAAGGCTATTACACAGACTGAGTTATGGTTCACTGAGAATGGTCTGTTTCAAAGTATTTATTTGAAGTATCTTAATAACAGATACCTTTTGTGGGCAGTTAAGGCATTTTGGCTGTACATGTACTGAATTCTGATGGACTTCATTTCTGGAACAATAAAAATCTAATTGCATTCACCTGAAAACCTAAAGATTCATTACTGGAGCTAACCAGCAAGATGAATAGGCCAATTCTGGTTTCTCTAGGAGAGTAAGAGAAACTAACCTGAAACATTACTCGAAAAATGAATCATGCCATGTTGGAATCTTCATTTTCAGTCACATCTGCTTCTTGATCCTCAGTTCTCTCTCCCTTAGCTGCACTGGACTTCTTTTTCTTCTTCTCCGTGTTACTTGATGCAAGCTCTTCACTCTTCTGAGTGATATATTTTAGCTGGCAACGATAAGCTAATTAGTCCTCTACTGAGGAACTTCGTTCACTCACAAGACATTAGAAAGAAATACCAAAGAGAAATTCACTAGGAAAATTCTTATTACAAGAAACATTACAGACTCCAAAAAACATTTACTTTGCCTTCTCAGGCAAGTTCCTGTTGTGTACTTCAAATCATATATAGAAGGAAAAAATCTCCTTACATAAAAGTAAAATTAGTATTAGAAGCATTTTTCATGGATCCACATTGAGGCATGTCTTAACAGATTAGTGAGTTTTATCCACTGAACATCATACAGATCAGCACAGAAGGGAATACAATAATTCTGTGATCCCTGTGTTAATGCTGGGAGACTCAGCACCTCGGGGCAGACTCAACTATTCCTGACCTTGGACTACAAGAAAGAAACACAACATCACAGAAAAGCAAAGCTGATTCACGATGCTGTGTCTGTTTACTGCACTTTTAACCTTGGAACTTCAGCAGCCCTGGTGCAACGAGAACACTGCAATCAGATCTGTGTTACATCCCACCACAGTGAGGCAAGAGTGGCATGAAGCAAAATAAGATGAAAATTTAAAAATTGCGGTTTGTGCCCATGTACCTCAGGAAGACAGTGAAATTGCTCATGCAACAGTTGCTTCACCATGTATAACCTTCAGTCAAATGCTTTTAGGAATTAACTGGTTTAAGAATATTGTGAGACAGAAAATACAGTGTATCTCACCAAAGAATTGCTTCTTCTAGCCAAAAGCTTCACATCTTCTGTAGTGACTGTGGTTCGTTTTGCATGCCTGCATAAAACCAAAAAACACTCCTTAACATTTTTGCCAACACTGACCGAAAAAAGTGCCTACAAGGAATTTCTATTTCATAACTTCAAAGACACTATTTAAACAGCCAGCCAAGCACTTTAAAGCTTGAATTACAAGACATGTTTTAAAGATTATCTAGGAGCTAACACCAAAAAAAGGAAAGCCTTTAGAACAATGCATACCTTGCAAACATTTCGAGGTCTTTTGCAAAGATTTCTAGGGAAAACACAAAAGACGTCATACATTTTAAAGCACTGAGTGGGAAGAGATACACAATTTATCCAAGTCAGTTATAAGAAGTGACCATAGCTGGTCATTAGGTACCACTTGTACACAAGCAGCTGTATACATCTAAATACTTTTTTCGGGTCTGAAAAGTCGAACTAGTATTTCTTGTACTGAAAAAAAATACAGTGCAAGAGAATGCCCCGGTGACACCTAGGTCGGTGCTGTTATTTCTGAAGCCCAGCGATGGGCTTCGTGAACAGACACGGAACGCTGCGGTAACGCAGGTAACAAGGGGCACCTCCAGGTAATAAGGTACCCCCGGCGACCCCAGGTAACAAGGGACACCTCCAGGTGACCCCGGCGACCCCAGGTAACCCAGCTGTACCGCACTGCCGGAAGGTGATCTCCGCGATGGCCGCGATGCTCTGTTTGCTGAACTGCACGTTCTTGTCCTCCTCCACCTCCCGGCACAGGCACCCGACGGTGTAGTGAACGGCCGCCTTCAGCCTCTGCGGGGAGCGAGGCAGGGCCGGCGGTGACACACCGGCCTCGCCCCAGGCCCCCGAGGCCGAGGCGGCCCCTCACGGCTTCGCCTCAAACCCCAAAGCCGAGGTGGCCCCTCAGGGCTTCGCCTCAAACCCCAAAGCCGGGGCGGCCCCTCAGGGCTTCGCCTCAAACCCCAAAGCCGGGGCGGCCCCTCAGGGCTTCGCCTCAAACCCCCGGACCCGAGGCGGCCCCTCAGGGCTTCGCCCCAGACCCCCAAAGCCGAGGTGACCCCTCACGGCTTCGCCCCAAACCCCCGGACCCGAGGCGGCCCCTCACGGCCGCGGCCGCCCGTGCCCGGTACCTGTGCGAGCATCTCCCGCTCCTGCCCGCCCGCCGCCATGGCCGCCCTCACGCCGCCCCGCCCCGCGGTTTCCCGCCGCCATTGGGCCCCGCCCCGGCCGCCGTGAGGGACCGTGAGGGGGCTGTGAGGGGCTCCGTGAGGGACCGGGTCCACCGTGAAGAGCCGTAAGGGGCCGTGAGGGACCGGGTCCACCGTGAGGAGCCGTGAGGGACCGGGTCCACATTGAGGAGCCGTGAGGGACCGGGTCCACCGTGAAGAGCCGTGAGGGAGCCGTGAGGGACCGGGTCCACCGTGAAGAGCCGTGAGGGGCTCCGTGAGGGACCGGGTCCACCGTGAAGAGCCGTAAGGGGCCGTGAGGGACCGGGTCCACCGTGAGGAGCCGTGAGGCACCGGGTCCACCGTGAAGAGCCGTGAGGGACCGGGTCCACCGTGAGGGAGCCGTGAGGAGCCGTGAGGGACCGGGTCCACCGTGAGGAGCCGTAAGGGGCCGTGAGGGACCGGGTCCACCTTGAGGAGCCGTGAGGGAGCCGTGAGGGACCGGGTCCACCGTGAAGAGCCATAAGGGGCCGTGAGGGACCGGGTCCACCGTGAAGAACCGTGAGGGACCGGGTCCACCGTGAGGAGCCGTGAGGCACCGGGTCCACCGTGAAGAGCCGTGAGGGACCGGGTCCACCGTGAGGGAGCCGTGAGGAGCCGTGAGGGACCGGGTCCACCGTGAGGAGCCGTAAGGGGCCGTGAGGGACCGGGTCCACCTTGAGGAGCCGTGAGGGAGCCGTGAGGGACCGGGTCCACCGTGAAGAGCCATAAGGGGCCGTGAGGGACCGGGTCCACCGTGAAGAACCGTGAGGGACCGGGTCCACCGTGAAGAGCCGTGAGGGAGCCGTGAGGGACCGGGTCCACCTTGAGGGAGCCGTGAGGGACCGGGTCCACCTTGAAGAGCCGTGAGGGAGCCGTGAGGGACCGGGTCCACCTTGAGGGACCGGGGCCGCCGTGAGGGAGCCGTGAGGGACCGGGTCCACCGTGAGGGAGCCGTGAGGGACCGAGTCCACCTTGAAGAGCCGTGAGGGAGCCGTGAGGGAGCCGTGAGGGACCGGGTCCACCTTGAGGAGCCATGAGGGACCGGGTCCACCGTGAGGGGCCCGGGCCGCCGTGAGGGGCCGGGTCCACCGTGAAGAGCCGTAAGGGGCCGTGAGGGACCGGGTCCACTGTGAGGGAGCCGTGAGGAGCCGTGAGGGACCGGGTCCGCCGTGAGGGAGCCGTGAGGGACCGGGTCCACCTTGAGGAGCCGTGAAGAGCCGTGAGGGGCCGGGGCCGCCGTGAGGGACCGGGTCCACCGTGAAGAGCCGTGAGGGACCGGGGACGCCGTGAGGGGCCGTGAGGGACCGTGAGGGACCGGGGCCGCCGTGAGGAGCCGGGGCCGCCGTGAGGGGCTGTGAGGGGCCCGGGGACACCGTGAGGAGCCGTGAGGGACCGGGGCCGCCGTGAGGAGCCGGGGCCGCCGTGAGGAGCCCGGGGCCGCCGTGAGGAGCCCGGGGCCGCCGTGAGGAGCCCGGGGCCGCCGTGAGGAGCCCGGGGCCGCCGTGAGGAGCCCGGGGCCGCCGTGAGGAGCCCGGGGCCGCCGTGAGGAGCCCGGGGCCGCCGTGAGGAGCCCGGGGCCGCCGTGAGGAGCCCGGGGCCGCCGTGAGGAGCCCGGGGCCGCCGTGAGGAGCCCGGGGCCGCCGTGAGGAGCCCGGGGCCGCCGTGAGGAGCCCGGGGCCGCCGTGAGGAGCCCGGGGCCGCCGTGAGGAGCCCGGGGCCGCCGTGAGGAGCCCGGGGCCGCCGTTCCGCCGTGCTGCCGGGTCCGACTGCGCCGAGGGCACCCGACGGTGAGTTACGTGTTACCTTACACAGGTAGTCAGCTAGTGATGAAGTAGCTGTCTTGGCAGAAATGTACATGGCCAAAAATTAATATAAAAATCAGTGCACGCAGCACGAAATTTAATGGATTCCGAGAAACAAAAAGACACCCAGGTGAGTTTCCAGAAGCCCTGAAGATGAGTGGCAGTAGCATTGCAGGGAGAGGATATAAAATAGAGCCAACCTCACATGCTGCTGTGGCTATTTTTAATTGCTCCATGGGAAGAAGAGGCAAAGATTTGGGGAGGGAAAGTGCAATCACACAGCACTACAAAGAGTTTATACCAGGGCTTAAAACTGGGAACAACAGTTGGAGGGAGAATGGTGACAGGAATAGATGACTTTTGTTGTTTCTCCATGACCCACCCCATACACCCAAAGCACAGAGAGCCCAGTGTGCCAGACTGGGCAGCTGAATGCCCAGGAATTAAATCTCTAAGGGCCAAGTTGCTGCCTGTTAGGAATAAACCATGGCAACGAAAGAAAGGCTTTATCTGCCTGGAACCTTCCCTAAGTTCCTGTGCTGTCTGCCACTCTCCATCTCAGTAATTCCTGAATTGCAGGCATCTTTGTCTTGATCCCTACGATTTATGCACTACAATACTATAAACCTAACATGACTATAAATTCTGTTAAATATGGCACACAAACATTTTACCCAGTTTTGACCAGCTCCAGTGGAAAGAAAACACATCAATACATTTATAACTAAATTTATTTAATTTTCTTATATGATACATATATAGAGATATACATATATGTATGAAATATAGCCACAAGTTATTACAAAAGTGTCCAAACACAAGTTCTAGCTGAGTAGAGTAAAAAGTGATATTCTAGAAGAAATATCTGAGATCTACAGTATCTTGGCTCCAAGTGGAAGGAATTCCATTAGACATTGTAAGCAGAAGAGGACACGTTTCCTCCATGGCCTGTCCAGTTAGTGTGGATAAATGCCCCTGGCTTGGATAATAATTCATATGTATGTGCACCAAAGTAATCACGCTGAGCCTGGAATGAACACACAGACACACGAATGTCAATATCATGTGAGTTCTAGAAGTTGCACCTACTGTTACCTAACAAGGAATAGTAGAACTAAGATTGGACTCCAATATTAAAACACTCAAAATTATTTTCTGATTATTAGCAAAACCACTGCAATGAAAAATTTACTAATATCTAAAATTTAAATGAAGAGTTCTGCAGAAATGCAACTGTAGGATTTCTGCTTGGTACTAATCTAAAAAACAAGCACTTCCATACATCCAAACTTTCAAAGATACTTCTCTAAAACCATTTTGGTTCAAAGATATCATTACCCTTGGTTCACAGACGGAATACAAACACACATTGGGCACTGCCATAGCAGTATCTCTGGTGTTCTTTACCCAGCTGTCTCTAAGTGTTTTAGTGTCATGAATTTCAGGTACAACAGAAATATTAGGCCACCTGTACTGTACACTGTGAGTGATTGGGACATGTTGCCATTGAGAGCTTTAAAGCAGTATTTAAACAAGAGCATGATGAGATTTCAGTGCCTACCTGAATCAGGTTGGCTGGCAGTATCTCATGCCTGTATCCATCATAAAAAGAAAGTGCTGTAGTGAAGCAGGGCATAGGGATCCCAATCTGCACTCCAGTGCTGATCACACGGCGCCAGGACTCCTGCCAGAGAGGAAGAGGGAAAAGGAAACTGATTAGTGTTGGGCAGTCAGGAAACTGATGGGTGCTTGCCCAGAGGTACCTGCAGGCACATGAACTACTCCAGCACAACTGTGTGCCTATTTCATGTTCTAGGAAATCTAATAACCAACTCCGAGCTAATACAGCAGATTACTGATTTTACATAAACGAGGTGGATCCAAAATAATGGCAAGTAAGACGTAGTTAACAGCAGGATGAGAACAGTTGAGACATGCAGCTAAACCACAGCCTCAGGCAAGGATGCTGTTCTTTCACATGAACATGGCCAGAGCATCTCAAAAGCATGAACTCAGTGGGGAACAGGGAATGTTCTGAGCTCTGAGGCACTTCCAGGACCTCTCACCAGGCACAGAACAAAGCTTGCCCAGGGCCGTAAGAGGACTGCACTGATACTTCACACAGATGAGGATAATCCTCAGTTCAGCTGTTCATCTGGTCTAGTAATTTGCATGGAATAGTCACATTCAGTTACAAGAACTATTAATGATAATAGAGACTTCTTTTTTGGCCAGATGATGTGGTTTTAGTTCTGCCCATCAGCTCCATCCAGACCAGGACACAGGCCAAAAAAAAGAATGGGTGGGTCTGGAACTGTTAGTCTGGGGCTACTGCAAACAGTGGTACTGGAACAGAGCCTTATGGTCTGCTCAGCTGAAATCCAGCTGCACAGGAGGCACAGGACACAGGGCAGCAATGAGAAAGGCCTGGCCTGAGTGAACATTTTCCTCATATTACAGTCCCTCTGGATTGCTGGATTTCTGCCTAAGGCTCTTCTGCAACAATAAAATGGGAACCTTCAGTTTCCAATCATAGCTTGGTCAGTATGAGAGAAGAACTGTGACAGTCCTGGCTATAAATTATTGGGTTTATGCTCTCCTTTTCTTGGAACTTACCTGACAGTTTTCTACAGCACTTTTAAAGAAATCATCCAACAGCAAATTCTGGAGCTCAGGGTTTCTATCAAAAGCATCTTTGATTTTTCCCAGGAACACACTAGGCAAAAGTTAAACAGGAATAAATGTCACAGCTTCCAACAAAGGCCCAGAATCCAAAACTTACAGTGCCAGAACTTGACTCAGCCAGACTCAGGTTCCAAACATGACAAAGACCAAAACATTTGTTAGCAGTTAAGCCACCAGAATAGTGGGTTCATCTAGCAATGTTTGGTGTTGTCTACAGCCTCTCAGAATCCTACCAGCAGAGTAACTCCATGCATTTTCCAAGGAAATCTGTAGGCTTGTCAGCCAAGCACCTCATAAACTAAACTGCCTGCTCTTCTCCCCTCAGCATCCAGGTTACCTCCCCATCTCAATTACCTTCTGATGATGCAGCCTCCCCTCCACATCAGTGCAATACCACCATAATTCAGTGTCCAGCCAAATTCTTTGGCTGCTTGCCTCAGCAGCATGAAGCCTTGAGCATATGAGATAATCTTGGAAGCATACAGGGCCTAAAAAAAAAAAAAAATCAAATTCACATTCCAGGAGAAGTTTTACAAAGCTGAACAACACACTTCACAGTCTACATGCTCTGTTCAGCCCACGTCTCAACAGGGATGAGTACAGTAGCAACATTCCAGTTACCTAAGAACCAAAATATCCTTTCTCATTGGAAAGGTTGGCTTCAACAGGGAGAGAACAAGAGATCAATATCCAGGCAAAGGCAGGAGTGCCGAGGGGTGGACAAGCCCCTGTGCATGAGTTATGACTCTGTGCCCCATGTACTTGTCTCTGCCCACGGTGGCATAGAGCTGAAATCCTTCTGGATCCTTCCACCCTTCCTTTGTTTAGGAGTGGGTCACATTCTGCTTTGTGGACACCACAAGACAATGCACTGTGCTGAGAGCAGCCCCCAGCTCCCATGAAGTGCAAACATAAGAGCTCCTCCCCAGGGCTCACAGCACCCAGACCTGCTCCCACCCCGCACAGGGACCCACCTTGCGGATGTCCTCCAGGAAGGCCTTCTTGTTCCCACTGAACTGAGCCGTTTTGGGCCCTCCCAGCAGCTTACTGGCCTGCACTCTCTCCTCCTTGAGGGAAGACAGGCACCGTGCAAACACAGCTTCACCTTGGGGTACGGCAGGAAAGAGGAGATCATTAGAAACCTGAGCATCACTGTCTGAGGTACTCCAGCACCACAGAACATCACACAGTGATCAGCCACGTGCAAGTGAAACAACTGGTGCATAAAGGAGTTATTACAGCAGCATCCTGAGGGACAACACTGCCCCTCCATAAACCATTGGCTAACTCTATTGACTGATAGAGCTTTCAAATGATAAAGAAAAAAGCCACAGGTCATCCACATGAAAATTTATCCTAAGGAACATTTAACAGCTCTCAGTTTTGAGAATTTACTTTAAAATCTTTTCTTGTCTGTCACAGACTGACAGTGGTGCACTGCAGTCTAGGGAACAAGGCTGAAGACTTCACCAAGTACTGTATTATGCTTTTAAGATAAAAAGCTGTTCCTTAAATGCCATCTCACATTAACTGGATGTGCTTTGAAATACAGACATGCAAAACAAGGGAAATTAAAATCAAGAATAAATCAGCAGGTTAAATTATAAGATGAAATAAGATTTATAAATCTGGTGGGCCTCTAGCACTAGTATTCAAAAGTCCATAGGAAAGTTTTCTAACATCACTAAACAGGTTGCTAAATATCATCTGTCAGGCTGGCTCTGTGAGTTCCTAATCCTGGTTTAAGTTGTACTTGTTTGTAATTGAAGACAGTACTGTAAAATGAGGAAGAAGAGAGTTTGCTTTTCAGGGCCTGATAGAAGGAGAAGAAGCAAGTCTTCTTACTGTCATTTTGTTCCACCCTTTAAGTTAATTGTGATATATGAAAAAAAAAACCCCACACCCCAAAATCAAACCAAGAACAATTTTTAAAAAAAGTGAGTCATGTTTTCACAAGACTCTGGATCCTCCCTACAGCAAAAGGACATATCATATGTAAATCAGAACAGCCTCATTTCCATTTCTGCAAAAACTTCCTTCTACAGTGGGGAGGAGCAGTGTGGTAGGAAAACCAGGAAAAAAGCAGGAGTAGCATGACTCTGCTTTTCCAGGCAGAAGTTTGCAAGTCACGCTCATGCAGTAAAACCACGCAGCCACTGCCCTGAGAACAGCCACGTTTGCACAAGGACCATGGCACCCACTTCCCTGTCAGCATTACCTAACAATGCTCCTGGCCCTGCAGAGCGCTGATCAGGGCGTGTCTCCACACCCTTGATCTTTGTGAGCACCCCAAACTGGAGGGTATCAGCAGTGCTAGCAAGGAACACTGTTGCAAGCCTAAAGCTGAAAGACTAAGGCTGCAGTAGAACATTAAAACCATTTAGAGAATCTGTTTTGCTGCTGTTTCTTTGGCCATGTTTCTTTGACAGCTACACTGCAGTTACTTACTTTCAGCTACTGAATATAATGTTTCTTATCTTCAAGACTTGAGCAGCCAATGCTAAGGAGAAAGAGGTAGAGAAAGCATGGAAATGAAAGCAAATCTGAGAGTAAAGAACCTGCTGACTCAATGCATTTACTCAGTGGGAAGCCTGCTCTGGATCCGTGGTATTAGGGCACTCTAAATGTGTTGCAGGTGCGTTACAGCTCCTCTGCATTACAACACTCTGAGCACAGCACTTAATATTGCCCTGTCACTGCAGGGACACCACGGGACACAGGTGGCAGCATTTAAGGAACAGGGTGAAAACAAGCCCAGCAAAGAAAACCAGGAGCAGCTGTCAGGGCAGAAAGGCTGGAAGAGCTACACGGACAAGAGCCTCTTCTGCCAGCCCAGCCCTGCTGTGGGCTCACTGGTGAGACTCTTCCCCTTACTGTGGTGTGGCACACGGAGGCAGGAAAGATCAAAGAGCAGTTACCGATGAGTGTGACTGGGACTCCGTATTCCAGGGCAGAAATGGCCGTCCACTTCCCTGTGCCTTTTTGCCCTGCACTGTCCCTGATCTTTGGGAGGAGGTATTTGCCATCGCTGTCTTTGAATTTGAGAATATTGGCTGTGATTTCAATCAGGAAAGAGTCCAACTCTGTCTTATTCCACTCCTGAAATACCTGGAAAAGGAGAAAAAGGATATAAATATTCATACAGACCCCAATTTGCTGTGTCTTTACCATATCTTTTAACTGATTAATGTATATATTTTCCTGATTGATTATATTGCTCAGTGTTTCACTAGCTCTTTCCAGGCAAGGTAATGCACATTTCTGTACCTGAAGGTGCTTCCTGGAGAGAAACCAAGTATAGCATGGGAAGAGTTTTAGACAACTCCTGTAAGCATTCAGCTGTCCATGCTCACTGCCCCTACCTCATGTAAAGCTCAAGAACATTGTGCCCCACCCCTGTGCAGGAGGCATGTCAGAAAAATTCACTTCCTGTACATGCAGCAGCTTTCCCCAAGCCCAGCACCTCACCAGTGGCAGGCAGACACCACGGCACAAAAAAGAGGAAAGACATTAAAAACTGCAACTCACCTTTGCCATCTCATCGTGCTCCATGCCCACCACGTCTTTCATCAGGTGATAGGCCTCACAGATCAGCTGCATGTCTCCATACTCAATCCCATTGTGCACCATCTTCACAAAATGTCCAGCTCCTTCCTCTCCCACCTGTCCAGAAACATCCAAAAATCCCCTCAGCAATGGCATGGGCACCACTTGCAGTGTTTAATACCTGCCCATGGCTTCCTTCTGCCTAAAGGAGGGGATCAAAGGCAGTGCTAACTGAAACCAGTGGGTCACAGGTCCATTCAGCTCACCCAGCACATGACCCAGCCACAAAACTTTGTCTTTCCATTGCATGATGTGAGTTATTGGAAATGAACACAGCCAGAAAATCAGCCACTAATAGATGATTTTGTTGTGGACAAACATCCATGAGCTTCAGCCACCAAACTGCCTAAGCAGGGATCTAACCCCAAATTAGGGTCAGTATCAAACAACTATTTACCCAGTCACAACAAGGTTCCCCAGATCCCACTTTAGCAGCAATGCTTTGAAATATGGTCTTGATGTGGGGCCTGTGGGGAAAAAGAATACACCTTAGCAGACAGGTTGGGGACACAAACACCACAAGAGAAAACAAGTGAAATCTATCAATATGATGCCTCCTTCTGTAACCTGCCAAAAGGCAGCCTGGGCTGAGGGCAGTTGGCAGAGTGAGAACCCATCCACACAGCAATGTCAGTTAAATGTGTTTTTCCCAATTAAGATGGTTTGCAAGACATTGGGACAACCAAGTCACGCTTCCAATGCTGTATGGACAAGTGTAATGCACTTCAAGGAGCCCAAATATCCTCTCCATCTGAACACAGAAGTTGTCCTTACATAGCTGTTCAAGGCAAAAGATGAACAGGCAGCAACTTACTGTTGTTGATGGCTTAGTGCCACCAAATGTGAACAGGCTGGTACAGGTATGAAACACTAATGCAAATGGACATGGACATAAGAGACACCAAAGCTCAGGTAAAGCCTGGACACACCTTTTCTGTCCACATGTATACAGAGAATGGCCAACCAGGGATAAAGTCTAATGTGAGCATTGATGTGCAGTCCTCTACTGAGACATGAGTACAAAACAGCACAGCAGCATGCAGAAACTTGCAAATCAATTGATGCATTCAATAGAAGTACAAACATGTACTGAAGCTCCTTTTATAACGTGTCACTACAGGGCCATTTGCTGCTGCCTGATTCATGGTTAGCAGCTTCCCAAGTGTGTACAGCCTCAGAAGAAAAGAAATAGTACTTCTTTAAAAATTAAGCAGAATTCCCTTCTCCCTTCAGATGTCTGTAGGTCCTACTTTTGCCTGTGGATCCCTGGAAGAAAAGCCTGCCTTTGTTCCGCCTTACTTGAATGCTCAGCACTGCCCCATGACCCCAGCCAGGTTGAGAAATCTGGAGCCTTGAGGAAGTGAGATGGCAACATATCTTGTTCTCTCCACACCCACACCCTCCTCCTTCCCTCTCTCAGGGCTCAATGTGAATCGTTGCAAGCCATTCTGAACAATAAAATATTGTAGTTCATGCTTACCAGGCTTCCTTGGCTCCTCCTGGCATGAGAGAAGGTCCATATCTGGCACCCTCCTCCCCACCACTAACACCACTTCCCACAAACAGGATGCCCTTTGCCTGCAGCTCCTTACAGCGCCTCTGGAACAAAGAGCAGAGCAGCACTGTTGGATTTTGTTCAATGCCAGAGCCTTACAAACAAAGGTTAGCAATTCAGATGTACAATTAGGTTTTCAATTCTGCTTTGGACTTGCTAGAAGCCAGCTTTAAGCAAGCCTGTTCATACAGCGAAGTGAGCATTAGGAAACTTCCTGTGGCTTTGATATGGATCCTTGCAAAAGCAACATGGTGAGAAAACAAGTCCTTAAAAGCACCAGATAGGCATGAGCAGCACTGAGGCCAGAAGAGGCTCGGAATTAAGTGTCAGGTGAGACATGCTCTGTGTGACAGTGTGGGGGAGGCAGATTAGGCCCAAGGTGGAGCTGCTGAGTTCATTGCAGAGTAAAGGTGCAAGCACAGAAATTTTCTAAAGAGCTTCACTCTTTAAAACATGTCAAAAAGATATTCTCTGATGGATCTGGGCAACTTCTACAAAAACATTCTTATAGGGCAGTCCTTAACTACTTTTTAATAGGCTGCATGATCTAATTTTGCAAAAATAATTCAGTTTGGCCTTTCCTGAGCACCAGGGTGATGGCATCTCATTGACTGACTATTCAGATGATCAGAAATGGAAGACTTCTGCGTACTTTATTCATTCACTTTAGGTAGGAAACAGGCTTACCGTGGTGTCTCTATACTCAGAATTCCCGCCATCAATTATGATGTCTCCAGTCTCCAACAATGGCACCTGTCAGGAATAAATCAGCATTTCAGTTTTTCCATACATTCAAAACCTCACTTAATGATGAATAACTGAGAACTTCCAGAGGAAGCTCCTCCAGAAGACAGCATGCAGTGATTGGCAGAATGAATGTCTGCCTCACCAATTTATTGATGAAGTCATCGACTGCACTTCCAGCCTTCACCAGCAAGATAATGCGTCGGGGCTTCTTCAGCGTGGACACCATCTCCTCCAGGCTGTGAGCACCAATCACTTTGGTCCCCTTGGCCTCGTTAGCCAGGAAATCGTCCACTTTGGAAACTGTCCTGTTGAAAGCACAAACCTGGGGGCATAGGAAAACAGGTTAATAAAAGCTGCCAATGGAACAGTCACTTTAGCTCAGACTACAAATTATACAAGCAAGGTTCAACATCGTGTGCTCTCCCACTTCCACCTTCCTGACAGGCACAGGGCAGGGATGAACCTGACCATGTCTCTGCAGGTGCCTCAGGAACCTGTGGTTAATGGTGAGGCCAAGGCAAACTTCAGGGAGAAGTCACACCTAATTAACTATCAGGTGCCAGCTGAGCACATGCATGCACCGCTGTTCCCTGGAAACAGGACAAAGGCCAGCACAGGCTACATCTAAAAGGAGGAAATAACACCTATTAGATCATCACAAGAGTGGGAGAAAGCGCCCACTGAATGCTCAGCTCCAATCGCAAGTGCTACTAGTTACCCCTCCTAAACAATGTTTCCTCACTTACCACGAAGCCGTGGTCATTCATGTTCAGAATCAGGTTCTGACCCATCACGGCCAGTCCAATCAAAGCAATGTCGGCTCTGGAACGTTAAAGAATAAAAATGCCCAGTAAGTCACTAGCAGTGATGCAGCAGCAGCGCCCATACCTCTGTCAGCCTGTCGTGCCCATGCCAGGGCAGCCCATCCCTTCCCAACAAACACGGAGTTCACTGTGTCAGCTGGAATGCAGCAGGCCACAGAACCGAGGCCGTGCGGAGTCACGGGGCACAGCCCCCGCAGCGCATCGGGGCCTCCCGATCCCGGGCTGCAGCCCCCGCGCAGCGCCGGGCCCCGCTCCCGGCCCGCTCTCACTGTGCCATGGCAGCGGCGTTCGGGGCGCTCCGGGACCTCTCCGGGACCTCTCGGGACCTCTCCGGGACCTCTCCAGCACTCTCCGCGCTCCCGGCTCCTCGGGGCTCTGCGGGCCGGGCCTGCGCCGCGCCGGCTCCCTCATTACCGCGGGCGCGGCGGGGCGGGGCCGAGCGCGCCCATTGGCTCTTCCGGGGAGCCACGCCCCCCGCCCATGGCCCGATGTGCCGGCAGCCACGCCCCCTTAAAGGGGCAGTGTCGCGGCGGGCGCGGACCCGGCCGGGCTTGGCGCTGTCCGTGCGCTGTCGCCGCCGGGCTCTGGGGCTCTGACGCTTCCCCGCGAGGCCGCCCGCGGAGATCCGCCGGCTGTGCCTCTCTTCCCAGCGATACGCACCCCTAGCACCGCCGGGAACCGCGCAGTTTGTTATTTCGCTCCAATTATTATTAATTGGCTTCCACTCAGCCGCTGAACACCATCCCAGGCGGCAGTCAGCCCCTCAGGTATCACCGCTACCTGTTGGTGTGCCCAGGCAACACCTGACAAAGCTGTCCCTCTGTCAGTACTGAGGCCACCTCAGGAGGACAAAGCCACGTCCGATGTATCGGCAACACACACACCCCTCCCGAGAACGTAGTTTCTATTAAAATTCTAGAGAAACTATTTTCTAAACAAGATGACCGGCAGCATCTGGCCCATCAAGTTTTTGGTTCACCCCTTAATTCTGGGCACTGAGAGTGAATGGATCAGGAAGCAGTGACAGAGCAGCTTCCATGAGACATTAACCTGGCAAAGGAGCCACCAGAAAAAGTTCATAGGTTACTCAAGCGCATAACTGGAAAAAAACGCCCAGGGCATCAGCCTCAGCAGCAAAGATAACAAACAGCTTGTCAGATACAGGACAGACACAGGACAGCAGCCTGGTAAAGGTACTTTGTCACCATGAGCTGGTTTCAAGTTCTAAGGGGTTTCTGAGCCGTTTTGGTGGGACTGAAATGCTTTGGGGATTCCCTGTCCGTGGCTTTTAAAAGCTACAGACCAAGTCAGGAATGATTCACAGGGATCCCTGACACATCTTTGTTCACTGAGTTCCACTTTGCTGTTGTGTTTTGATGGTTTGATTTCACCCCTTTCCTCTCATTTCCAACCATCAGTCCCAGATAAGCAAGTCTGGCATTGGCAGCACTGTGACAAGCCTAATTTATTTTTCAAGCAAAATAATCACTCGAAAGCATCCAAAAAGTATTTAGAAATGCTCTGCAGGATACCAGAGGGGAAAGGATGGGGACAAGCAGGACCTCCATTCCCCTTCTTTCTCAAGAACAGCTGAGATTAATTTCATGAAAGTATCGGCTTGTTCATACGTTTTAAAAACAAATAATCACCGTAAGATCAAAGTAATTAAATCAAAATGACAGGAGCACACATTCTATCTGCTAATGCACTGGTTGTACCTTTATTGTTTCACCTCGTTCACTAACAATTCAGTGGTGCAAGGTTACCATACACAGTTAGATATCTGCATTGCACACCTAAGGCTATACAGCAAATGGATCAGAATTAGTACAAATACATGAACTATATTTACATTTTGTATACTCAAGCTCCAAATATCAGATATATTTACAAAATAAAATAAGAAAATGAAAACCTGAAATTAATGTACAGTGTTGCTGATACACTCCTTCGCTGGGATGAAGTCAGTTTGCAAAGAGATTTGTTCAAGAAGGCCACTTATACAGCGTTTACCTTGTATACCTTGTGTACAGAGAGATTAACAGGGACATGGGGACCGCAATTCCAAGGGATGTATTTCAGTGAACAGCATGTCTAATGTCCAAATTTGGGAGCCATAACCAACTGCACATGAAGTATGAACAAGCAAAGTGGAAAATTCAGACCTGACCCTGAGAAGTGCTGATCATTCAAGATGCCCTCTGCTTCCAGTCCCTGGTTTCCAGGCAAGCAGGAGGTAAAAACTCAGCACTGCTCAGGGGCAGCCCATTCACTTGGCAACATTAAGAATCGAAGACTTAGGAGCTCCACAGCAGTTTTCTGAATACACAGCTGATCCCAGCAATTTAAATCCTGTTCCCAATAACATTGGACACAATCATCTGGTTAGTGTTGGACTAGTTTTGATTTCAAACACACAGAACACATAAATGGCCTTCTGAACAAAAGTCAGTCCTGTTCTTGAACAGCTGATGTTTTGAAACAAGGAAGCACGAAGTTAATAGATCCTGCTACAGACACTACAGCCAGAGCACAGACTGGGTTAGTAACACAACGGGGAGATGCAATGCACACGTCAGACCCACTGGTAGGGACAGCCAGCACACTCCTGAGCAGCTGCAGCTCAACAGCTGCACCTTCAGCAGGACACTCACCACGGGTCAGCCCCACCAGCTCAGGTGTGCAGGAGCACAGGCAGCTTAGTACCAGCGGGTGTCAGACCAAAGCTAATCCTCTTCCTTATCTAATGTGCAATTAATTACAGATGTATAAATATACAATACATTACATAAAATTAAATCCCTGTAAATTAGATAACAAGCAGCAAGAAGTAAAGTCTTTGCTTTGAAATACCATGCTAATCAGTAATAAAGACATTGTAATCAGTAATAAAGACATTGACCAAAAGACCTTTTCTCAGCAGTCTAGAAATCATACTCTCTGCAAATAGTACTGCCTTCTCTTCTGTATTCCCAGAATACAGGAACCTTCTCTAAAAAGGTACTTAAAGTGCATTTCTAAAACACAGAAAAAGAGGTTTAGCTTAATTTTAAAATACCCAGGAAGATACAACATAATTTTCTAGGACAAAAAGAACAGTTTTCTGCTTCCTTTTGGCGAGGAACACAAAACCCCCAGTACAGCCCAGTGTGACACCCGTTCTCCCCAGGGAATGGCCACCAAGCTCCTGCTCGAGCGTGTCCTCACGGGCTGGCAGGCCCACGGGATGCCTCATCCTCAGAGGCTGAGTCCCCAGAGCTGTCTGACCCTGAGACTCCCCACACACTCAGCAGGTCACCAAAAACGGAGTGTCAGCAGAAGGCAACTTAGCATATTTTTCCTTCCTCGTTCTGTTTCCAAAAATTTCTAACATGTTGGGCTAAGCTTTAAAGTGAATGGAAATTCACTTTTTTTGTTTGGTTGGTTGTTATCTCTTTAAAGAAAACTTGGATTGGTTTCAGTGCAGTTTTAAGCAGGGAAACCTAAATCTCTCCAAGCAGGCTTCGGTAATTGCAGAAAAACTTTGTCTGCCTTTTATGTCAGACCTGAAAACAGTAATGCCCATTTGAACTCCACACAACAAGGACCTGGTTTGTCACAGATTTTGCAGCTTTAAGAGACGCTGATGCTTAAAACCAGACTTTTGCTCTTCTGATGACCCATGACCCACTCAGACCTCAAGTCACCAGAAGCTGCTTGGAGTTTTAAGAGAGAAGAGTGACATTTATGCAACAACTGTAACACTTCAAGGTCTGTATAAAATAAGCATCTGTCTCTTCCTGCTTTTGAAGGAAGATCCCTTAACCATGATTTTGTGCAATGCCTATATCCACTTGGTTCATTCTCTGGCTTGTCCAAAGCAAAGACTTAGAAAACTAGTTTTCTTCTAGTTAAAAAAAAGAAAGATAAAAGTTAAAATGCTCTCAGTGTGTCACAGCCTACCACCACCTCAATCACTCCCCTCCTCAAACAGGTTCCACTGTCATAAACACTGGTGATGGCAGCAATAACTTAATGCTTAGAATTAACCTGATTCTTGAGATCAGCTTAGCTGCAGTGTGAGGAGCCCTCCTGCAGGACAAGCAGTTTAATCCACACACTGGAAGTGCTTTATCATCATTGCATAACAAAGGAATATCATCACTGTATTAAGAGTCACACACAGTTAAACAAGACAAAAACAGAAGGAAAAAAAACACAACAAAAAAAAAAAAAAAAAAAAAAAAAAAAAAAAAAAAACCAACCCAACCCAACCCCATTCTTATCACGTTCCTGGGTCCCCAGGATGCTCCCTCACTCTGGTTTCCAGTTCTGAAAAAATCTGAGGACCACAGACAGCATGAGCATATGATTTAGCTTGAGAACTACCTCAGGATATGTAAAGATATGTCCTAGCAAGTGTCAGCCTCCATCTCCCTGCTCCTTTGCCTTGCAGGCTGCTCGAGGAGCTCTCATTATGCACTGTGCTGAACCATGGAACCCCAGAGAGCCAAGCTCTTTGTGCACAGATTCCAGTCCCACGCAGGCACAGAGCTCCAGGCACGGCTGACGTGTGAGCTGAACACAAATGAGCTTCCCCAGCTGGACTGGCCCTGAGGAGCCCACTGCAGGAGCGGGACAATCCCCCTCACCTCTGCCACAGGCTGGGGCCTCCAGATGAAATCCCTTCACCTGGCCCAGGGGCACAGCCAGCCCCATCAGTGCCCTGGGTGCAGCATGAAAGAATCACAGCAGGAAAGGACACACACACATCCCCAACCTCCCTAACACCTGACTGAGGGAGAGGAGTTCACCAAAAGGAAATTCATTCTGCTCTTCTTTCTTGGGGCAAGGACCAAAGCTTTGGCCACAGGAAGAACTTACACTGCAGGTCAAGAACTGACACCACCCAGCTGATGTCCAAGAAGCCAATTATGACATTCCACTGACCAGGAGCAGAATCCACTTGCTCTATTCCCCAGGAAGGATTAACTCTGAATACAGGAGTTTAGCTGTATGAAAACTGCAGCAGGATAATTAGGAGACAGTCAGCAGTTATTTCAAAAGGAATTGGAAGTGTCCTGCAGCCCTCTGGAGAACTGCAGGTGCTGGCCTGGGCAGTGTTCCATAGACCCTGGATGCTCCCATGGACAGGTGGGGTGACATGGGGGCACTACAGGTGAGGGATGCACAAACAGGCCCTTGGGAACACCACTGCAGAGCTGCTACCCTGACACGACCATGGAGCCCTACACCTCTTCCCAGAGAGGTGAGAACTGTTCCTGCAGAACTTGGAAGAACTCAGGACTAAAAGTAGGAAGAGGGGATGTGCCCTCCATGGTGAGCCACGGACCAACTGCTCTTTCATTTCCATTTAACACTCTCCATCTGTCAAATACACGGCTCGAGCATCTGAGATTTTGGGGATTTTATCTCATCCTTCAGTCTGTGTTCTATCTCCCCTCACATCAGCAGTCTGCTCAGCTCAGTTCAGAGGCTGAGGAGTGGGTGTTGATGGAAACTCCTCTGGGAAAGGGTCAAACCCAAGTGCTCTTCACCTGCAACCCCTGCAGCAAGAGTTTAAAGGCAGATTGTTCTAGCCAGTCCCTCCTGGTTTGTTCCCTAACCTTTTCTAGCTCATGCCTGGACCCTGGAAACTCAGAAACTTGCAAAGTCCAAAATCCAGTCTGTCCAGATAGATTTGTCCAATATCAGCTTTCAACAGAGTCTAACTCAGAGGCTGGATCCAGAAAGCCTGAGGAGCAATTGCAGTTCTGGCTGGGTAATGTCTCCATTAAACAATTTATCTTTCCCTGGCACTGGAACTTTGCCCTGAGGGAACCAATGACCACTGCCAAGTCACAAATTGAATGAAAACCCTGTAGCAGTCTAGACAGACAGTGGACAGTGGGACAGACACCAAAAGGTCAGCTGAAATGAGAAAACAATTGTTACAGGATTTTTTTTTTTTTCTTTTTAGAGTCGTGCATAATCACTTGGTTTTTTTGATTTTTTTTTTCTTTCTCTTTTTGTTTGGCCACATGCTACTAGTACAATGCTGGTACAGGTGAAAAGAAACAAGGTAGGGTTAGAAAATGTGCTGAAGGAGTGGGGAAGGTGAGGGATGTTAAGCCACAGGATTACATACAAGAGAAACCGTCAAGAATCACAAAGAGAAAATGAGAGGTCACACTATCTATGGGAAGGTGAGTGGGGAGAACAGATGAGAACATTACATGGACTCAGTACTTCATCTGGCCCGTGCGTCTTCGAGCCAGCTTTGACCTGTACAAAAGAGAAGTGGAAAAGTAGTTGGTGAATTCTGAAAGTTTATTTTGCCTCCCTCCCCAAAGTGTATCCACCTCTTTTCTTTTTTTAATCCTTTGGTACAGTCCTAGTTTACTCCATATGCTAAGAAAGTAAAATGTATCCAGAGCTGTAATGAGAAAGAATTCTCCCTTCTCTGCTCTGCTTCTTTAATGGGAGAAGGGATCATTTAGGGGCTGCACTGTTCAGAAATTATTTGGTGCTGTACAGTAACAGCTTCATTTCTTGGATTTTAAGGTCTTTCGGGTTTTTTTGCTGAAGGGAAGAGCTACTGCATTGGAGTAAGGTTTGTGCAGCAAGCAGGGGCTGTCTGTGATACTGGAAAGGCTGCCAGAGGAGTTATAAAAAGGGAACTTAATTTCTGCTTTAGCTCGTAATCAAGAACCTAAAAAGGTGGTCCAGCACAGAGGAAGCACGAAACTTTATGAATTTGTAAAATGGCAACACAAGGAAACCATCTTGTGGTCTCCCAACGTGGCATCCCACACTTGTTCAAACTGGACACAGCTTTTCAGAACATCCCAAGCCAAAACAACAGTAACAACAGTCCCTACAGTTCCTGAAATACGGGGCTGGTTGTTTTCTGGGTGTTTGGGGGTTTTTCCGCCTACTCCAGTTCCCACCTCTGGTCCAACTGCTCAGAAGTAGGATCTGTGAGCAGCCCCTGTGCCTCCTGCTCCGAGCAGTCCCTCTGCAGCCCGGAATTCTTACCGAATTGTGCCTGCCAGGAGAGGGTTGAAGGCATATAACCAGTCGTTCATGTCCTTGTCGTTGATGGCCTGCAGCAGGACCCCACGGTGCTTTGTGCACACTCCAAACGTGTTGGGAGTCTGCAACATGAAGGGCAACTTAAAATACAAAGTCTACAGGCACCCAGGCTGATGTGTATTTCCTCTCTGAGAGAACCTGCTCCATCACATCCCTTTTTTATCTTTCACTGGTGATTTCCACTAATTATTAGTCATTATCTTCTACAAAATAAAGTCTTCACTGCTGAGTGTGGGCTTCAAGAGCTGTTGAGATGGACCAGCAGAGTTCATTTGATTCCTTGCAGGATGTTTGTATGTGTTGTTTTGTGGGGTTTTGTTTTTAAAACAAACAAAACACAGAAGCCCCAAAAACCATACAAAGGAAGCTGCAGAAGCCAGCATGCAGGGTGATGGTACCAACACAAGCTCCTAAAAGCTAATCTGATGTGGGACAGCAGCCAGGGTCACTCTCTGCTACTACTGTGTCCAAAACCATAAGAAACCCTGAACAAACTGGGAACTTTGTGGGCAGGACCCTCAATGTCCCCACGACTCAGATCCATGTTCCTCAGACCACAGAGGACACACCTGATGGTAGAGATGCACTGCTACTTGTAATGTTCTTGCTTTATGGGTAAATAAGCAAGAGCTCTCAGACTGACCTTTACCATCGCCTGCTGATCCTCGCTGTACTCCACCTGAGCTGTGGATAAGTTTATGACTCCTCTTTCCACAGGATCCTTGTCACTGTTGTAAATAAAGACATAGGGACGGCGAACCACCACAAAGTGCTTGGCCCAGGAGCTGGAGAGTGGCTCCTTGAAGTGGAGGTATCCTTTCTTTGATACCACAGAGCTGGAAAAAACAAACCCACATCAGAACAGAAACAGATTTTCCCATGAGTATCCCTATTAACCAGAAAACACTGTGTAAGACACTTGGCCCTTAATATGTTTTGTCTGCAACAGCATTCTGAAAAAGTTCTTCTAAAACAAGCTGAACTGTGCTTTCAACACCTATGCAAAAGTCTGTCAGAAGGAAAGTCCCCAGAGATCTCTGCTTCAGTGAACTTCAGCCGTGGCTTGGTGATAACAGACATCATATTTCAGTCCCTGGAAGTCCTGTTCACTAAGTAGATGCAGGGAACAAATGCTGCAAAGATCAAACATCAACACAACCTTCCCTAAATCCATTACAGAGGACTCTACAGCTCTGCTATGACCTGTTAATTTTCCTTCTTCCAATGGGGCACAGAACCTACAAGGAAGCCCTTGGGACAGGTCTCAGGAAGCCACGATCACACAATAATAAAATTCTTACCCTGGTCTGATTTCCTCAATATCAGGAACGAGGTTTAGGAACTCATTCTTTCCAGCTCTGGCAAGGTAGGAAGTTTCTACTGCAGGAATTATCTGAAACTGTTCCACCTCATGACAGGGACTGGAGGCACGAGAATTTGCTTCTGGTGTCCTTTAAAAAAATAGAGAAAAAGAAACAAATTGCAACAAAGCAACTGAATGTGAGAGTGGAATTTAAACTGCATCTACAGGCCAGCTTGAAGTCCCATCCTCCAGCCCAGATTTATTGTATGACATTGGAATCCCTCTGTATAATATTAAATAGCATTTTCCTTTGATATCTGTGGAATGAAACTCACAATAACCACTAGTAAGTTGTTTCAGCACTACTTCTACCTTGTCTCTCCTGCTAAATGTAGTCACAACACAGACACACTTCCTACTGCTGTTTGATGTAAAATGTTCTACTTCCTCAGCACTCCTCCCTCAGGGATGTTAAATTGAGAAGGTACAAATTACATCTTTCACTACATGGTTATTCCCAATTTCATCAAAAATATCTTGTATGGATACAGCTGGGAAAGACAAACAGAGATTAACAGCCAAACTGGTTTATTCTGGGTCGTTATTAGTAGACCTTTTCAACAGACCACTGAAAAAACTTGTGGACTCTGCACACTGTAGATGCACTGGTCACTGGAATGACAAGCATCTGACTGTTCCTCCAACACAAGGGGAAAAATAAATACTTCAAAAGAACAAAAGAGGGAAAAAGAATTGTGCAGAGTGACTGGAGAAGGCAAAGGGGCTGTACAGAGAAATATCTGAAAGAGGAAAAAAATCAGAAAACAGCAAAGAGATCTGTGAAGCACAGAAAGGTGATGTTTTCCTTTTAATACATTTCACTTACTTCTGATCAACCGAATTGCACCTGGACTCGACCAGAGAAGGGCAGGTGGACGAAGGGGTGAGGGTTGCACTGCTGAAACTGGACACGGACGGGTCCCGCCCCATGGGAGAAATATCCGAGAGCTGCAGGCACAGGGAGAAGGGCACAGGAGTTGGGCTGCAGCTGATCACTGCTGGCTGAAAACGGCCTTCAGCACAGGAGGCTCAGAGAACTGAGAGGCTTTTCCATCAGCCATTCCCCTACTCAGTAGGCAAATTTTCACACAAACCACAAACTCATATGGGGGCAGAAATACAGCAGCACTTCTGCAGACACAGCTCGTTATTACCAATGTCCTACACTTCTGATTGTTCACACTCTGACTTCCTCAGTGGATACATCATCCAAGTTTGAAACTTGGTATCATTCCCTTTGCCTACAAGTAGAATTTTAAGAGTTGATTTATCCTTTCACAGAAGGAAAGTGAATATAGGGGAAGACAGTAAGAGTCTGCTGATAAACTGACCCACAACATGCTGGTACTGTACTACAGACTGAGTGCACTACAATGAAATAGTACATGAAATTTTTACCTTACAATCACTGATGCTGTTGTACACCTGGTTGAATTCCCGATTGAAGGTATGAGTAAGAAGCTGCAGACACTAAAGAGGGAGGGGAGGGAAAACGAATGAGACATACAGAAGAATTTTGTATTTGAGAAATTTGAAGAGAAGAGGTGATTTGCCAAGACACACTTGGCAGCTCATGAAAGAAAAATTCTAAACTGCTATGAAAAATCACAGAAGAGGGGAAAAATTGCTTCTCTTGATAAAATCAGAAGGTTTTTATAGAACCACTACCACAGGGGAATGAGACAGAGCCACAGCCCAAAGCTCCCCAGCAGCACTGGCCAGTGAGAGTGGCTCATTTCCCTGACCCAGATGTTCCAGTGAAGCTCTCCCAGCCCTGGACATTCCCAGCTATCTGAGACACTGGTGACTGAGCTCCAGTGCCCTGAGCAGCCCCCGCCAGCCCAGCAGGCTGCCCCAGGCCATACCTTGGTGGCCAGCTCCTTCTCCCTGTCCACCAGGCTCTCGATGTCGGCGGAGTCGTAGCCGCTGCTCTCGCTGGGCGTCACCGCGCTCTCGAACGTCGTGGTGGACATCTGGGACGAGATGCTGGTGGACGTGCTGAGGGTGCCACTGCTCAGGCTGGGAGACAACGAGTCACTCAGGGACTTGGGGATGCTGTCACCAAGCTTCTCGCGGAGCAGAAGAAAATGTCGGGTTTTTTCCACCTAGTAAGGAAAGAAATCAGTGTTGTCTGCTCCTGGAAGGTGCTGGTTCTACACACACTGAGTTCTCAGGAATCCTTTACTATTCATAGCAGTAACTCTTCCCAGGGAAGAGAGTTTGCAGTGGCACTAGAAATTGGATTTATCTTTGTTGAAGACACTGAGATTCTGAGTCAAAGAGACTCTACTCAGCAGCCAGCCACACACTTTGTATCTTCTCTGTCAGGTGAGTTTATTTAAGTCTTGGCTTTGATCTCTTGACTCACCTCATGCAGCAGCTCCAGTTTCTCCAGTTCCCACTGATGCTCTAGAATGAGGCTGTCACCCCTGGGCCTCCAACCTGCCAGGTTCTCTTCTCCCCTCACATATGCCACAGAAGTATCCAGGACTTTCCTCCTCCTCCTCTGCATTCCTGAGCAGTAAAAGAGATGTGTTAAAACCATAGCCAGAGGGGTGTCACTAAGAAGCAATCAGCAATTTGCAAAAAACCAGCACTTCTGCTGTTTGGCTGGAAATACACAACACAAGGATTTCATTGCCTGCAAATACACAACCAAAGATATTTGATTTAGTCCAGCTTTCTTACTTCTTTCAGATATTTTCTATTGACCAAGATACAACACAAACTCCTGTTCAGTCTAATTCAACACAAGGACTTCAGTTTCTACATCTTAGAAGAAAAATTCACAGATACACCATGAACTACATTCCTTCCAAGAGGTGAAGGTGGCATCAGAAATCAGCAACATCTTCAAAAGACAAGAACAAGCTCTACTGTTGCAAAACTCAGTCTCAGCTGTTAGTTATGAGCCATGGATCATGCCCTAAGACTCAGGTACATGTGCTCAGTGTCCTGAGTTACCCATGTCAGAAAACATCTGCAGTGAATCCTTGTTCACCAATAGTAAACACAAGCCTGAGTCTAAAGTAAAGACCTGAGTAATTATTTTATGGAATAGCAATGTTCCATTGCTCCTATGGAACACGGACTGCTTCTGATCAGGACAGGCATGTTTACTCCATTCCGTCTGAGAAATTTCCTGCAGTATTTCACATTTATCACTGGAACACCAGTCACTGCTCACCTGGACTTCCTGTGTCTGCCATTTTGCATAAGCTCAGTTCATAGATGCCAGTTACTCGATTGCTGTTCCCAGGAAAGCAGAAGAAACAAAAACACACTATTTATTATCTTCAGAAATAAAGTGCTTCAGCTTTAGCTCAGTGGCTCCCAAAGCAGAATTTTAAGTGTACATCTCAATTCCACTCTTGTGCTAAACAGCCAGAACAAACTGCAACATCCCCAAAAATGGCATTTCCTCCACGTTCCCCCCAACCCTGCACTGGACTTGGGGAGCACATGCTGCAGTAAATTCCAGGTCAGGATCAAGGTCATCTATGTGCAAGCTTGAAAAATGGATCCCTCCTCCCAACTCTGTCAGTTTGGAAAAGAGATCAGTAAAGACAGAAGCCACCAGAGCTTCACTGACATAAATGCAAGAAAGAACCTTCAAAACCAGACTGCAGAACCTACAGGTAGGTAGAGCTCCAAGGAAAAAACTGAAGAAAACTCAACTATATCCTCTGAGAGAGAACACAGATAGTGACCAGCCCCTCAGTAGCAAGGCTGCAGTGCACTCACGAGTCTGGGGACTTGGAGTAGCTGCTGCCAAAGAGGTTGCGCAGGGAGCGCGGAGGGGAGATCTTGGCATCTCGGGAGTAGAACACCATGCAGACATCCTTGGTGATCACAGCAGGCTGGATGCAGTGGTCAAGCTAGGAGGAACAGCAGCAAGGAATGAATGGCTGTAGCCAACTGTGCCACGTTACACTGCTGCCCTCAGTGGGACAGCTTTTGAAACTGTTCTTGTTTGGGTCCTTGGTGAAGAGGTTTCATATGTGTATCTATGAAAGAGAACTGTCAAATTTCTTGATGCATCTCATGAGTGAAATGATTTTACTACACTCCACAGCAGTGCCTGGCACACAAAGCCAAGAGCTAAGCCACTGTTTGTAACACCAGTACTTACACAGCAACGTTCACCGATTCCAGTGGATTTTCAGATACAAAAACAGATAAAACCAGGCACAAAAAGGTAAGACCACCTTGTGCTGCAAGGCAATAATACCTTGACATGAAGATGTCAACTGTGAGTAATTTTTTCCACCCTGCTCTCAGAAATGGAATAAATACTCTAACTGGCCTCAGGATTCAAGTCACTTTTGAATCTGTCGGGCACTCTGTGTCCTGTCTGGAATAGTTGACAGCACTGGTGTCTCACCTCCAGGTAGGCAGAAAGGGTCATGTAGATCTTCTCTCCATACGGCGTGACTCGATTGAGGAGGAGGGAGTTGTGCAAGGAACTATCCCAAACTGCCTCGAACCGGTAGAAAGTCCTGGGAAAAGTGCAGGAAAAGGTGAACAGTGAGAGGGCTGCAGAGAACTCTTACTCCCTGAAAGCCTCTCCTCCAGTCCAAGATCGTTTACTTCTACCTCAAACAGTGTGGCACAAAGACCACTGCCTGTTATGGAGAAGACTTGTCTAAAAGAGAGAAGAGGGAATGCAGAAAACAAAAGCTGTCATAGCACTACAGGGAAGTCAGCACTAAACAACTGCTTCTAAACAGAGAAAATTAATTTCTACTGCTTCAGGTGCAATTCAGCTCAGCTGGATCTTAAAAGTGCATGGGAAGATTCATTTTTATAAGCAATACTTATTCTACACCACATTTTAGGACTTCTGTAAGACTTCTCTTCAGCATGGGACAAGGAAAGAGAGGAGCTGAAAGCTCCCACAGGTCTGCCCCAGCAATCCAGAAGGCTCAAGTAAAGAGTGAGAGACAGCATCACACAGAGCACAGCTAAATCAGCACGTCTAAAGGCATCATGACACTCTCCCCTCTCTCACAGGCAGCTCTGACTCCAGGAAGGTCCCTTTGGACAGAACAGCTGCACCCCTGTTCAGGAACTCAGCACCCCTTTCCACACTGCTAACAGGAACAGAAGGTATTCATTCTTCACCACCTCTAGATTATTTCCCTCCCAAATCTTCTTGCTATTTTTTATCCCACTTTGAGTCCAAATGATGTGGTACTAAAAGCTAGAAAGTGCTTCATATGTATAATTTTTAAAAAATAAGATATCTCTAAAGAGTTTCTGTACTAATTCCCAACATGGAAAAACAGAAGATGAAACTAAAGACAGAGAACAAACAGCAGGGTGGGAGTAATAGAAATAACAAAATACAAAGCAAAACATAAAGAAACATGAAACAGACTAAGAACAGACAAAAAGTCTGATCTCAAACAGAGCTCCCAAGCATCCCCTTTCTCTGACACCAGTGACACAATTCCAAGCTAACACATAAAGGCACCATGAGGCGCAGTCAAGTGAGAACTCTGCTAGATGCTGTTTGCATTTGAAGAACCACATTTAGGAAACTACTTCTGAATATGTTGTATCTACTAAAAATACAGAGAAACATAATCTAAAGGCCAAGTAGTTGGTAACTTTAAAAACACTGTGAAGCACTGCAAAGTAATAATCCTCACTTGAGTTAATTAGGCAAAGAGCACAATTGTCCTCTAAGCCTTTACACATCTGTGTTGAGTCTTTGTGTTCTAAACTTTCATCGTGACTTAGTTATGACAGCAAGCAATTTTTTAAACTTCCAGCAAATTCCAGATCCACTCTCAGAGTGGAAGAGAAAGCAGTAAAACCTGTGTGCTCACAGATGGAAAAACCTCTGTAGCCCTGGCATCATCTCTGCACCATTTGCCAAACAAGATTTCTCCTCATGCAAAGAACACAGGTGAAAATGCTCCTCAGTGCAGAAATACTACCACCCTCTGGAGTAAAAGGATGTTTGGACAAACACCAAGATGAAGTCAAGCACAGCTCTGAGGCAGTTATTTTAGTGGATCTTGTTTAGCCAGGAAGGTAAATGTTCACAGCTTTGCCTGTCCAGACCAGACCTTGCTACAGCAGTTATAGGGGGAGACAAAAACCAGAAGGGAGCAAACTCCTTTCAGCACAGCCAACTGCACACGGAGGAAAAGGGAGCACGGGACACACAAAGCATGGAACAGAGGAGAGACAGGTCAAAGGTGTGGTTAAAACTGATTCCACTCAGCATTAGTGAAAGGTGGTGAACTGGGAGCACTGAAGACTCTCTCCTGTCCAAGAGGCAGAGCACAGAGAGCAGAGGGCAGTGCCCCAGACTGTGCAGCCACTGTGCTGGGCTGTGACCCCAGGGGAGGGTGGGACAGGAATCCACCCTGGGCACCTCCTGCACGTCTGCCTGCTCTGCCAGCTGCTGAACTAAGGGGTGGCAACCACCTGGTTAAATCTGAGGAGCAAACCCAGCCCCAGAACAGAGGCTGACTGGCAGCCACAGGGCAGCCACTGCTATTTGACTGGAGCAGTTCCAGTAACCTCATCGTTCAGTCCTTGGCTTGGTCCTTCAAACAAGCAGCATTACAGAGTCAGAGAGTCACAAATTCCAAATTTAGTTCTTTGATACAGAACAAGGGAAGAAAATAGCAAGGTCTACAAAAGGGATCTATATTTGATGGCACATCAAGAGAACCAGAAAGACTGAACAAAGGAAATTCTCCTACTCTCACATGTGAAGGAAAGTTCATCTTCAGAAGTCCTTGAGTGAACTGTACCTGAAATAACCCTCTGACACAGAGGAAGAGGAGGAGGAAGAGGAAGACTACTTCTTGAAGAGCTAAGAGGTATGCTAACAGAATTCAGTAAAAGCTGAGGGAGGTGGCAGCAATACAAAGGACATAAAGCATTCTATTTTCAAGAATCTTTATGCACAAAGGAAGCAAACAAAATACCTAGGCATATCCTTATCAAGAAAGAGCCTGTAAAAACATAGAAAGAGCTTCAGTTAGTGCAGCCAAAAGCAGAACAGAAAAGCGAGAGCTGAGAGGAACAGAACAAGTGGACTTGAAAAACAAAACAAAGTGAAAAAACCCCACAGAAAGCAGCAAACAAGTCTGCAGACAATGAGCAAACATAAGACATCTCCCTTAGGAGGGCCTCATTCCAGCACACTGCCATGCACTCATCCCACAACCCAAACCCTGGCATTTTGGGATGAGATGGCCAACAGCTTCATCACACTCTCCTTCAACCCAGCTGCCCACCTTACAGAAAACTACAGAGATAGAGAATTTATTGAAACAGAGCAGAAAGCACAGGGCTTTCCAACTGCAAATCCAATAGTATCAGAGAGGAAACCAGCAACAGTCTCCCTATTTTCCAGTTCTATTGATCTGTTAATTCAAACACACTAAAATACCCCCTTGTCAGTGAAGATAACAACTGCCAACCCCCTGTCCCTGCCTTTACAGACACCAGGTGGCAGAGGCATTCTGTAGGGAGGATCCCAAATCCACAGGTGTTTCAAAGTCCAGGCCTCTAACAGAGAAGGAAGAGCCCAGTGCTTGGAAGCATCCTCATCCAGCACTGAGCAGGTGCAGCAGAGATGGACTGAAGCCTTCCTGCCCTCTGCAAACAGGCACTCAGAGCCCCACTGCAGGGTATTCCTGCTCTGCAGCAGCCGAACAGGGCAGGCAGCAGCCAGGTGACTGTGCTGTCAGAGCAGGGAGAGGCTGTGCCCCTCGGCCTCACTGCACGTGGCTGCAGACACTGAGGCAGAACATGGTGAGTCTGAGTTTTAC
This sequence comes from Sylvia atricapilla, assembly GCF_009819655.1. Taxonomy (NCBI): domain Eukaryota; kingdom Metazoa; phylum Chordata; class Aves; order Passeriformes; family Sylviidae; genus Sylvia; species Sylvia atricapilla. The sequence continues at coordinate 787,458 of NC_089161.1, read as the reverse complement.
AGCAATGGGGCACAGAGCCAGGGCCCTGCTGCTCCTGCAGGGGCATGGAACTGGACTCAGCTTGTCATACATCTGTGTAAATCCACAGATTAGGAAGCTGAATTCACACAGCAGGGCTCTGGCTTAGATTGTCACATGCTTGCTCCAGGAACAGCATGTGCACATCTACACGTGTACCTCCAAAACTGTCCTTGTACTTCAAAGCTGTATTCCAGCCCAAACCTTGGGGTCAGTGTAAAAGTTTTGGGTTAAATCCTGAGGCCCCCTTAAGCTGTTCCTGTCCATCTGCCCTTTATGGTCCATACACATGGAAAAAAATTCAGATGCACTGTCAGCAAACCCTTCACATGGATCAACAGACTCCAGCATCAGCCAGAATTTACAGTGATGTTCCTTCCCCACCTGTGTGTTCTGTGCCCATGGAATTCTACATTTAATAATCAGCTTTCCAAACATTCTGCCAATACATCAGAGGTCAAACATATTTCAGATTCCTGCTGGAGTGTTCACTTCATTCACTCACCTGTTGGAGCTGTGAGAGGACTTCAGGTATTTTGCAGAGATAATATTCAAAGACAGAATGGCATCCACAGCAGCTTCATCTACCTCTGCTTTATTTCTTATACGCCCTAAAAAGGGGAGGAGGAGGAATCAATTAAAATTCAAACTACAACACAAAAGGAATTTGTTTTCCCAAATATCATTTTGGACTACATGACTGACAAGCAGCTGTGAGTGGAAATTGCAAAACTTGAATTTTTCCTCTAGATCTCTTTCAAAATCCTTCTCTTACAGGCAGTGCTCATCAAAATGACAGAATGTGATACAAAGAGAAATGACCAGTGACAGTTTTTCCTCGTTACAGAGCAAGATGCAGCACCACTGACTCACCAACCACCAGCTCCCGCACATCCTTCCAGTGCAGCTCACTGCCCTTCTCGTGGATGATGGTGACAGTGATCCTCCGCTGGATGCCCTGGCAGAGGGCACAAACAAACACTGCTGAGGTGTGCACACACTCACCACGGCTACTCTGCACTTAGACTGCAAAAGTCAACTAAATACTATCATCTAAACCAGTCTGTAACCCAACAAGCACCTCTATGCTTCACTAAAATCCACTTCAAGGGGATGTTATATTCTCATATGTAAAAGAAATTAAATGCTTCCCCCTTCCTCACTCCACAGAGTAGGAAAAATGTAAGTTTAAACCTATAAATCGTATTTAACTAGGATAATCTTTATAATTTGGCTAGAGACAAAATATTATTAAGGATTAGAAGAGGCATTTAAGATGCACTGAGATACAGTCACTTCATGGATTATGTGTCATAACCACAAGCAGTGAGAAAGAGCAAATGGAAGTTGAGTCCACATGATCCTTCTGTGTCCTAAGAGATGCTGGAGAAGGCACAAACCTATTCCAAAGGCTCCTGCTTTTAAACAAACTTTCACCTTTCACCAGTGGGACGCCCACTGATAAGGAACAGGAACAGCAGCACCCTGGGGACCAGGCCACAGCCTGGGAGATGTGAGTGCCACTGCACAGCTGTGTGGGACAGGAGGAGCAGAGCCCCAGCCCCTGTCCCTGCAGAGGTGACACCTGCTGTCCCCAGCTCTCAGCAGTACCTGGTGCAGCAGGAAGGTCCCCTGGCAGGGCAGGCCCCCGGTGTGATCCACAATGGCAGGGATGTACCTGGGGGAGACAGGCAATCAGCAGCAGCAAAGGTGCACCAGCACAGCAGCTTCCTCTCCTTGGGGCAGCTGGTGACACAGGAGTGTCCAAACGGGCCTCTCCTGGCATTACAGGATCAGGAAATGTGGGACTGTCACCCACTGTACTCCCTGTACTGATGGAAAACTGTGGGACTCACAATGGGGATAAATACTGCCACCAGAGTGGACACCCCATCACTACAAACCAGCCAGGTCCCCACCACGGTGACTGCTCAACATCAACCTGGTCTGAACAGAACAAGGGAAAAACCCAGAATCTCATAACCCACCGTTCCAGAAACACACAGTATTAATACAGGAATATACTTACTCCCCTGTTGGCTCCAGTTCACTGATCTCAAACCACACAAGGAGGTCGTATTTGCTCACACTCTGGCCCAAGCTGGGCTTGCTCATAGTGTTCAGCTTTGTAGCTGGCACTTAGAAGAAAGAAAAGAAAGAAAGAAGAAGAGTGGTTTACAAAGACTGAACAAGGAAAGCTTACTCAGGGCTCACAGGAACGTGCCACCTCAGAGGTCCTACAGAGTCTATGTGCGTAGGCAGACCACAGCTTGGACCATGAAAATGATGTTGCTTACAGCAATCATTATTTCCCTAAGTGCTGTTTTTCAGATCGAGGTTACTAGAACATATAAAATTTTTGAAGTTAAATAATGGAACAACAGTGCATCCAAAGAGCCTGGAGAAATACACAGTCCCTCTAGATCCACAGAGAAGTTTCCTCAAATGTGCATCAGTTTGTGATTTAGAATTGCTGAGGTCTGTTCATCTGCAGCATCACTCATCCATAAAGTACATTTCACCTTCCTCACACAAGAGGAAAAGAATAGAACTTAAAACTTCAATCTTCACTTCTTCATGCTACAAACTGCCAGACTCCTGCACCACTTGGTTAAGATGTTGTATATTTAAAAAGGCAGAACAAGATTTATTCCAGAGCCCTAATCCTGCCAAAGTATTTTTCTGGGCTCCTTATCTCTTGGCATTAGTGAGTATTACCAGACAATCCCCTCTAAGTCCTTTCATGGAGGAATAAACCATGTGAAAAAAATAATGAAACGGCTTAAATTCTAGAAATAACCTAATACTCCCTCACACATCACACCTTTTAGTTACCATTACATGTCTTCTCTTATCTGCTCACTCATTACATTTTACTGTAATGTAAACAGGAACATTTTAAAAGCTTCATTCCTGTACAGTGGGATTTCTTCTAACTCTGATTTTCCATTTTTTCTCCTTCCACATACTAACCTCACTGCTTTTATTAAGCCAAATACTTTCTCTCCCTCCTGCCTCTCAAGCCCAAATCTTTCCTTGCTCAGGTGTTCTTTAGGTTCTCCCACCTTTACACCTCTGGATCCTTCAGCTTCTACCACAACTCCCTACCCCATGCACTGGAAGAATGTAACAGCCCCCAGGTAAAACAGGTCCCTCCTTACAGCTGTGCCTAGTGCTCTCTTTTCACATCTGTTTCTTTTCTGGGTAAAACTCTCTCAGGGACAGATTTTACAGGGATCAGTTATCCACAGCACAGCTCCACCCTGAGGTGGCAAGCTTGAGGCTCATCATTCACCTTCTCATACATTGCTCAGGGGAGTGACTTCTATCCAACCATCTCATGCAGCTGCACATGAACTCACCACAGCCAGAGGAACTCCAAACACACAAGTCACCCGAGTTTATTGCTAAGCAGAGTGACTCAAGAGCATCAGAAACGAAAAACAACAGAAAGACACATTTAATAAACATGAAAGCTTGGTTCTAGATGTTATCACAGACTTGCTCTGGTACAATTATTAACCAGCATGATTTTTTTTGAATTAAATAAACAGAATACAAATGGAAGTGAGGAACAGCACTGTTAGTGGCAGAAAAGGAAGATGATGAAAAGGGAAAGAATGTTTCTTCTATACCTGCCTGTGTTTCCATATGCATCTCTCACCCCAGTATCAGAAAACTCAATGCAGAACACAGAAAAATATAAGAGGTCATGGAAATTCGGGGAACAGATGCAGTGACACCCAAAAATCTGTGACTCCCAACACGCTGGAGTCTCCAGATTGTCTCCATGGGTCTCTCTAAAAGAGCCCTGAATTTAAGCACAGCATCATCCTTCCATGAGCACAACGGTGGCAGCTTCTGCTCCCAATCTACCACACGATGAGGAAAAAGGAGTTTCGCAGCACATTCTGGAACTACTTCTACATCTATCACAGACCAGGTTTGGCTACTAACCATCTCGTTTAGGAGCCCGCTCACTCTGACAACTGGGGACAGGCAGAAAGAGAAAAGGTGGCAGCTGGTCAGCTCCATCCTGGAAAGCAGCCACAGCAGAGGAGGCCAGCACGGTGGCATGCTCCGAGAGCGTGTTCAGCACATGCACGTTTACATAGCCAGACATAAGGTACCTAATCAACTCAATTTTCCTCTCATGGTCTGCAGAGGGAATGGAACACACACAGAAAAAGGATGGTAGAAATATGCAGGTGAGAGAGAGAGGGAGGAGTAGGAAATTAAAGGTGAAATGGGAAAAAAATCACAGAAGAGTTCAGCATGCATTATTCCAATTAAACGAAGAAAACCAAGGATCATTTCAACAAGACTGACTCACTAAACAAGAACGTGAGAGAGCAAAAAAATGAAGCAATTAATGAATAAGCAAATTTCCAGTTAGTAAGTGCTCAGTAAACACAGGAAGAGCCATAGCCACATCTCACGGAGTATGGTCAACACCTCAGGAACGGAATTCTACCCCCCAATGAACCAAGCAGCACTTCCTGCACAGCAGCTTGAGAAGAAATAAAACCAGAACACATAAAGAGGGCAGAGCCAGCAGAGACATTCAATGCCCCTGGTACCCTCACTCCATTTACACTTTCCCATGCCCTGGATTCCTCAGGAGCACACTACAAGCTCCACGTGCAGTAGAGACCTGTGATGTACAGAATCAGAGAGCTGCTCTCACCTGGCTTCGACAGTGGCATGGGGGGAGGAAAGAATCTTCGGGAAGGCTGTGGAGGGCTACAGAGAAATGAACAGTTATCAGTACAGAGGCAGTGAAATAGAGGAAATATAACAAATGCACACACGTCCATCTTTGTATACACACACCTATCCCTGTCTCTAAAACTATCCTCACAACTCTACAAAGACAGGTAAATATCCTGTCAGGAAACCAGGGGGCTCAGCAGACTTTCCAGACTAACCTGTGCTCTTTTTCTATTCTAACTTCACCAGTCCTAGGAGCAGTGCTGAGGTTTCCCAGAGCTCACAGGACTCCCAGTGCAGTGCCCCAAGCAGCAGGTGTTTGTAAGGTGAACTGGCAGGAGAGCTGCCCATGTTTGAGAGGACAGAACACTTCCATCAGGCACTGCACTGGTACAGAGGCCTCTGCCAGCACTTCCACCTCCAGCAGGAATTCTGCTTGTGAGGCTGCACAGCTTCAGGACTACAAAAACTGCCTCACCTGAGCACGATCCCCAGGTGCCTGTATGCCAGGCTAGTGACCAATACCTGTTGAGGTCCTGTCCTTGCAGGTGGAGAGGATGCTGCTGATAATGTCCAAAGACTTCAAAGACAATTGGCTTTGTTTTGATGTACTCCACAAACGATTCTGTCACTTCCACAGCAATCTAGTTCAAAAGTGAGGAAAGAAAATGAGACATTCAAAAAAATGAAATCTCTTTTAGGAGTCTGTATTTCTCCTACCACTTGTTGTCACTCACAGTAAAAGCAAGTGGATTCCCTTTTGGTTTAGGCATTAATTCTACTCCCCAGCAAAGGAGAAAATTAAAGCCCCAGTATCAGGCATTTCAAGCAGGAGAAGAGGAGGCTGTATGTAACCAAAGCATTACACAGTTCATAAAAATAGATATATCAGTTCATCTGAGATCATGAGCACTGCTATTCACACGTGTATTTTATTTCCTGAATTCCAGACTGGAAAGGAAACACAGAATTCAATGGCAGGAAGCAGAGGTAAAGAAGAGTTAAATTTGCCACAAAGATTCATTGTGTGTTTTGTTTTGTGATGGGGATGACATCCTTCACCCAATCACTCCCAGTACTGCCTATTCCTAAAAAGGACACCCCCAGCTGCCAGTGCTGACAGAAAGTTACTGCTCATGGGAAGCTTTACTTACATTCTGGACGTGGTAAAACCCAAGGGGAGTCCCTCGGCCATTGTTTTTGAGAGGTTCTGTTGAGAAAGCTTCATCATGTCGATGTAAAAAGCTTTAAAAAAAACAACCAAAAATCAGCCACCACAAAATGCTTTAATGAAGATTGCTGTACTCTGAATCCAACCTGAAAGGACACACTAAAACCCTACAAGAAATGTATTCTGCTGGAATACACTGAGTTGAGTGACAGCCTAAAGCTGGGAACACCACAGTCCTGTGGGACTGCAATTCCTGTACTTGTTTTATGTCTTTATTATTCCTTTTTATTCTCTTCCTTAAGAACCCAAGCCTAAGAGCACTTTCACTTGAGAGGTACTGATTTCCTCCAGGGTCATGCAGCTTTCATTCAAATGGGTGTATGTACAGTATAGTATTGAATTTTTCACATTAAATGTTAAAACCTGAAGGTATCTATAAACTAGTAACTTATGAATCCATTTTGATTCCTAATTCTTTTCTCCAAAACTTTATTCCTTAGCACCTGCTTAAGAGAAAGTGGAGACCAGGAGACAAGGAGTTTTTCTCTGCTGTCCAACACCTGCACCCATCTGAGAAGTTCTCAGGGCTCCACTGCCCACTGTTCTTTGCTCTATCAAACCATTAATTGCCTAATGCAAGTAAGGACAAATTCTTACTTGAACTGGCAGAAAATATCTGCATATTCAGGCAGGATGCCACTGGCCTGGAGCACTGTCACACGGAAGGTGAACACACTGCCCAGCTTCAGGTGATCACCAATTTCCTCAGTGAATCCTTCCATAGTCATCTTTCCATCCAAAGTGGCTGACTTCAAGTCTTAGGAAAAAAAAAAAAACATTTCTGACTTAGGAAAAAAAAAACATTCCATATAAAATAATTTTCTTCTCCGTTCTTTTCTCAAAATAGTTATTCAGGAGACAGTTCAGTCCCATCATACTTTTTTCTTCCTTTTAAATCCAAATAATTTGCTGATAACCAAAAGATCCAAATACCTGGGAAGATTTTCAGCACTGTTCTGCAAATGACTGTGTCCAGGATCTCTCATGTTCAACCCACTGGTAATAACACCTCTCCCTAACCAGGATATTCTGGAAGGACACTCCAAACTCCTTTCTGTGACTGACTGCAAGTGTCACCAATTTCCCAGAAGTTCTCCAAAAGCACCACGTATTTCCTGCTTACCCAGCTCATTCATTCTGCTGATCTCCTCTGGAGGAGTGGTAACCTCTGAATTCTGCCCTTGCCCTTCCACAATCCTTAACTCCTCCAGCGACAGCCCGGAGCGAGTCATCGCAGCTGAAGACAAGTCACTCTGCAAAACGAAACACAGTGGCTTGTGACACACCCCTGCACTTTCTGGGCTTGCAATGCCCTTCCTTCACATGTTATTTATTCAGAAGCACAAGATGCTACACTCAAAGATCCCCAAATCAATTTTAAGAATTCTTACCTTATCAAAGTACTCATTGTCAAAGGAAATTTTAGCTGTCCCAGACTGTCGAATACCAGATCCATAATCTGGGGCTTCTTCATCAGCTAAAAAAAACACAGGGAAAAAAGGAGATGGATAAATAAATTATGAGGAGAAGGCAGATCCCACAGTTATCCAAATGGAAATTTTCATTTTAATGGAACCCAAAATGCAAAGTAGAAAAGTCATCCAGTTACAAGTCAGAGTAAGTGCTGAAAAAGATCATGCCAGAAACCCATCCCTCAGGAACTCAGGTGTGGGAAAACAATACAAATCTGAAACTGCATTCTGAAAATACTTAACTTTAAAGAATTTCTAATGCAAACCAACTTCAGTACTAATTTTCATTATTTATTTAGTTCTGATTATTGTACTGGGGTAAACTAACATCTAAAATCCTGTAGCCATGAACTCAGCAAAGCTGCGCCAGGACATGCTGAAGTCTGAAAGCTGCATCTGTCCATACAATCTGCTCATGTCACCTCCTCCTCCTCACAGAGAACAACAACAGGGCCAGGTTAAATGCCAGGGTTTTTTGCCCAGTAAATGCATACTCACAGGAGAAACCCCAAGATTTGCTATGTGCTCCAAAGCCTTGCTCAGGGATCAAATAATGCCACGGCCCTTCTACAAGAGATGTCCCCAGCTCAGTTTCTATTAGCCATGGTGCATTCGGTTCGTTTGGGTGGATAAATATTTATTTGGAACCAAACTAGACTTTTGTACACATTAAACCAGATTTTAATTCACTTGTTTTAATCCCTGCCGGAGGGATTCTGGTCCATCCTCAGAGCCTCAGTTTCATTGTGTGTTCCCACGGAGAGAGAAGCCTCCAGGGTTACCCCACCTAAAGAAGCAAGAACTGCTGGCAGAGGGCCACTGCTGGGAAGGGCAAATTCTGGGAAGATCTGTGGATAAGGCACGGCCCTGCCAACCAGCCCAGCTCACACTGAGCCAGTCTGAAACGTCAGCCACTGAGCAGGGACCTGCAGCTCACTCTGGCACACACACAATGGCACTCAGCACTGGCTGAGGCCCTCACACCCCATACATCTACTCTTCTCCTCTGAAAAGAATTCCTGGTGATTAAACACTGTTTAAAGCAGCTTCTAAGTCTCCACATTTTGAGTGAGGCAATGAAGGGGAAACTGCTGCTGCTTTCTGTTCACACCACACTGAAAACCATCAGTTCAGGAACTTCTTCAGGAACTCCCCAGATGAGTATTTTTCTGAGTATTATTTAAAGGGATAGTTTAAGCACAGCTAAAACTTGGTACATTTAACCTTAATGCAGGTCACCAAAACTATCAAACCAGGTACTCTTCTCCACTGCTTATACTGGGTGCCAGAATGAAAAAGCTTTGCTTTAGTTTTAGTTTTCAGACTTACAGACAGCAGTTAATTCTTCCACTGTCCAAAAAAGCGGTGTTGCATTAGTTACCAGGCATAAACTTCAGTGGTCAACATAATCATAATTCTAAAATCTTTTGATCAGTGGCATTATTTCAAGACTTAGTCATGCTCAGCCCATATGGTGAAACAATGAACAAAATCATTTCAACAACGGCGAGCGAAAGTTCTTTGGAACACGAAGGTTACTGAGGTTTGAGCACCAGGAGAAGCTCTGTCTGTCAGCTGGTGTCTGTCTGGAGGAGCAGGAGGTGTGCTCTCAGGTTTGAGTACAGGAGGAAGGTCTCTGTCAGCTGGTGTCTGGAGGGGCAGCAGCATGCTCTCAGATTTAAGTACCAGAGGAAGGTCTCTGTCAGCCCGTGTCTGGAGGAGCAGCAGTGTGCTCTCAGGTTGGAGCACCAGGAGGAAGCTCTGTCAGCTGGTGTCTGGAGGGGCAGGGGGTTGCTCTCAGGTTTGAGTACAGGAGGAAGGTGTCTGTCAGCTAGTGTCTGGAGGGGCAGCTCTGGTTTGAGCACCAGGAGAAGGTCTGTCTGTCAGCCTGGTGCCTGCCCGGAGGGGCAGGGGTTTGCTCTCAGGTTTGAGTACAGGAGGAAGGTGTCTGCCAGCCCGTGCCTGCCCGCAGGGACAGTGCCTCACCTGCTATGGCCTGCACGGCCACGCGCAGGAAGCCGCGCACGTCGCCCTTCTCGCTGACCACGGCCACCCTGTGGATCAGGGGCACTGGGTACAGGAGGTTGCTCAGGTACACGAAGGCTCTGGTGACAGGAGAGAAACACAGCCAGCGTTAGAACAGGGCTGCAAACCCCACTGCAGCTTTGCTGGGCTCCTGGGACAGTCAGGGCTCACACACTGCATCTCCCGGGCCTGCAGTGCTCCATCCTGCCCACACAGGAGGTCCAGGTTCTGCTCCATCCTGCCCACACAGGAGGTATCAGATCCACCCTGCCCACACAGAAGGACCCAGAGCTGAGGCCAAGGCTCAGCCAGAGCCTGCTGGCCCAGGGCTGACAGGGATGATGACACACAGAGCAGAGGGTGGCTGGATGGAGGGTGGCTGGAGATGCACCACAGTTGTGAATGGAGCTGTTAGCAAGCTGATAGAACCTATCAGGGAGCTACTGATTATAGAGAATGAGGTCGTTGGAAGGGATAAATTACAAAGAAATTGATCTGCTATGCTCACACAGCCCCAGTTTAGTACTGAACATGTAAAACCACTCTTTTAAAAACAGACTATTTTCCCTCTTCTGTATTCCTTTGGTAACACTGTGTGCAGAATAATGAGAAACCCACAATAAACCCTAAGTCATCACTTAGGTTTCTGGGAAGATTCAGTGAAAGTACAGTAAACAGTAGAAGACTGGCCGTCTTCACAGGTAAATCTCTTTAGGAGCATTTTCTCTCTTTCTTTGAAAAAGCAAAACATAACAAATAAGACATGACAGCACTGCTGTAGAGCACCACACAGAAATTACAGTTTCCAAAAGAAAAGCAGCATTTAGGCCCCACAGGGGATGATATATTTTAAGTTATATACAAGCAGGATCTGTTTTGGAGCAGTTTGGTAACCAATTTAATTGTACAGACTTTAATTAAAAGTCAGACTAAAGTTATTACGTTATTTTATGTTTCTGTAATGAATTGCAGTAGTTTTTAAGTAGCTTGAGCAAAACATTAAATGTTGAGAAGCTCAAGTCAGCTGAGAACAGCTCTCAGCAAGGGAAAATCTGGAAGGTTTCATTTACTAAGTGAGCTGTTTCAGAGTTCAGGAGAGTGCTGAGATGCACAGAAATTTAACCAATAGTTTTACCAGTCATTAAATTTAAAGCAACTAATTATGCAATTTTAATAAATCTATGCACATTAAATTATACTAAACAACAGCAATTTATTTAACTAATTTCTTCCTTACAGCTCTTTTTATCAGTCTTTAGTATTACGTATAATTAATTCCTGTTATGTACAGCTGTTATTGTTTAAGATTCCTAGGGAAAGTCCTGCCTGACCAAAGGGAAGTGCTGCTCCTTGGGTTCACATGCCCCTTCCAAGGATGAATGAATTCTTTTGCAATGACAAGGAAGTCAAACAGGTGTCAGTCATGAACCAAGGACACAAAAATAATGCTACCAAAATAAAAGTGGTGACACAATGCAGTAGAGAAGAGGATGATTAATATGGCTATAAAAGTAGCACAACAAAAAAAAATGAAGAAAACCATACAACAACAACAAAAAAACCAACTGTAACATAACACTTCACTAATATTAGGATTTAATTCCTTTTCAGTCTGCTTCAAAGTGAGGTAAACACTGATAATGAAGGGCAAGGCACAAGAGACTAAATTTCAAGTAACAAAGTGAGAAGTTCATTTTTTTTTCCTCTAACATTTTCATTTTTAGCTTTGGACTTTCAGGGATGCTCATCTGAGAAATCAGCACCAACCACAGAGGAAAACAGTCCCTGAAACTGGAATGGTTCCCTTGGACTGGATCTGGGATGGAGCTCCCAAAGGTTCTGCACTCAACACAAAAACACCAGTCTGAAAAGCACATTTCCAGGCAGGGAGAACAGACATTTCCCTACAGAACAGAATCCAAAGGGCCTTGCTCTGATGTGCACAGAAGGAGTGTCACTAACTAAAAGAGTCAGGCATTGCAGAAGCCTTCTCCCTTCAAAGCCAAACTAATGGAAAGTGAAAGCATCACCTGCACGAAAAATAAAAAAATATGTTTATTTGCAGGGCAAAAGTTCTGAAGGTGCTGCTCAACATGTGACAGCCAAAGCATTCAGAGCTGGATTAACCATGACCATGTCAGACCATCCCAAGGAAAAAAATTATTTCTCTTCTTCTCCAGTTTGCTTCCATCCCGTCACCTTGTTCAGTGGAATCCTTTTAACTTAGAAAAAGAAAAGCACATAATGCAAAAAAGTTTTAATTCCTGTTTGCTGATGAAAATGCTGCATCTCCTCTGTAGGGCAGAGAGCAACTGCTCATGTGCTGCAGCAAAGCAGAGCTGGGTTCTGCAGCACTGTGCTGCCAGTGCCACTCCAGCTGCTTCATCCTGAGACACTGCCGAGTCAGGAGTGGAGGAAACCTTAATCCTCTCCTCCTCTCCCCACAGAGCCCCTCAGTGTCCCCCTGCACTTAGCCCAGCAGACTGAAAGAGGGGAGCTGGATTAGCAGAAAGATTGGTGAGGTAAAATGGCATACTCACAACAAAACTAGAAATTAAATTTAACAAACACGGTTTTTTAAAAAAACCAAAACAAAACCAACAGAACTCAGAAGGATGGGAGATGTTTTTAAAATAAACACATTAGGATTTAAATCGAATACCCCATAGTCCTCTCCCACCTCCCTTAAAAACAAAGCAAATGCCTGGTATGTCACACCATTAAACAGAATCAGCCCTGAAGAAACCCAGCATGCCAGAGGAGATGGCTAAAGGGACCAGCTCTTTTTCCTCTTCTTTCAGAGTTACAAATGAAAGACAGTCATAGCACAGAGAGAGAAAAGAAAGGAACTGTGATGGCCGGGGAGCTGGATAACCACATGATCCATTTCTCTGCCTCTTCCCCTTCATGACCTGCACTTGTTATTGCTGACAACCCCCCAAAATACCACAAATTGCTTTATTTGTTCTTCGCATTCTATAACATCTCGACCAGGCCACAGCTGGAAGTGATAAGGGACTCTGGTTCTGTTACAAACTGAAGGCTACCTCGTGCTCAGGATAATACCTCTGCAGATGGGCACACCCCTGGCACTTGTAAGGCTGCTCAAAAGCAGAATTCTCACACTGGAAGACACAGAGGACTCAAAATGGTTTCTGCTCAGTGGTGCTGGACAGTCTAACAGCCTCTGCTGGCAGAATGGGCACAACACAACAACAGGGATGGAAACAAGAGAAACCAACCACTGAGAAAGTCACTCGGCTGCAGCCTCCTAACAGCAGCCAAGTCTCATCCCTCAGCAGTCCCAGCTCTGCACATGCAGCTGACACGCTGAGGCAGCAGTGCTGCAGCCTCACTGTCCTCCCAGACACAGCTCACAGCTCCCCACACAACAGGGAATGGAGGCAGGCTGTGAGACTGCCAGGAAGCACAAGTGTTTTCACACACACTCTATTTGCTCAGCTTGTGCCCTGCTTCCTGAGGCACTGGTGAGTGAGCACCAAGAGCTCAGCTGTTTCCCAGGCCCCAGGGGCACAGGGAGCAGCCCTGGGCCCCAAGGAGCTGACAGCCAGCCCAAAGCAGCACAGATGGCTTCCCCAAACTGCCTCCCCTCCTGAGACAGATGACCAGGGTTAGAGACGTGGCACCATTGCACACAAGGGCACAGATTCACAGATCCCAGAGGACTAACGCAATTTCTTGCAACTTTAGTCATTTTTGTTTCAAAAACTGGATCAAGGAAGTTCCAAGTTTCACTACAGACAAAACCTGAGGTTAGACAAACACACTACACTGAACTCAAAGCTTGATAAACACCAGCAAACTCAATCTCTCTTTTTCATAAATCATGCAAACAAGTATCCTGCATTTGAGGAAACTGCATAAAGACCCCACCATCCTGACCCTGAAGTCTTCCTGCTTACACTCACAGAGAAGGATAAAGCCAAGCTCTGGTCCCTTTTCCTTTGTTCCTCCCTTCTGCTGCCCATGGAGCCTATTTTCTGTACCACACCTTTGGCAAGCACCTTAATGAGGATGCTGTCTTCCAGGGTAAGGAAGGAGGCACAAAAGCACCACTGGGGGAGTGGGAAACAGCAGAGAGAGGAGCCAAGCCACTAAATAAAAATGGTTCTGTTTCTTGTCATGAGAAACATGTGTTAGCAAGACTGTTACTGAAGAAACAGCTCAAAGAACTACATTTCTTTAATGTAACTTGCTGTCCTTAAGGGTCTACACCACAAACTGAGGTATAACAGTGCCTAATTCTATTCTGCAAAACTCAATAATATTCTAAAATACATCAAGCAAACTTGTTTCAGGAATTCAAACATAGTGCCTGGGGAAAGTGCTGATACACACAGCCAGTGAATTTCAATGCTGATGACCTTTCACAGTGTAATACTAGCTACAGAGAGTCAAGCACAATCTGAAAAGCCAAATTATCTCAGAGAACACTCTTCTCCTCATCCGTTCTTCTTTCTGCTCATGCCATCTTTTTGTTTGCATAGGATGTTAAACCTATGCATAGGCTTTCAAAAAACAAAATATTTCTGGGTTTGGACTAAGGACTTCTCACCATAGCCAGATTTCCTTCCATGGAAGAAAGTAACACACTAGAATTCTATTTTAGTGGCCCTGCAATGGCTAAATAGGGAATTCTAGAAATGTTTGAATACTGTACACAACCCCCCGTTCATTTCAAGCTGCAGTAGTTATCTACAGCTAGATTCACTCACACTGTCACATCTAAGGGCTGTTCTCTCAATTACCACTGAGGTCTTCACGGCCCCAGACACAGAATTTAACACTTGACTCTGAACTACACTCACTACATTCTCTGGCAATTCCAATTCACCGACACGGGTGTTTTGGCTAGACTGAGCACCTGTGGCAAAGGCAAAGCCATTGCACCTGCAGCAAGAGCTGGTCCCTTTTGGCCATCCTCAGAGTAACCTCACCAACCTTCCCACTAAAATGAACCAGGGGGATCTGTCGTAAAACGGGTCGCGCCCATCATTGAAGAGGTCTGATCCCTCCTCAGTCCCCACGTCGGAGCCAGTGTCATCCACAAAGGCCTCATCATCCAAGTCCTCCATCTCATCCTGCTGCTCGTCTGCCAGCTCCGTGACGTCCGAGTCGGCCGTGGAGAAGGTGGGGGACGGCGTGCGATCGGCCAGCCGCTCGTTGACGCAGCCGTGGAAAATGGGGGAGCTGCACATCAGCGAAGGGACACGACAGCATTAACGGGGCAGCCCCTCCCAGCACACACAGCCCTGCACCAGCAGCGCCCTGCAGCCTCCCGGGCTGCCGCCGGGAAAGGAGCTCAACAGAGCCTCCAACAGAGCAGGGGGCAATGGGAACGGAAACATGGCTGAGCCTAGAGATCTTGACAGGACAAAAGGAAACAGAAATATAGCTGAGCCTAGAGATCTTGACAGGATATCCATTTAACAGAGCTACACTTCTTATTTCCAACGAAGCAGTTCTGCAAATAAAAATATTGTAAAGGCGTGGCCGACAGCAGGAAATATTAAAGAATCCCCTCAGACACTTCCCTAAGGCATGACCAAACTATTTGAACTACACAGCTGAGAGACTCTGCACCACTTTTTCAGTATTCTTCATATCCTCAGAGCTCTGCTCCAGTGACTTTAGACAGAACTTAGCCGGTTTTATTATTTTGAAATAAATTTCTAACTTACTAAAGGTTCGCTCAAAGCAGATTCTACTACATGACACGTGAACTGGCAACGTTCTAAGGAGCATTTTCTACTCCTAACTGTATGTGAAGTGTGCCCAGCCCCTGTCAGACAGGGGGCAGCTGTCACAGAGGGCACAGGTGCACTGAAGGCCCCGCGTGGCCAGAGGAGGCAGGGCAGGGACAGTCCGTACCTGCCCACGAGCTTGAACCAGTGGAAGCGGTCGTAGAAGGGGTCGCTGCCGGTCAGGGAGCCCTCGGGCTCCTCCTGGCTGCCCGAGGCCACTTCCCCAGCGCGGTCATACATCTCCCGCATCAGCTCCAGCCTCTGCCTGCGGGACACAGCACAGCTCAGCTCAGGAGAGAGAGTCAGGGGTTCACCCCAGTGCCTTCTCTGCGGGACACAGCACAGCACAGCTCAGGAGAGAGAGAGAACACAGTGAGGGGTTCACCCCAGTGCCCTCTCTGCGGGACACAGCACAGCTCAGCTCAGGAGAGAGGAGAAAGAATAGAGTGAGGTGTTCACCCCAGCGCCTTCTCTGCGGGACAAAGCACAGCACAGCTCAGGAGAGAGAGAGAACACACAGTGTGAGGTGTTCACCCCAGTGCCTTCTCTGCAGGACACAGCACAGCTCAGCTCAGGAGAGAGAACAGAGAGTGAGGGGTTCACCCCAGTGCCTTCTCTGCGGGACACAGAACAGCTCAGGAGAGAGGAGAGAGAAGGAGAACACAGAGTGAGGTGCTCACCCCACCGCCTTCACCTGCACCAAATCACACCCAGCAACACAGGAGGCTGTACCCTGAGTTGGGTGCTTCACTGATTCCCCAAAACGTTAGAGAGCCTGGGGAAAATCTGGCCAGCTCATCCCTCTAAGCACAAGGCAAGGTCACTGCAGAAGCTTACATAAATCTTGGATTTCAATTCACTTCTAAATATTTCTCTTGCACATCTAATTCTGGCATATTTTTTGCTTCCTTTTTCACATCAGACTATGTTGCTGAGTAATTTCGGCAGTTCTTTACATTCCACTCCAGAAATGTTGGCGTTTTGATTCAAAAGTTAACTGATTCCATTACAGACTCTAATTAGTCATTTATTTTATGGAAGAAAACAAGTACTTTACACTGCAAGATCCTGTAAGTTATTAGTAGGAGAGAAGTTCTTCAGCCAGTATTTAGAGAATGGGGAAAAAATGTCATTTACATGTAATGAAAATAATTCAGATTGCAGTCAGATTTTGTGACAGAAATCGTGTAGCTTAGAAATAAGAATTTTATAATAGAATAAAATAGAATTCTATTTCTATTCTAAAATAGAATAGAAATAGAATCTTTCTAGAAATAGATTTTTATCATAAATTATGCCCTATACTGCCAGGTTATGTAATGCAGGTGGCAAGGAAATTATTACAGTGAAAGGACTGAAAAAAGCAGCAATGCAGAGAGATGAGCTAGGATGAGTTTTCCTACATTCAAAAGATATAGTCTAACCTCAAATTACAGAAATTAGATGTGGAAGTAAGGTGAGAAGCTGGAGAAAAGCGCACTTGTTCCCACACTCTGGAAAGCTGGTATTTATAACACCCCACACTGTGTAGGAAGTTTGGGAGGACACCGAGCAACAAGAGACAAGGAACAGCAAGGGGGAAGTTTCCGAGCGCAGGTTTTGGGCACAGGGAATGGAGCTCTCTAGCACTATGGACATACTTGAGCTTTTCCAGGGCCCAGTAGTGCGTGGCCCCGTTCTTGAGGTCCTGCACCTCCACGGCCAGCACGGTGCGGGCGCTGGGCCGGCTGCGGTGCGCCTCTGCAGGCAGCAGCTCCGGGGGCAGCGGGGAGTACAGCGTGTCTGTCAGCAGCACGAACTGGAACTGCACCTGCAACACACAGCACGCGGCGCCTTTGGTGCCCAGGGACACGGGGTGGGCATCACACAGTGCCTTTGGGCGTCAGCAGCCATGGGATGGGCATCAGACGGTGCCTTTGGTGCCCAGAGACACGGGATGGGCAGCACACAGTGCCTTTGGTGCCCAGAGCCACAGGGTGGGCATCAGACAGCAGCCCCAGCCACTGACTCACCCTTTTCTGAACCCTCCTACAGCCCAGATTAACAAGCAACAGACAGACCATTTTAGAGACTACAAGTGACTCAGAGCATTTGCAGCAGGATTGTAAAATCAAAACTGATGGACAGAAAATTCAAAGAGCGGCTCCACACCTTTTTCTTTAACTCTACACTGATTGCATTGGCCTCCTTCAGATACACTGCGTTTCCCCAGAGCTGGTCCCTCAGGGAAGTGAACTGGTGGAATTTCCACTTCCTGAAAGCCCACTGGGCCAGTTCATATTCGTGGCGTGTCCAGGGCACTGGGAAAGCAAAGACAGAGAGAAATAAAACAATGTGGCTTCTTCTCAAAACCATCCAATGCAGTATCCCTGCTGACTGTGCCATCAAGTCCTCAGCACATTTATTTTTTGGAAGAATAGAAAACAAAGCCCTGCGTTTTCACTATTTGTTGTGGAAGAACTGGACTCAAACTTCCCTGACATTAGCAGCGGAGATTAATGACCATGTAAACGAGATTTTGAACAGAGGAAGAAGTTATTTGGCAACGAGTGGAATGAGAGTAAGTATAATGGGAATAATAAATTATCACTGTCCAGAAATGGAGTTACACAGACATGTCACAGCATTCTAAGAATTCCTAGCAAGGAGGAAAGAGAAACTTCAAAATCAAAACAAGGAAACAAAGGCAACAGTGTTATTTTGTTTTAAGACATCTGAGCTCCGTTAGTGCCAAGAAGAGAGAGATTCCTTCAAGGCCACCAAATAAAAGCTTGGGGTAAAAGTAATCTACTTTGTGCATCAGTTGTATTTGGAGATGTAAGTCTACTGTTCATGTGGAATGTATTCTATAAATGGGTATTTGGAATCTTGACGCTAAGAGGATTACAGATCAAGAACTTACAGTGCTCTGCAGCTTCCCAAAGCAAGTTTTCTATCTATCACAAGAGATAATACAACAGCTGTTCCTTTAGACTTGCCTATATCCAAATTATGTTCAGCTTCACACTCACCTTCCTCCTCCTCCTCCTCTTCCTCCTCTGTCGTTTCAGCTGCCAAGGACCGTGTCTCTACCTGCTTCTGGAGGGCCTGCAGTTTACTCTCATAGTCCTGTGGGGAGAGAGGAGACTCTGTGTAGGACAGACAGGAGCCAAGGAAGCTGGGGGACACCGAGAGCTCAGAGTGACAGGCACAGGGCACAGCACACAGACAGCCCAGCGTGCCTTTAGTGCACACAGCACACACAGCCCAACGCCAGCAGCACAGAGGGGCTGGTTTCTAAAACCACCACATTGACATGTTCACAGTGTCGACAACACAGAAAGGGTTGGGATGTTCTTTTGGTGAGGTTTTTGCTAAAGACAGGAAGAGGAGGGGTTTGTTTGGAAGCTGCCTGCTGCTTTCAGAGAGGTAGGAGAGAGGCAGAAATAGAGAAAAATGCAAAAATAAATTTGAAAAGGGAGGATTATTCACCTTCATTTTCTCAAACAAGAGCATCATTAATTTGCCTTTTTATACAAAAGAAGTTCATTTCACATATTAGTGGGGGCAGCACTTGGTTTTCAATCAGACTTTCACCATGGCACGTAAGCACCACGCCCTCAAATGTGTATTTAATGCATCTGGAGATAAAATCCCACCACTGCCCCAGCAGAGAAGTCCATGCAGTGGCTTCCCCTCGAGGAACACTCCAGCAACAGCTTCTGGTACAAGAGCATTTTCTTCCTGTTCAGACCTTACTGTGCCTTGAAATACTACTAAAACCTAATGAGTTTTTTATTATTTGCTGGTAAAACAGATACAAATTAGACTACAGTGCTCTTGGTCTCAAAGCCTATCTTACTAGGATATTCTATATTTTTAAGACAAACCTTTGGCATACGTTACACAAATTAAACTGGTTTCTCAAGGTTTTTACACAAGAGTTACAACAATTCTCTAAAGAGTGTTGCTGAGTTCTTAAGGAGAATTCTTGAAGCCACTCATCTTGTATTCCAACCTTCTCTCTTCCACAGCTCCAAATCCTAAAATTCTTCTCCAACGCCCAGTTTGCAGTAATAGGTTCTTAGGTCCAAGAGCTACAGAATAAAAGCTTTACATTTTCTTCCCATCCCACTTAAACATCCCACCTGAAGAGCTGCACCACTTAACCACAACATGACTGTGGCAATTCAAACCGGCTTCAGTCAGAAAGGCTTTACACTCTGTTTGGAAAGGAGCTACACCTCCAGAACATTCCTTCAGGTTCATAAGTCATATTTTCTGAAAACAGCATCAATAAATGGTAGCTGTGCCCTTAGTGCAGGATTTTGAGTATCATGAATTCAATATCCCTGAACTTATATGGCCTTCATATGATGACTGCATTCTAATCACCTTTTGAATATTTTATTTGGCTAAAATGCTCCTTCATTTGTTTCTGCTCCATTCACCATCAGCTGGCTACTTACACAGGAAGTAACCTCAGCCCAGCAGCACTAAATACTGCAAATAAAACCCCACGTATCTTTTCTTTTGATATTCATTCTGAAATTCTTAAAGATTCACCAAAAATCTATTCTGGACTCCACAAGACTTCTCATGGAAGTATCAGACTTATTCTGCCCAGCATAATCCTGATTTTTTTTTAACATATAGGCACCTTTTTGGACCTATTTCTCCCACTCCATGCAGATAATGTTATTACATTTGGAACCAAGATAAAACTGGCCAGATGCAAAGTGACACAAATAAGCTTCTCTCACTTGCAAGGAATGGCAAAATAACTTCTTCTCCTGTAGTCTGAAGTCAATAACATCATTTTGAGCACCTAGATTGTAGCAATGGAGAGCTCTTCAGGCAGTGTTTGAATAGAATCTTTCCAGATTCTTTTGGAGAAACTGAAAAGTTGCAGAGGGAATGGGGGAGTCAGGGGAAACAAGAAAGAAAAAGACCCCAACCCACCAAGAAACCCACACCCCACAGACTCGGACCAGACAAAGCTTTTTCAGACCAGCCTGGAGCAGTTAAAGCAGAACACTGCAGCACTACAACTGAGATGTGATGTCTGCCAAGGCACTGCCCTGTGCGACTCTCCCCTGTATTGGAGGTGCACAGAAAAGTCCGTTTCTTTTGTTTTCAATGAGCAAATAAATGGAGAACAGCCAGCTCTGTGTTTTCTTCCAGAATTCAAACAGCACACAGGATGGTACAATGGGACAGCACTGAAGACAGGAATGGTTTATAGCTCCTTGTGCTACAAAAAGCTCTGATTTTCTTTTATACTGAATTTAAATAAGCTGTCTGAGATGGACACTTCTCTGCTGCTTTCCACATAACAGCAGAAACACCAGGGTGGATGAACTTACAAGAATCAGACCAAGGAACAATTAAAGAAACCTTTTTTAACTCTGCTGGAAAAAGCCCAACCCCAAGATAAAAAAATAAAAGCAGGACAGGCCTGCAGTCAAGTTCCATTTCCATTCCACTGAGACAAGTCTGACACTTACAAGAGTATTCCGTAGTTTATTGAAAGAGCACTTGTTACAATACAAACCGCTTCTGCTTTTCACAAGGCAGATACTTGCTCTTAAGACAATCCAAAACAATAGACAGATCTGAAAATCCCATTTAATTCAAAGGCAGCTCACTGCTTTCTTTACAGTACAAATAGTTACACAGCATAGATTTCTCATGTGGCAGCTCCTGAAGAGATTTAATGGGAAGTATCCAAGAAAAATTTCAACATATAAAAAAGAAATTTCAGCATATAAAGGACACAGTGAGGGAGATATTGAAACTGTGCTGAATGTACTGATAAAAATAGCATCCTCTAATTGGACAGATCCCTACATTTGGACTGCTTGGGGAAGGATGGAGTCAATCTGAGTGAGGAGCATTAGTGATGTGCATCTAACCCCAGTATCCCAGGAGTCCCACAGCCCCCGGAGCAGCTCCAAAGGCCCAGGTGGAGCCAAGCCAGCTGCCAAAGCACAGCACAGCAGCCCTTGGCAAAGGCAGCTGGACTTGGAAAAAGAGCACTTCCACCGTGGATGCCACGTTTCCATGCCCCTGAAAGCCTTTTCACACAGACATCAACGGAAGCAGCTGTCTCACTGTTCATTAACTCCATTAACACAGGATTTGGAGTGAGTGGTGTGTATGTCTGAACAGTGCAGAGACCCACAGTTCTCACACTGCTCCCCTTATCAGATGAAGCACTGCACTGCAATTCATACAATACTCTTAAACATGCTCCTAAAGACCAGGGAAAAAGCTGCTTCCTGGAAGCAGACTGGACTCCATCCTGACACTGTCTGTCCTTTTGTGCTTTGTCAGATCATACAGCAGAGCAGGCAGGGCTGTTCTTCCAGCGCTGCACTGGAACCCTGGGTCAGACAGACTGATGGCACCCGCTGCTCCCCAGCACCACCCAGGCATTTACAGAGCTCTTCTCTGAGCTTTAAGCTGAAGTAAGCTGGCACAAACATTTAGTGTTTAGCATTAAGGCATCAAGTAGCAGGAGTTTCAGTCTCCTGTCAGTACATGTAGTTCCATGGGCCTCGGAATTACCCCATGCTCAATCACGTGGTGATTTCATACAGCAGCACAATCCTCAAAACACGGGCAGGAGCTGGAATTACTCTGGCCTCCTCCCACGACCCAACCCTGTCAGGCTCCTGTGCTCCTCCTGAGCTGGGAGCCTTTTCCCAGGCATGCATCTTTACAGAGCCCAAGCTTTTTGGAGGATGTAGAAGAACTCATTATGCTTGACAGGCACAAAACCCAAGTGCAATGCACTGCTAAAAGAGGATTCTAAAATAAAGACAACAGCAAAACATTACTGGCAGCCCAAAACTCATTCTGCAATTTGGACTCAAGCTCAAAGAAAGTACTGCTCACCTACAAGCCTTCTTTTCTTTAAGAATCAGGACATTTTTGGAAATGATGCTTTATTTCCTTCGTTCGAGTAGGCCAAAGCACGAGACAAATGCAAGTTAAAAAGCCAGATGTGGACACAGAATTAAACCTGCCATAAAGCAAAACTCCAAGTGATCAGAGCAGTTTGTTCTTTTAGGAGTTGGAGGACTGCCTTTGTATCTCCTGCAGCAGAGGCCACTACCCCTCCAGTGATACACATGCTGAGAATTAAGAACTGACACCTGATTAACTGATAGGAAAATGGCACGTGTGTTGCAACAGCACCTACAACACACCCAGCAGAGGCAGGGGAAAAGTATGATAGGACAAAAAAAATATGGAAAAGAAGCTTAAGGCACTTGCCACTCACCTACAGCTATGCTGAGCCACACACAGGTAACAATTGCCAGTAGGGCTTATATTTTATAAAAAAAATAAGCAACCTCAAGTAAATTCAGGATACTTGTGCAAAACAGCACAAATACACTCCAAAGTGGACCTACCTTACCAAATGTGGTAGAGTGGTCAATTTTGTGTTTAAAATTTTATTCAAGTTAAATTTAAAAGCAAAATAGGTCTTCAAATATTCCTTACAGTTAAGGCCACGGATTTTCAAAAGTAAGAGCAACTTCGTCTTGCACTTTTGGAAACTCGGAAAAAAACCCTGTATCATTAAGGTTGGGACCTCAAAGCCTATTCCTTAATCACTAGTTTTTCAGTAATTTGCTTGAAACAATCTGAAGCAGGAATTGCAACTTCTGTGTTACAGCAAATCACCAGCAAGCACAAACCCCTTCAGAGCAAAACAGACATGAAAGATTTTAACTCGCATTTTGAGTGTGGGGAGGAGAAAAACGAATTATTTCCTCCTCAAAGCAACCTTCTCCTTTATTAAATGAGTCTTGAATTCAAGTTTAATCCAAGACCAGAGGCACTAACATGAGGTATCACATTAAGATGAAACAGTTCGATTCTCCCATCTCACAGGAGAATTCAGCCAACACAAAGTAGTGATTTATAAATCTTCCTAAGAATAACTATTTCAAGAACATCTCCCAGACCCATGCCTGAGAAAGCTGAAAACATAAAAGAATTAGCTTTTTGAGTGCACCAGAGTGTTGAAAAATCCTACTTCCTTTCCACAATCTCAGTATAATAATTAAAACCTATTATATTTAGAGATACAATGGGAATTAGAAAAAGCTTATTTGCAAATAATTGCTTCAGCATTATATATATATTCTGACATAAAATTCCATTCAGGCTGGTTTAACTGTCACAGCAATTTCATACCAATAATTATGAACTTAAGCAGAAGGAGAAGAGACTTCTACTCAGGGAGTGTGACCCAATAGCTCTTCTTAATTTCTTTATAAAAAAGCAACACGTATCTTGTCAGCTGACAGCTTTTGGTTTATAGATTATTATTACTATTAAAAATTGAGTTAAGAGTGGAAAATATTGTTCTGAAGAACCAGATACATTTATATACAGATGGTCAGTTTCCTTATTGCTAAGAAAAAGGTCACAAGAAACATTCAACGCTAGAAACTAAATTCCTCTCTTGATTGTCTACATAACACACAGGAGGAAGGTAGCACTTGGTAAGTTCCAGACAATATTTTCAGCATTAGAAAAATACTTCAAGACACACACACACACACACAAAAAAAAAAAAAAAACTTGGTAAATTAGCTAGTGGGAAGTTCTCCCGTCCACGTCCCTCCCTCCAAGTGTTCTAGTCTATGGCAAAGGTTCTTACAATATTTCAGAGTGCCCTCCTGAGGGGTGCTGTTACGGTGAGGACAGTGCCGTGCTAAAGGGCAGTGCTGTGCCAGGGGCTGTCCCGTGCCAGGGGCAGTCCCGTGCCAGGGGCTGTCCCGTGCCAGGGGCAGTCCCGTGCCAGGGGCAGTGCCATGCTAAGGGCTGTCCCGTGCCAGGGGCTGTCCCCAGGGGTTGGTGCCGGGGCCCTGGAGCCCTGCCCGGCCCCAGCCGAGCCCGGGGAGCCCAGGGAGGAGCCCGGGGAGGAGCCCGGGAGCCCAGGGCCCGCGCCCGGCCTGCCCTCCCTGCTCATACTGTGGTTTCTCTGCCCGCTTTCAGGTTGGGGGCCGAGCACTGGCGCCGGATGCGCGGCGGCGTGCCCAGGGGCCCGTGGTGGCCCGGCCGCCCCGGGGCCTTGGGGCCGCTGTCCCCAGCGCTGTCCCCGGGGGGCTGCTGCCGCCTGTGCTGGGCGCCCTGCGGCTCCGCAGAGTGCAGCGCCTCCGAGGAGCCCGAGGCCTGGCGCCGCAGCCCCCTCTGCGAGCCGCTGCTCAGGGAGTTGCTCCTCCAGCGCGGGTGCTGCTGGCTGCAGGGCTGCTGGGGCGGCGTGCCCAGCTGCTGCCGGGCGATCTGGATGTTCTCGGCGCTCCTGGGAGGGCCACAAAGGCTCCACGGCTGCTGAGCATCTTTACAGGCGCCTTTGCTTTCCTTCTCTTTGCCTTCCTCTTTGCTCTTGTCGTCTTCTTTCGGGATTCTAACCTCGATGACTTCGTCCTCGGTGATGATGATGTGGGTGCCTGGGCTCCACGAGTTCCTGTGTTTGGGATTGCTCTTGAAAGGAAAGCGGGGTTTGCGGTTCTCGGGTGGAATGAAGCGGTGAGGCATGTTCTGTCGGCGGAGCTGTTTGGCTATCTCCTGCTGCTGTAGATTTTTAAACCGAATCTGCTCTTGCCTCATCCACCGTAAACGCCCACGTCGGAACGCTGGATCGCCTGCCATCAGCTGAGACACACGCTCCTCCTTAGCAAGATCCTCCTTCTCGCTTCTCTTCGCCTCGTCCGTGGGCTTCTTGTCCACATCCACCGCACTGGCAGAGTTTGGAGACTTGGCATTAGCCACGGTCGACTGAGCTTTGTCTATCAGGGGTAACACCTTCTCCATTTTGAGCATTTTATTTCTGAGAACTTTAATCTCTTCATCCTTCATGTTGTTCTGCTTCTTCACTTCTTGCAAGATATCTTCCAATTTGTCTATGTGCACCTTTAGGTCGTCCACATCGGTTATTCCTTTCCCATTGGCCATCACATCTTCGATCTTTTCATCTCCGACTCCCACCGTGTCCCAGACGTCCCGAGCGACGGCTCGCCACGATTCGCGCTCATTGGGGTCCTTTTTCCCGTACATGGCACAAAGCTCTTTCATCTTAACAATGGCCAGGGCCTCAATCTCCTGCCTACTGTGCCTGAAGTCATTGAGTGCTACCTCATAGCATATCTCCTTCACAGCCTGTATCTTTAGGTCTGAGATGGTGACCCATTTGGAGTCCTTACTAAGGCGTCGGCGCTGGGGAATCTGGTACATTTTAATGGGTTCTCGTTTCTTCCCACTGCTGGGGAGGCCACACTTTTTTACAATGGTTTGGAGCTTGCTGGGGGGCAGCTTCTCTCTCAGGGAAGTGATCAGTCTCCAACTCTCCTCACACGATCTCTTGTCCGAATCATCCCCACTATCAGAGTCTGCATCCTTTGGAAAAACAAAAATCAAGAAGTGGCCCCAAAATAACCAAAATTAAAATTGTAAGAAAATGGAAAAGCTAAACAAGAAGTAGCAGGCAAAGAAAACTAAATCAAAAATCAAAATAGAACAAGTGATAAGGAGGTCCCTGAAGACTGAATGTTAGGGCATTAAAATGTATCTTCAAGAGTCATGGACTGTCAAAATTGGAGCTCTTCACTAAATAAAGATTAAATTATATTTAAGCCTTCTCATCTCAAAATAGCTGATAATCTGAACTCTTCCCTCCCGAACCCTTCCAAAATCTTTTAACAGACCAACCAAAACCAAGCTCCTGGTTTTAACTCTTAAAACCAAGTGTAAACTGCACTCCACACATGCTACAAAGACATGCAAATCCCCGCCACACACATTTGCCTTGGTGACTGCTGCTGCTTCTTTCAGCAAATCCTCCCCAGGAAGGTGAGCACAACAGCCATCACAGAAGATGTCATGAGCAGCAGAGTAAGTCGGGTTAACACTGGTTAGTAACGTTGCACGTGGTTGCAGGGATGCTCAAGTTTAGAATCCATTTCACTACAACAGCAGCCAGAGAAGTG
This sequence comes from Sylvia atricapilla, assembly GCF_009819655.1. Taxonomy (NCBI): domain Eukaryota; kingdom Metazoa; phylum Chordata; class Aves; order Passeriformes; family Sylviidae; genus Sylvia; species Sylvia atricapilla. The sequence continues at coordinate 761,249 of NC_089161.1, read as the reverse complement.
TTAGACGATAAGGAAAAACGAAACAGAAGCGGCCGAAAGGCTCAGTGTTAAAAGGACTGTAAGTGCCACTATGACAGATGAAGACAGTGGTTCATACTCCAAGACTTGCTACAAGCTAGAAGGACATCCAGAATCAGAGTTTCAGAGATGGGTTGTGGTTTGTTTGGTTTTTTTTCCATTTGGCACCTTGTTGCTTAGTTTAAAGGAAAAACCCATTATCAGTCTTGTCTGTCCGAAGAATGAGTTTCAGCAGAATGCAGAGTAATGACTTTCTGGTTTTAATTGTTTTAATACGAATTCTCTATTTCATATCCTTGATTTGTCTTCTTCTCAAACCCTAGAGCCTGGAGCTTCCACACACTTGCTAAGCATTATGCGTTTTGCTTCTTCATTACAAGTTTTCCACCTTTTGCTAAATGATTTTTAATGAGCAGAGCTTCAGGTTTCCATATGCTAGGAATGTCTGTTCAGATAAACTGCCACCAGGAGTTAAAGATATCCATCATTGCTTACTGCAACCAGGAATTAAAATCAGACCACTTTTCTTTACAGGCTTATTAAGACATGTCTTTAAGAAGCAAAAAGTCCTGTGTATCACTGTGATCCAAACACCTTCAACACAGCTGTCAGTGTCTAATGCACCTCTGGCTAACATCCCTGTTTTCCACATGGAGATTGGGAGCACATGAGAAACCAGGAACAGAAACAGCCAAAGGAAACCCAGGTCACTGAGCCAGCACCAGAGGCTCCTCGAGTTTACACTTTGGCTAGATGACAACGAAGAATGGGGAATGCAACATAATTTGGGGGGCATTATGAAAGGAAACACTCCTCTGCCCTATGGTAAAGACTCACATTATTGAACTCCTTGTAACTTAATGTAGTTTTAGAAATAGTACTAGAGAATCAACCTGTAGTTTTAGGTGAAAATACAGGCAAAACACTGGTTTAGAAACTCTTTGTGTTTCTTTTTTGTCAGTTTACAGCTGACAAAATTTGTGTCCTGAGGAAACAGCATCTACCAAAGTGCACGCTGCAGTGGAAACCAAAGGTTCCCTGGAGGAAGCCCCAGTGCAGCTGGGCCACTCAGGGACACAACCAGGAAGGAAATTCATGAACTACTCCAACATTAAGTCACAAGTTTCACAGGACTGATATTTAAAAATCTACCATAGAACTATTTATGGGTGAAGCATGTCTTCATATCAAAACCTGATGAAGAGACACTGAGTCATTGCCCTGCGTGCACTCAGAGGTTACCCAGACCAATTAATGCAGCTAAAATCCACATTCCAGTGTCAACTGGCCACTGCAGAGGCATTATGACCATTTTAGCTCTATAACACAACTTCACATTCCATTTGTGAAATGGAGAACAACTACTTCTATTCCCTAGTAATACTAGCAAGGCAAAGATATTTCACTTGGCATTTTGGGGGGACGAGAGCTATTTTTTGTACTGCACATCTAACAAATAAAGATCCAGATTGTTTTGGTTTTATGCTGAGATTCCAGCCAATCTGGTAAACAGGATTAGCTAGCTTCTTACACCTGAGATTCCACTCCAGTTTGGACCAAGAGGAGTATATATATATATTTCTCTCTCAGAATCAGTCTGACTCAGCAGTAAGGCAGAGCACCTGACACTGCAGCAGTGTAAACACTTTCAAGGCACACAAGCTGAAATGCACTCCCAGATTTCCCACTCCTTCCTCAGCTACATCTGCATGGGTGCACTAACCCTGTCCCTCCCAGGCTCTGCACACTGCAGCACACAAATCAAAGCTGTGCTGCCACCTGAGACATCCTCACTGAGCACTGTGCTGAGCAGGATGCTGCTCCCTGCCCAAGGCCCTCCTTTGATTTGATCCCTCACAGCTAGGCCAGGGATCCTGCAGAGGCAGGCAGGGTGGCATTCCACCTTGCTGCACTGACTGAAACCAGCAAGAACAAAACAAACTTGAAGAAACCAGCATCTTTATTACAATATTAACCAATCCGCTCGCTAAAGAGCCTCGCTTCATCTGAAGTATTTGGGGAAATAAATTCCCTTCAGAACACTTTATCACTTTATAAAGGCAGCCTTATTGGAAGCAGCTTCCCAGACAGCCAATTTCACATCTTTAATTCATACAATAGCTCAGCTTGTGCCTGTCAGCTAAAATTTAGGGAAGGGAATTCCATTACTTGCATCTCATTTGATACATTGCCAAAAGTTACTCAATACTCTAACTATTTTTATTTTCACATCTTTACTGTACTATTTTTTTGCTAGCAAATTTGAACTATAAAATTCCAGAAAGGAAACATGTAAATTAGTCACATTTAAACTTTTTTTCTGAACTAAGGGTTGCTTTGGTCAAAGTCTGCAGCCACTCCTCTCCATCCAGGAAATTAGCCCCTTGTGATGAAATATTAGAGATGCAGAAGTCTCTAAGTGTGTAATAGGAATTAAAAAAATAAAAAGTAGCTTTTTCCTATGGAATGCACAGTACTTTGCTCCATTCTGGCCGGGGGAGAAGGGCAGGAGCTCTGCAGTGCCTTTAACCCACAGTTTTCAGGGGTCTCCAACTCATACTACAAACACGAATCACGAGTTTGGAATTTTTATCAGAATTCTGGCACCACTACATTTGTGTTCTGGCTGAAGACAACCAGCTAAAGCAGAATCAGGAGATTTGGGGTTCTTAGGGAAATCTAGATTTCATTCCTGGGTTTGGTTTTGTTTTCCAAATTTACAGGGTGCTTGAAGAATGCATTGATTTCTATTTGTAGCACACTTCAGAGGCATTTGTTGTGAGAAGACTGAAGTCTTCCTGTATCAGACTGAATTTATCAGACTTCCTATTTGAGACAGCTGTGGAGTGGTGGAATTCCCAGTGCTCTGAATGAGTTAACAACTGCTCCCTACTCAGAACCCCACCATTGGCTCATGTACCACCAAGACCCTCACAAGGAACTCCATGCAGGGGAGGGAGAAGGGTTAAAACATGCACAATGCAGCAACATTTTCAGACATCATTCAAAAAATAAACCTAGAGTATCAATGTTCAAGGAATCTCTTTGGCAGCACAAAATTAGTACGTTCTGGTGATCCAAGACAAAAATAAAGGCAAACATCCCAAGGAGTAGCTGTTTAGACTACTGAAAAGAAACTTCAGAAATCAAAGAGCACAAAAATGCCCTTCTTTCAGGTTAACTTGCAAGAAATCCGATCTATCCCAACAAGATTTGATTAAAGCCTCTTTACTGTCAATCACAATCTCTGAATTAACCTGAAGGAGCTCACTCATACTGATAATAATTCACTGTAGACACAAAAAAATTTGAAAGCAAAGGGAGAACTGCATTGTGCAGACAACCCAAGCAGGTTTCCTAAACTTTCAGATAAGCAAGGACAGGAATTACTGTTTGCCAAAGGCATAGTTAATCAGGAGTAAGGACACATACCAGTCTTTGCTGCTCCAACAAGAGATCAGCTTCCTCCTTCTCTTTCTTATATAAGATTTCCATTTCTTGTAATCTGAAGATGAACAGAAGAAGAGAAGTACTCAGAGGTCATTCTGTTTCATGGTGGTGTTACTCTGTGTGCACAGTCCCCTGAATTACAGCTACAAGAGCCAAAGTCATTGTCCTTAAAAGGAACTGTTCTCTGGCTATTCAATACCATGGAAGTGAAACCCTGAAGCTGCACTTCAGCCCTCACCTAAAGCTCTGCAGCATTAGGTGCTTACCTGTGATGTTTACAGGAGCTGGAGCACTGAAACCCTACAGTAAAATAAGGAGGAAGCTTTCTCAACTTCCACAGAGACTCTGTGTGGCAGAACCCAGTAACCTACTGCTGACTCTTCCTTGTTTCAGGTCGGAATTTGGAGTTATTTTATTACCTTTTCTCCATCTCTTGCTTCATGTCAATGCCCTGCTTCTCCAGAAGCTCCCTCTGAGCAAAGGTCCAGTCAACTGGCTCTGAGGGAGTCTCAGCTGATGGTGTCTTCTCTCTTTCTGCTCGTGCTTGCTCTGGGTGGTTGAACCTGAAGACATGATTTTTACCCATGATGATACGATTTCCTAGAAACAGGAACAGAAAACTCAGCTGACAGAAGAATGGTACCAATTTCTGTTTAAAACACTCCAGAAAAGCAACACTGTGCCTGAACAGCACCCAGCACTCCCTGTATATGACACCACTGTCACACAGAGAGTACAAAAACACCTACTGTAACATTTCTTACCTGAGCGCAGCTGCACAGGCTGCACAACCCTCTTGCCATTCACGTAGGTTTCTGATCGTTCACAAGGCTCCAAAGTAACAATAACTACAAAGAAAACGTTGATGAGTGAGACTTTGGAGAGTCCTGCAGAGGAACAGAAGTGTGCAAGCCCCAGAGAGCTCTCATTTGCTGCCTATGTCCATACTAACACCAAAGAAGTCTATCACCCCTGGATGTTGTGCTGCTTAAAAATAAGGACCCAAGAGGAAATCAATACTACTGATTTCTCCACCTACTACAGTTGGAAACTACTTTTTTTTTTCATGTTTTTAGTTAAGAAGGGTAAGAATTTCACTGCTATACTGGCTGCAGGCTGCAATTTGAAGCTATTACCACATAAACCAATTTCATTTTCTCTCCCTAAGACTAAAGAAAACAACAAGTCAAAACTGACCCTTTTCTCAGGACAGAAAACTTACAAATCCTGGGATTCCCTGGCCAGGTAGCAAAGAGACAGGCCGTGGGAGATGGAGCAGTGGCCTGCAGGTGTCACAGTCGGCGGGAGAAATGCCACAATCGATATGATTGAATGGCAAAACTCAGTTTATTAGAAGCGTTTATAGAATATATAGCACACCTAATAAGCTCATGTATAAAACTAAAAGTAAGAGTACTACTGGTTAAATGAAGTAGCACGAATCTGACTCCCACCTCTGCATTCCTGTGGCTTCTGCTACACATTTGATATTGTCAGAAGCACCCCCAAGGACCCCAGAGACACACTGTCTCTGTTTAAGGAAAAGGGAGGATGCCACTCAGCTGCAGACCGTTTCTGTGAGGGAGGAGCAGCCTTTACCTTCGCCGTGGTTGTTCCTCTCGCTGCGGAAGACACAGTGCTCCTCCTTGATGTGAGCCCCACTGAGCACGATGTCCTGCCGGCGCTCGGCGTCCGCCTGCCCCACCCTGCAGCAACACACAGCACAGGTCAGCAGCACTGCAGCCTCCTGCAGCCCTCACTGCACACACAGCTCCTGCAGCCTCCTGCAGCCTCCTGCAGCCTCCTGCAGCCCTGCACTGCACTGCACTCACACCCCACAGCAGCCTCCTGCAGCCCTGCACTGCACACAGACCCACAGCAGACACAGCTCCTGCAGCCCTGCACTGCACTGCACACAGACCCACTGCAGCCTCCTGCAGCCCTGCACTGCACACACACCAGCCTCCTGCAGCCCTGCACTGCACTGCACTGCACACACACCCCACAGCAGACACAGCTCCTGCAGCCCTGCACTGCACACACACCCCACTGCAGCCTCCTGCAGCCCTCACTGCACACACACCAGCCTCCTGCACTGCACTGCACACACCCCCACAGCAGACACAGCTCCTGCACTGCACTGCACACACAGCCACAGCAGCCTCCTGCAGCCCTGCACTGCACACACACCCACAGCAGACACAGCTCCTGCAGCCCTGCACTGCACTCACACCCCACAGCAGCCTCCTGCAGCCTCCTGCACTGCACACAGACCCACAGCAGCTTCCTGCAGCCCTGCACTGCACTGCACTCACACCCCACTGCAGCCTCCTGCACTGCACTGCACTGCACACACAGCCACAGCAGCCTCCTGCAGCCCTGCACTGCACTGCACACACAGCTCCTGCAGCCCTGCACTGCACTCACACCCCACAGCAGCCTCCTGCAGCCCTGCACTGCACTGCACTGCACACACAGCTCCTGCAGCCCTGCACTGCACTCACACCCCACTGCAGCCTCCTGCAGCCCTGCACTGCACTGCACACACACCCACAGCAGACACAGCTCCTGCAGCCCTGCACTGCACTCACACCCCACAGCAGCCTCCTGCAGCCCTGCACTGCACTCACACCCCACAGCAGCCTCCTGCAGCCCTGCACTGCACACAGACCCACTGCAGCCCTGCACTGCACTGCACACACAGTCACAGCAGCCTCCTGCAGCCCTGCACTGCACTCACAGCCACAGCAGCCAGGGAGAAGTGGAACTGTTGACACTACCCTTCACACCTCAAGGGTTGGGCCGGGGCTGAGTTCTGCGCTGCAGAGAACCTGCCTGCCCTGCCATCAACTGCAGAATGACAGCTTGGCAATAGGAAAGTCTTCTCTCCCTTAAAACATCTCACTGGGAGAACTAGAATGTTAGCCACCTCTCAGTTTAATGTAATTCCTTCCCTCATGTGAAACCCTTCTCCTCTGAGAAAGGGATGCGGAAGGGGGAAAAAACACGACGAGAACTTCCCATGGTGTGTTTCAGCTGGCAGACAAGGAGTAAATAGTCCAATAATCCAAACAATCACCTCCTGCACTTGAACAAAGGAGCACAAATGGCTCAGGAGGCTCTTGCAGAATAATTTGATGCCACAAGCAGTTTCATCCAGCATCCAGACAGACAGCTGGGCTGTACCCTGGAGCACGAAGATTTATGTCCACTTCAAACCCAAGTGTTTGTGCAATTCTAGGTACAGACAACTTCATTTCCAATCCTAATGGTTACAAACTTGCTCCACTTAGTAATTTACACATTTCTGATGTCAATGAGCTAGACTCCAAACTTACAATGACTTCTTAAGCCCTAAACCATTCCAGTCATCCTTCTCTGCTGAATTCCCCACACTTTGATACTCCCTTCAGTGGGCTCAATGCACATTAGAGTAGTACCATATGCCAGCCCCTCCATTTGTTCCCCAGGAACTAAGCAACCAAACACAGCTTGGTGCTCCAAAAATAATCAAAAATTGCCTCTCTCTTTCCAGCTGTTTTGATAACAAGTTTTGGAATAAAATCAATTTTTAATTCAAAGTCTGGCAATTAAATTTTATCTCATATCTGTGAATGCAGAATCCATTAAATGACATGAATGACAACTTATTTAAATAATAAAGCTACCATTCAGCCATATTCCAGTTGCTATGCTGTTTAATCCTGCACCCATCAAAATCTCTCATGCACTTCAGTAAGTTTTACCACAAACTTAAGAGGGGATGTCATGCTTTCCTTCACTGCCCAGGTGCAATAACAATTTCTTAAAGCTGAGTGACTGCACATGTTACTTTTGAACACCAAGTCGAATTAAAAGAAATTGCATTTCTGCACTTTTTTCCACCTCCAGCAATCTCATGCTTCATTTGTACCTGCAACTTGAACAGCTCGAGGCACAATTATTATTTAAACTCATGGTGTCTCCAGCATGGGGATTTAGGCAGGCAAAGAAGGCAACTCCAGAGTGTGTCAGCACCAACTCTCACCTCGTAATGCCATCTTTGATGTAGTAGAGCAGACATTCCGACATGAGTGGATCCTCGTTAAGGTTTACAAGGTGAGGAGTCTGAAAGAACAAAAGGAAAAAGTTGATTAAGAAGTGAGGTTCTGCTTTCAGACTCATTCCTGCAGCTGTGGAGGGAGGGCATTAATCCAGCACGTGTATCCAGATTATTCCATAATGGATTTTTTCAAACATAACTTCTTAAAGTGCTGCAAAGCATTACAAAGTACCAGCAAAATACAGCTCAGACTGCTTAGTTATTCAAAATATCAATCCATGGAAGGAAGAAAGGATTCAGCTGGAAAAAAAAGAAGTCCTTAAAAAAAATCTCTGTAAGCTTTGATAAGAGAAGTCAAGAGCAGAAAAGGTTGCTTCCGTGGAATTTTGGAACTGATATGGAATAAACTTTGGCTTTTCCTGGGCTACACGGGTCAGGTGCTTATTTGGCAAAGTCTGTTAAGGTCAAAACAAAATCTAAAGCTACCAGTATTCTCTGACACCAACAGCTAATAAGCTCTTCATCTAAACTTCTAAATTTAAATCCACTACAGTTACTAAACCAACCTTCTTTGGTGAAAAAACCCCATTGGAATCAGCAAACAAGTCACAAGGCCTTGGTGTGAAAATCTGGCCAGTGAGATGGCAGTAAGCACAAGCACAAAAGAAAAGGCACAAAGGGTTAAACATAAGTAAAGCAGAAAGATGATAAAAGAGAAATAAAACTGTTAATAAGCCACTTGTCCCTCTGTTACCCTACCCTCAAACAGAATCAATTTGGGATAAAGAAATAAATTTGGCTTGGATTCCTTAGGAATATTACTTCCATCAACTTACCTTAGATGCTAAAAGTTTACTTATGAGAGCTTTTAACAGCACTTTTACAGAAGCCCAAAAATGGCTGGATGTTCACGATGAATTTGCCTTTGAATGAAGGACTCTGATTGCCAATTGCCCCATGGAAGATTGAATTGTAAGAACAGAAAGGGTTAGAAAAAAATACAGCTTTTTGACCCCTAAACATCCAGGAGTGACCCAAAGCTGCAGCTGAAGGTGTTCCATGCTGCCATTGCTGTTCACTGCACAAATCAGCACCTGGAGCTGTTTAAAGCTCTTCAATAAAGAGAAAAATGTAGAGAAACCAAATCCCAGACACAGTCAACTGCTGTCACACCACTACAACTTGCACCACTTGAATATTCTGTAAGAAATAAAGCTTTAGAGATGACGCTGGCACACCCAACTATTCACTCCTTGCATATGGTGAGATACACAGTGGTGCCTCAGAAGTGTAAGGTCTTTATACAAAACACTTCACATTTTCTATCTAAGTTCTCATCTCCTAATTTTCACAGCAGCCACAGTTGCTAGAAGGAGAACTAATGGAACTGCAAGGATAGCAAGGCACAGAAGCAGTCAGGACAGGGTTGGGAGTTTTACTTCTCCTAATAAATCCTATATAGGTAAAAATAAATACTATCTATCACCAAAGCAACTACTTTATCCAGGTGGCTTTTATACACAAACCTGATCAGCTGAAAATGGACCAAAAGAATCATCAAAAAGAGCTGATGGCCTCTGAGGAAAAATCTAAAAGGAGATGAGGATCCACAACAGAAGAGAAAGAAATATAAAGGATACTCCATGAATCAGCATCTTTACAAACCTTGGGCACTCCTGGAGTAGCTACCAAAAGCAAACCTGAGTTCTACCAACGCTAAGCATCACAGTCTAACTGAAGGATTAAACATTTTAACCAATTCTGGGGTTCTACATTTCTGTGCAGTGCCTCTGAATAGGCACCTACATCAAGTTTATTACACACCTGCACACTAAAATACTACCCATGCTGCTTGTCCAAAGATTTTTAAGATAAAAGAAAGCAGGTTCTTTTCCTTGTACTACTTCTGTAATTCTGCTTTACCTGCAGAGATAGCTTCTTTGCTAACCTCTTTATTTTACAGTTACAGCACTGATTTATGTCCTTTTCCTGCACAGTTCTGCTTCTGTCAAATTTCAGAGAACAGAACTAATGGCAAGTATGGAATGAAACATTCCCCTGTGTTCACTGGTTCATTAGAACATCATCCATTTTACCGAGGGGAAGAAGGAAGGATTAACAAACAATTCAAGGAATAACACCTAAACAAGCCTTAAATCTTCTCTGGGTATCTCAAAGAAGAACAGGTAGAGCACACAAAGGTCACACACAGCTACTGCAGAAAATGGCAACAGAATTAAGTCAGGGCACCTTCCAAGTTGCTACTGAATGAAGGTACATAAGGAGCTGCAAACTCCTCCTTGCAGCACAGCATCTCCTAAAGCAAGATCCAAAAGAGTTCAACACTCATCACCTTCCTCTCAGTTCGATTATCCTTCTGGGAACATGATGCAATAGTTAACAATTTTCTTTACCTTTTTGGGTGAGAAGACTCCCAGTGTTCCTCCATCTTCCCGAATGGCAACTCCCATTTCTGCCAACAGTGCCTCTCTGAGAGAGAAAAGCAAGATATTGACCCCATTCCAGGCTTCTTAGACAAGTAAGGTCTGATGAAAGCCAGGTAATGACTCTATTAGACTTTGAAGCAGCCAACCCAGGACTGTCACCAGCTCAGAGCACAGCAGGGCAAGGTGGTAAACTTCAGTCTGGGAGCGGGCTGTGGAACAGCAACTTCAACTGAGAAACCCAGGAAGAGCAGGAGTTCCTCCCAGCATTGCCCCTGCTGTCCTACACCTCACCCAGGGGTCAGCAGAACCCTCCCTAACACCATTCTGCTGCTCCATGGCTTTTGAACAGAGTAACTTTTCCCCTTTCCAGCACCTCCCATTCCTGACCTTTCCATCCTAATGGCCTCTGTTTTCCTCAGTTTCTCTTCCCACGTTTCGTTCAGCTCTGCGATGATCTTCTCAGACTCCTGCAGGCAAACATCAAAAGCTAATTTACAATTCTGCCCAAAGTTCTTCACGTAATAACACACAAAGCAATTGAAGTTTCTGCTCTATTTAGGCCTCAAATTAATTTCACACATAAAAAGGATTCCTAGCGCTTTAAAATTCTTATTTGTTTCCCTTCATTTTTAAAAGGGAAGATAGTCCTGAAGACGAGCTGAGAAGAAAAGATGACTTCATATATAACCACAGTCAGACTTTATTTTGAACCACCTAAACCCGTTTCCCTTTTTTGAAAAGAAACTGATGTACAGACGTGTTTCAGGAGCTGGATGCCAAGGCAAGGCAGAGAGCACGCTGTCACTGCCATGGCAACGGAGGTTTCCAGGAGGAAAGGGAAATGCAGAGTGTGCTCAGCCCCGTGGCAGTGTCTGATGGACAAACAGGAGAATGCTGCAGAGATCCAACACAGCCAGCTCTGCCCACTCCTGCACCCATGGACACTGGGGGGCTTTCACAGAACCCCAGCAATCCTCCACTGGTGCTCTCTGCAGTGGCTCAATGCCGTGCAGCAGGGGACAAGGCTGCCTTTGTCTGGCCCAAACATGCCATTCTGTGCTTCACATTTTAATCTCTGGGGGCTGGGCCAAGACAACAGTGGCAGGATTATTCTTCCTCCTCTTTTTCAACTGTGGGGTAATTTGGTTTTCTGACAACTGAGTGCATTTGCAAGTCAGACTTGGCTCACACCAGGCCTCTAAGTCTACGCTGAGGATCAAATTTTCCGTAACTACAACTGCATCAGAGGACCCCTAAATAAGAATCAAGAATTTAATTTATAATTTAATTGTAGCTCCAGGCTACAATTAAACCTAAATAATGCTAACAAGAGAGGCTGTGCACAGACCCAGTTTCTAGCCCACTGCAGTTAAGTGCCCTCTTTAAGGTGCAAGTGGGTTTCAGACAATTCCTGCAGACACAGGAGATATTTATGAAAGGAAGTTCTCCCAGGTTCATGATTCTTTAGCCTTGGTACCCACCTTCAGACGTTCAATGGCCTCTTCTCCTCCAGGTGTTGACATGATTCTTTCCTGTATACTGGACACAGATGTTAAGCCCACCTGACTACTGAGAGAGCAGGAGGATGGAGAGGCAGTGAGGGACCCCATGGAGGCTGTGGAAAAATTGCCAGGACGTTGATTCTCGGAGGCTAGCAAGTATCTATGCTTATTGTTCTGAAAATCTTTCAGATCTGAGAGAGAGACACACAGACAGAGGGAAGGCAGGAAGAGAGGAAAAAGGAAAACAGGAAGGGGGGAGGAAGAGGAAAAAGGGGAGGAAGAAAGGAAGGAAGGAAATACCAGTGTAAGAGGAAAGCATTTAAGCAGCAAGAAGGCAAGTTTTGTAATTTTTAGATGGCAGTTCTGAAACAAATCTTTTAATGCTTGCAACAGTAATATAGTAACTCAGCTCAGACCCTGAGGTTCCCTAGGAAAGACTGCATTATAAACCCTTTAAAACAAAAAAGCTTGAAAAAACAAATCACACATTGGCAAAAAGCAACCATCCTATTCCTCACTGAACACTAAACTGAGCACCTGAAGCTCAGAGCAGGACCAGACTGAGATCCTCATGAGATTAATGACATTTTGGGCTGAAATCTGAGACACCAACCTCTTAAGCTCAGGAAAACTCTCTTCCAGAGTCCTTTAATGTGAAATGATGACTAAGTAAATCTTTATCACAGCAGTGGTTCTGCTGCTAGAGCGCCCAGACCACACGGACAAAGGACTTCCTCTCCTTAACCTCTCACCAGAGAGGATGTGAATCCCCTGCCAGTGCATGACAGGGACAAGAGAACATAAGTTCACAATAACATCATTATGCTGCTTATTGACCTTCCTTATCTGAATAAAAATGGAAATCTAATGTATCTGCTCAGCTCATCAGAAATATCTGATAAGTGTCTTACACTTCAGAATGTGCTTCAAAGATTTTTGGCTGTTAGTTTAAATAAGAAAGGCCTTTTAAAAACCACCAAAATTAACAAGGTAGCTTTTGTAGCCTGAAAACCTGCAGGCCTGAAAATGCTGCCTTAAAAGCCAGAGAATAAGAAAAGCTGACTGAATGATTTAAAACCAAACATACAAGGGAAATTTATATTAATTTACTTGGCTTCTTGGACATGTCTGTAAACCATATCCTCAGAATAATCACACACCAAAAGAAAAATCTTCTAACATGAAAATACCAGGTAACTGAACAGCTCAGTTTTAATAACTTAGTATTTTAAAATTTAATTTCAAAGACAAATCCTTTAAAATAAATCACTTGAGGAAAGAAACAGGTCAAATCAGACCCTGCTAGCTATAAACAAGGCATCACACTTATAAAAAGCGAGATGCTCACCCAGACATAAATTTCCCTGTCCTCCTACATCTCCTGCCCTGAGCAATGCTGCCACTGTCAGCCCCACGCCCTGGTTCAGCCCATGCCCAAGCTGCTGTTTCAGCCTCATGGACACAATGATTGCCCCGAGTCAGTTTGAAAACCACCATCTGCAAATCCAGGAGGCAGGGCTGGGAGTGTCACAGAAGAAAAGCAGGTTAAGGGAAGGGAACGGTGGCAGGGTGAGGAAAGCAGGCATGACAGAGCAGGGATGGAGTCTCAAAGGCCATGCACTCCTGAAGAGAAAGGAAGTGGCACTTGCAGTAGCTCCCCAGTGAGCACAGAGAGCCCTGAGGACCATGCACGCTGCTCCTGGAGCCGCAGCTCTCACACCACCACGTGTGCACACCTTGGAAGCAGCATCAGAATGTCACACAGGCCAGCATGAGGCTTTACACCACCAGTAGCTTCAGTTTTAGGAAATTTCAGACAGATCTCTTTCAGCTGATATTGAGTAAGGGTCAAAAAGACTGACTGAAAGAGTTTAAAAAGTCTACCAACCTAGAATTTACATGGACTATGTTCCCCTTGCAATGGACTACATATATTCCCCTTTCTTAGAAGTAAAGGCCAAAAGACATAAAAGGCTCTTTGCCTGACTGGTTTTAGCCCTCTCGAGTTAATCAACTGCAACCAAGTATATTTAACCTCAAAAAAAGAGACCTTCATCAGTATAAGATGTCTGGCTTTTTTTTTTTTTTTTTTTTTTTTTTTTTAAGGACTATACAAAATACACTGCAGTGTCCAGGAGGAACTGGTAACACTTCATCCTGAGTTCATCAACTGAAACATTTAAAACAGATACTTCAAAGTGGAAAAGAGCTGCTAAAATGCCAGGAAGCTACAGGAGCAGGAACTGAGTAACTGGGGAAAGATTTGAAAGATTTTCTGGTTCAAACCTAAATCCTGTGCTGTCATGTAAACACACTGGAGAACTATCACTCTCCCTTCTGTATTCTGCCAGAAAGGAACAATGAACATTTGCTGCACTTTGAACTCTGCACATTTTTTTGGTTGTGTTCTCAGTCTAGGAAGTGCTGGTGAGACTGGTTTTCATGAACCTGCACTGCATTCCAGGGAGTGTTCTGTCTGGGATTTCCCTCTGAGAAATGCTGGCATGCAAAGCTCTGTTAAAAGCTGACCCAGAGAAAGCAGGTTAAAAAGAGAACCACACAATACACACATTTGACTCCACTTCCAGAGTATTCATCTCCCATTGGATCAACTGAAAGGAAGCAGGAGGGAAAATACAAGAAGGATCAAAACTGAAGGTTCACTAGTGACATAGGAAGGGAAGAGAATGCTACTTGATGTTTAAAGAAACCAAACACAGTTTTCAGTAACACAGTTTTTTCAGTTTGGATTTAGAACCAAAACTCAGAGACTGCAACAAGCATGAAAACACTTGTATTTCATTGTCTTCTGGCCCCATTCTCTCGAACACAAGCAAACAAAGAGATAAATACATGTCACATGTCTTTAGTAGTCTGTGACTAAGTCAGGACTTCTGCTTCACCAACAAAAAGATCTGAAAAATCAGAAACTGGTGCAACATTCCTATTTTTTACAGTCAAAGCAGCTTTTAATCCACTGGAATACATTCTGTGCTTTTATGGGCATTTCCTTCACTAGGAATTAAATCATATTACAGGAGAACGTAGCAGCTAAAATTTCAGTTCATTTTGTCTTGTTTGGAATCAGGACAAGGAAATTGGGCACCAGTGTGTTCTAGTGCTTTAAGAGGCTGCTGGCAAAGCAAATCAGTACAACACTGCTCTGCCAACCTAACTCAAAATCTCCCAAAAGGATTCATTAGTTATTCACAAGCAGCTGTTGCATAGTTATTTCAAGATGACAAATGATTTGTCACTCAGGGCACTGTCTAACATTAGCCATTGTTTTCTTTTCTGAGCGGGGATGGCACTGAAGCCACGTATCAACTAACAACCTTAACCCTCTAAGGAGGAAGGAAAGACGCCTTTTTTTCCTCAGTATGAAACTGAGTTTCTGCATCTCAGCTCTTTTATTGGCAGCCAGACAAAAAATCCTCCATAACAGACAGCAACTCCTGAATGTGTAAGATCTATTACATAAAAGCATTTCTACAATAATAGGAAATTCAAACTCCATATTTTCCCTTGGGAGTTTGAAGGTGCCTTGTCAACTCCACACCCAAGCCTAAGACGGTCATTCAAAGACAGAAGGGGCTGCCATTTCTAAAATCAGATTCCAAACTCAATTATCAGCGCCTATATTTAAAATCCGCGTTCTAAATCCCTTTCTCTCACAGGCTCAGGCCTCCCTCCTCTGCCAGAGAGGCCAAGCCCAGGACGGTGAGGTGTGTTTAATCCACTTACTGTCAATAATATCTCCCAGCCCTTGGGCACGCAGGAGATCCTTGAGCCTTGTCACCTCCTCCTTCAGCTCCCGCACCAGCTTGGCGTTGGGATCCTCGTTGATAACAGCATTGCACTTGATCTGCTTTGCACGATCAGCATACCTGCAACCAGACAAAACAATGTACCCTCACCACGAACACAGCCTATACACAACCTACATGGAACACAGGCATGCAGCAAGACAAGCACAGAAGTCATTTCGCTTCCAGTGTCCTGTCAGAAAAGCAGGCAATAAATCCCTGCTTCCTCTGTAGGGGAATTGAGCTGTTGTCAGCAGAGTGCTCTTCCCCACAGATAAGCTCAACTCACAATAAATCAAAGGTTTAAAGGACAAGGTAAGGCCTTTAAAGCAAAGAGCAAACAGAGAAAGTACCTTAAAGTGCTCAAAGTTTCATCGTAGTTGATGTCTGCTGGACTGAGAGCAGCGACCATTGCAGTTCTGGAGTTACCACCTAGAGGGAACAGGCAAGACTTTAAATGAAACTACAGTGCACACTCCAGGAGCTACCCACCTACCAAATATCAGTGTTTTCAACAAACTACACAATTCAACTGAATTCTACACTACTAAGAAATATACAAAAACCACAGGAAAGTTACAGCATTAGCACAAGGTGGACCTGTGAGGACTCAGATTTGGCTACTGAAGATATTTCAACTCATACTGAACACAAATTTGAGTTAAAAGAAGTCAGGAAATTCAGTGAGACCTTCCTCCCACACTGGCACAGACAAACCAGCCATACCTAAATTTTCTCGAAGGAGCCACGTTAGTACAGAATCCCTGTAGGGTATAAAGTCTGTCTTCTTCTTCTTTTTGCTCTACAAAGAAACAACACAACATGAAAAACAGGAAGGATTTTCTGCATAAGAACATCTTCCTGACATTTAAATTCTGTGTTCTAACACAATTCCAAGCAGCAAACATTCCACTAGGCAAAGACACCAACATCTACTCCTACTCAGACCATCCTACCTTGCTGGTGCAGTTATCCTAAGTTGAAAGCATTAAGAAAGAAGGAAGAAGGAGGAGAATGAGCTTCTTTACACAGATTTATACATCATTTCCATATCAGACAGTACTTCCTTTTCTTGAGAAGCCAAATTAATGAGAATTGCTTCAATTGAAAAAAAAAATCATCTAAAGAACACTTAAGCATATTCAACCTGTCCAAGGTGTTGACTCACTTTTAAAAGGAACAACAACCATTTATTTGTTTGGTTTTCTTTAATAGTAGTTGAGTACAAAAATAAAATACTGAGTACTTTTCTAAACCCACAACACTTTGCTTGGATCAATATATGCTCACTTAGGACATTATTAAGTCTTGCCATTGCAAAGAACGCCAGTGAATCAAATTTTTGCACTGCTGTTTCTATAAATTTTAACAACAAAGCTGCAGTTAAGTTTTCTAAAATTATTCTTTCAAATGAAGATAAAATTACTGCTGTGAAGGTCTAAAAACTTGCTATGTGAACAGGTCTTCTACATAAACACAGGCCTCTTTTGCAAGGCTTCTTCACAGTTAAACAGACCAAAGCTTCCATCTGTTGACAGCCTGTGTGACACCCACAGAATAGTATCAACTCTATTCATCTATCAAAATACACACAGCTAATAGGGCCGAGAATGCAAGGCTAGGAACAGCAAATGATTCTGCTGTACTGCACGGATTTTACTGCTCCCATCTGACCAGCTATGCAAAGGTTGCTGCAGGCAAGGAAAGGCTCTACTTACCACTTCAGCCAGTGCTGAGATAACTTTGCCCAGAGTTGTGAGAGACTTGTTTATATTTGCTCCTTCCTGAGGAAACAGAGAGCAGTTTTTTACAGCAGTTAAGGCTGTCCAGCCACGGAGGCTGGGCGTGGGCAGCTTTCTCCCCACATGAGAGGTGAGAGTGCCCACAGACTGCCCTCCCCAGCAGTGTCCCCACACCTTGAGCCGTGTCCCCTTGGCCCCGGTGGAGTCGGCGCGCTCGCTGCCGGCCAGATCCACCAGGCTGATCTTGCTGACCTGGGACAGCAACAGCAGCATTAGTGCTGGGAATTACAGCAAGGACACAACTACAGACGCTGCAGGGAAGGCTACTTATCCGTAACACACCTTCTCTGTGGAAAGGTCAGTCTCTGTGTCGTGTTTCTTCTGAGTGAAGACAATTGTAAACACAGCATGAGAGCGGCTGCTGGTCTCGTTCATGTTGGTGGCTGCCACAGTCCTAAAATATGGACAGATATGAGCACGTTTAAAATAGGACAACTACCTGCAGGGCTGAATGCAGCTGCAGAGGAGAGAGAGCAAGAGGCTGCACAGGTCTCATGCTGCCCTGCAACCAAGACCCAGCCATATCTACTATCATTATCAAACCCTTTCACTTTTTCAACCCTGAATTACTCCCATCTTCAGCACTGTTTAAACAGAGCTTGCTCAATCTGTGTACTCAGCAGTCCACCTTACATGCAAACACCAAGGAACACTTGAGCAGCATTTATGTGAGTCTTTCTCACACATTGTTAAATGGAGCCAACAGCTGACATGGAAACAACTAATAATGAGCCAGAAACTGAAGCTGGAATGCCAACTTTAGTCCCAACCACCCGAATTAAGGAAAGAGGAGACTACTCACATAGGTTTTTATACTAGGATAGTGACAGAATTCACAGCAAAGGCAGAAGTAAATGCCAGTATAATTATTTAGACTTCATCTCAAGTCATTACAATCTTTAAATGTCTACACAGTGATTTGCAGCACTAGTTCAGCACACAAAGCAATTTCAGCTTTTAAGAGCATTGATCAGTGCATATTTCAATAACACTCCTCACTTACAAGAGCCTTTTTTAAAGTGCATAACAGTGATAAAAATACACAACCCACTCCCAGCCACTAACCTGGCTTTGTTCCCAGCATCCATGAGGTCTGCAATGTCTGTGTAAGATGTGACTGCTAACTTGGACAGATCCTCCACGTAGGGTCCAAGGAGGGGATGTTCTCGCACCCGCAAATTCCCTTTGTTCTTCGGGTTCAACAAGTCTCTGACTCTCTCACAGTAAATCTCCATGTAACTCACCTGCAAACAGGAATTTTCATAGACATTTCAGTATTTCTAAAGGTCTCCTCCACAGCATTCCAGAGTGCCAGTGGTAAAAATTCCCCCAGTCCACCACAGGGAAGCAGTAGGTGGGTGTCTCTGGTCACTTAACAGCTTAAACACTGGCAGAGACAAGAGTCAAGTTTCCTGCATCACATCTCTAACATCAGCTGCTGGCCTTGCATCCACGTGTAGATCCTTCAACCATTTCAGAAAACGCTGGTGTGTAATGAAGAATTGTACAATAACCCAGCACCTAAGCTCAGGTTGATGTCCAGGATACAGACATTCTTTGATTCCCTCACCACACTCACCTCTACAGAATATGACATTTCCTCATTGCTGTTGTCATTGATTTTCTCAAACAGCTCTTCACATAGCTGGAAAAGAGATTAGGCCCAAGTCAGAAAGTCTCAATCTTCACTGAGAAGTAACTATCAGAAGACATCATGGAAATGGCTTTAGAATGAGGGCAGTGGAAGAAAATTAACCTAATGCATTAATGAGACACAGCCTCACTGGGAAGATAATTCATCTCAATCCTACATCACTATCAACCTTGTTTTGTCTAGTATCTCAACAGTTGCTCCAGGTATCAGCAGTATCATTATTCTGCACTGTAACATTAGCAGCAAGCCTTAGCTCTGTTAACTCCTCCTGCAGTATGGAATACACGTGTGTGTCTGAGGAAGCTGTAAAAACCAAACTACCTGGGGAATGATGCCTGCTTGGCTCTCCTCCTGCTTGCCCATCATGGTGTAGGATTTCCCAGCCCCAGTCTGGCCATAGGCAAAGATGCACACGTTGTAGCCCTCAAAGGCGTGCAGGAGCATCTCCTTCCCAATATCATTGTACACACGGCTCTGAGATGCAAAGCAGGGATCTTCAGGCTGGAAAGACACCAAAACAGCATAAATACAGACTTCCCTACCATTTGAGAAAGACTTCAAGAAGCAAATAGCTTTTTAATACTTTTTTCTTGTAGGCCAATCCCTTAGTGAGAGGAAAATGAGGCCATTTTCACACACAGGTTTTTCCCAAGGCAGAACAAGATGGAGAAGAACAACAATGACAATGTCACTGCATTGTTTGTGAGTGTATCTTATTTTTAATCTAGCATTCTCTTGCTTCCTGAAATGCTGTACTTTAACATTACCTGCTCCTGAAATCAGGACAAATTTAGCTGTGCTAACATTCTAACGTCGGGATCAAGATTTTATCAGACCTCTTCTGTTCCTTGATGCTGCTTATCTGCTAGTTTTCATGCATTCTGTTCATAATGTTCCTGTGACTGGGCTATAATCAACTTTCACGGCTGCTCTGAAAACCTCAGTAAGAGAGGTGAGTGTTTTATTGTGAAAACAGTCTCACTGACCACAAATTCGCTCAGAAATATTAAGTGCTATTTCACCCTCCAAGTTACTAAAGTTAATCCTAGAGAAATGTGTTATCCCTTCTTTCTACATCTTTAAGAAAACAAGGCAGGGGAGGAGGAGGTGGCAGAACACCACAGTTCTGCTGGAGAACAATTACTGGAAGTCAGTGAGAGCTCAGCAGCGACTCACAGAAGGGTGGGGCACAGGAGCTGGATGAGAATTTATTGCTTTTGCAGCTATTGGACACATGGCTCACTGTGCTGCCTTTCCCAGATACGCAAACAAAACCCAGTCCACGTATCTCCTTCAGCTGTAAGGACTCAAGCAACTGTCACTTGTCCAAGAGGAAAAATGAATTAACAGTGGCATGCGAGCGTCCTTAAAATATTTAGAACAGAACATTGTTGGACAATATTTTCAGGAATCTTTCAAATATTTACAAGTAGTTTTAGCTTTCTGCTCTCACACAACATACAGTGACAAGCTTTTAACCTGAATGTGGGTGAGAAAGATTGTGCAGAAACATCTGACAGAGGTGGCATGATCAGAAGAGAATGTTAAATCAAACCAAACAGTAACAGTAACAACAAAACCAGGTTTTCCTGTAAAAGCACTTACCGATGTGTGGGACCAATAAGAATAGTCAAAGCTGAAGGACTTTGGTGCTTCCTTAGGATTCTTTGGGTTGATAATACCTACAGGAGATAAAATTCAAACTCTTAGCTAACTTGACACTTAGGAGCCTCATAAGTAAGCTGGCTGATCTGTGAATCCAAGTATTCAAAGTTGCCACATGGCACAGGAGGAGGAAGACTAAAGTAACAGACTCACTGCTTCCTAATACTATTATTTCTGTAGGGCTAATTTTAAATCAGACAAGAAAAAAACCTCCTATGGAATGTGGAGGAATGTGCTGTTGCTTAACAGAGTTATGTGTATTCCACACAACCAAGAAAAGCTTTTCCAGATACTTTTAGGTTGTTGGGTTAAGTACTTCGGGTTTTTTTCCTTCCCAGCAGAAAAACTGCTTGGTGTAACCTCTGCCTGTAGGGGAGCAATACACAATGGATCCAGCAGTCACTGTAATGGCACACACCACTCCTGCAGTGTCTGTAGTCCAGGGAAGGTAATTTATAAGCACAGCCCTTGTTGCAGAATTGAATCTCTACTGCTTCCTTCTTTTTGATACTACAGTGCTGGAAATACTTCAATCTATTATTTCCAGCAGCTGTTTTCAACACCATCTGTGTAAGCAGGACTGTAAAAAGCATAGTCCTGAGGGTATCAGATAAACCACCTTGCATTTACACATCTGCCCCTGCTCCTAAAGCAGCAATTTGCCTCTGAGAGTGAGACACTAACTGTGATGTGTGCAAATAAAGTCCACAAGGAAATAAGCCATACAAAGGTGTCAGCAGTCTTCCTGGGGATGATTTACATCCTGATACCAGACATCCTAGAAAGAAGATGCTTATTTCTCACATATTCTGACAGTTAGGTTATGCTTTGGGAGATGGGGGCTCTTCCGTTCATTCTGTGTTAAATAAAAATTTTATCACCCACAGCTCTTACCATTTCAAACAAGAACCTAACATCTTGTTTCACTGAAATCTCTGAAAATGTGGTTACAGGATCCCCATTAAAATCAAATCATTCCTCTACCAGATGCTGTGCTCCTGAGCAGAGCTGTTGTCCAAACTCAGTGTGGAGAAAAGATCACAGCCTGGATTGCAAATAGCAACAGTTGCTACTCTATTTCTGGTGGCCAACTCCATTTCACTTGGATGCACCTTGTGCTGACATTCTTGCCTTAAAAAAAAGCTGACAGACATGCAAAGCCAATGAATTATATGCACCACCACAGTATCAAATTGCAAAAAATACTTGTGGCTTTGGATAGCAACGCGGGCATCAACACAGAACAAACTGTAACCTAAGCAATCATCCATGGCTCTGGCTCCCCTTTACTTGCTTTGCCAGAACAGCACTACAGCTCCACTCACACTATTCCACCAGCCCTAAAGAGAACAAAAAACAACTCCCAAAGACAGCTCCCTGCCCCAAACTTAAATTAGTTCTCTCCTTGCCATGTATTACAGACCACAACAACTCAGCAATTTCTCATTTCTCATTTAAAAATTTAACATCAAAGCTCTGAAACATAAGGGAGACTTAGTGCCTTGTAGCTGGAAGTCCCCACCCAAAAAAGCAGTACAAATAATAGAATTTCCACATTAGTATCTGAAAAAGCACTACAAACTTGTCATTAGTTCCCCTTTCTTGCTTCCAGCCTAAATTTGATCCATCACATTGGAGAAGAGTAAAGTTCAGGCTCTGTCATTTATGCAAGTCACTCCATTCAGCTCCATTTTTTTCTCTTTTTAAACCATTGTTGGTATTATTGTTATTGTTATTTTCTGGACAGACTTTCCTCAGCCCTTCACACTGAGTTCCACGTCCAGCTCACTATTTTGAAAATCACTTTCTAGGCTGCATGTTTATGCAAAGCATATCTTGAGAAGTGTATCAGGAAAGGGAGTTTAATGTGCAAGAAAGCAGCTCTGTCAGAGGTTGGGAATGCAGCTGCCTGGCCAAAACCTTCCACTGCAGCAGGAATGGGTCAGAAAAATCCTCCCAGCTGCCAGGAACTCTGCATGCCTGCTGGCCTCACCACTGTGCTCCAGACACAGCCTTTGCACTCAGCTTCTGCTCCAAGCCTCAAGTCTATTCATCCCCATTTTTCTTTCTTCCACACAGGCTGCATCCTCCATTTTCAGAATCATTGCTCTCACAGAATTCTCACTCTACAAATGAACCCAGCAGAGCTGACTGGATGAGAAAACAGAAGATTATGATCTCAACAGGTTTCACCTGGACTGAAACCCTCTTCGTTTGGGGCACGGAGCACCAGGTGGGTGCTGCCAACACCAGTGATGTCTGATTGGTCTGGGTTTGAAACCAGAGAACAGGTAATAATGTGATTAAAACACCTGGAAGACGATGAGGCAACTAAGAAACCAGGAATTCAAACTGAAATGACTGACCTCACTTGAAGGTATCTACTGCACCAAGTATCATCTTTGGAGGGACAAGAAAACCCATGAAATCCAGCTACTTTTAATGGATATTTCTATAGAAGAAATTTAAAGGTTCCTTATAGTACAGGTAAGCTTTATCCTAAAAGTTCATGTGCCAAACTGGAAAAAAAATTAATTAGACTGAGTTGGCAACTCTGATTTTATGTACCATGTTCTCAGCCTGCTGTTTTCCGCTGAACAAGGAAACAAACGCAATTAAAACAGAAAGAGGACTGTTTCCAGTGTCTCCAGTATCCACAAGACTACTAACAGTTTCAGTTACTTTGTTTGGTTTTTAAACCATGCAAGGCCAAGATGAATTATCGCAGTGAATCATGAAACAGGTCATCATCTATCTCCTCTCCCCACAGCAGCCTCACCGCACGGTCCACACGCTAATGGTTTAATTACAGAGCCTCAGGAAATGGGAAAGGCAATAAGGGACATGATCACAGCAGGAACACATTAATAGTCTTTTTATCTTACAGAATAAATTTGTTTATCTGCTATTTCAAAGGTCCAATGTGGCAATTAACCCTTCTGTTTGCAAACTGACACTGCTGCTTTGTGCTGCAGCTATAATTACCATCAGCATGGCACCACAGCAGCTCTGGACGTGGAGTCAGCCAGTTTCTGAGAAAATCCCTCTTTCAGGCCTCTTGCTTCACCAAGAGCCAATTTATTATTCCTGGGGTATCTTTTGGCTTTCCACAAGCTAAGCTTTCTGCACCTAAGAGGCACTGGAAGTGCGATTTTACAGAATCTGCTACACCACTGCCACTGAAACACGTCACACCTGGAGCCCCAAGGTGAGAAGGATGGAATGAGCTGAGGATAATATTCCTGTGGTGCAGTGCCTGAAATCTCCTCCCGGACCTAAGCAGCAACCACGGCAGGGGTTAATGCCCATCTCTTACCTTTGGAATGGAAGGCCAAAAAAAAAAAGGGCAAGGGAATGTTCATGGGATTAAAATATTTTCTACAAATCATTGATTTGGCTGAGAGAAATGCCCATATTATTACTTTTCTTTATCTGAATAATGAATTTCTGGAAATTTTGAATAAGCTTCTCCTTATGAAATACTGAACTGTGTTTTCTACCTCTGAACACAAATAAAGCAATCCCAGGTGATGAAGTGTGATCAGTGAAAGCACCCTGTGTGCAGAGCCCTGCAGCAGAGCCAGGACCCTCTGCCAGGCCCACCAGACACAGCCTGCCCTTGGAAGGCTCCTCTGCCCTTGCAGCTGTGCAGGGAGCCAGGCTGAGCTGCCTCACTCCAAACACAGCTTCCCTGAGCTGGAGTCATCCACACATTCTACCGAGCCCAAGCAATTTCAACTAGGCTTTTTAGCTGTTTAAGCTTGGTGGACTTTCTGATACTTGTAACTATAAACATTTTATATCTCACTGACCAAAGGGTAAGGAAATGCAGCTCGAAAAGAAATTTCTTCCCACCAAATAATCTAAATTGCTTTAGTATTATATAAGACCCAAATACTGGTTGGTCCTTGTACGGGACAAGTACATAGTAGGAGCAGCACAGAGGAACAAAAGAGAAAGCAGGAGCACAATAAATGAAAGAATTATACCTTTAAATATAGACTTAGAGATACAGACCAATCTCCACAAAACATTTGGATTTTAACATACCCTTACTTAAACAGGCAACTTCATCTTTTGGCATTTTTATTTCCACAGTCCATCCCACTTGTTCCTTAATTAACATTTCATATACCATCCACCATCTGCTTTTATCAGCTAGCACAAAAATAACATATACTTTTAACCTTTCAAATCTATGAGCTCAAATTCATCCCTAGTTTTTTAGCAAACACTGTAGCAATACTTGTAAGAACACTACTGAAATAGTACCCACTTATTTCATAGTATCTATTATATTGCGTTCCTATTGTCATTTTACACATTCAAATTTTTTGCCTTACAATCCAATTTTCATTTCTGAAGCTGAAATTCAAAAAGCACAGGTTAAATATGCATTTTGTTTTATAATTTTAACCGAGAGCTGATGCAAAGTTAAAATCTTCTAGGGTATTTCCAACTGGAAGCAGCATTCTGTCTTTTCACTCCTTACTGAACGCACAAAAACACATTCCCACTTCAAGCCTTCATTTCTGGACTTACACTCCCAGTCTCCTTTAAAACTAACCAAGTAAACAGACAGTGGGAAGCTTACAAAGTGGGGGGAAAAAAAATCCACAAAAGCAAGGAAACTTAGCCAAGATCAGCCCCCTCATTCCATTCCCATCTACTCAGCCACATAAATATTTTTGCAGGCACAAAGAGCGACTCTAAGTGCTGCTTAGCCACTCCAAACTCGTATCAGATTATGACACTGAATTTGCAGTCCAAGCCTGATCTGCTCTCAGCAGGTCACAAATTTGGCAATTAGGAATTATCTGCAGTTCAATGTCTGGGGACGCCGAGCACACGCAATCCCTCCTAACACGCTCCTGGAAGAGACAGACAGAGGGCAGAGCACCCCAGAGGCAAGGGCTGCAATGACTGCTGCCCGGCCCGGGGGGCAGAGCCGCCCTGCAGGGCTGGCTGCCAGCGGGCTGGCTCCACTGGCCGCTGGGGGCTGGCACTGGCCACCCTGGGGGATGGCACTGGCCACCCTGGGGGATGGCATCGGTCACCGGGGGGGCTGGAATTGGTCACCGGGGGGGCCACCATCGGTCACCCTGGGGCTGGAATTGGTCACCCTGGGGGGATGGCACTGGCCACTGGGGGCTGGCACTGGTCACCGGGGGGGCCACCATCGGTCACCCGGGGGGATGGCACTGGTCACCCTGGGGCTGGAATTGGCCACCCTGGGGGCTGGCACTGGCCACCCTGGGAGCCACCATCTGTCACCCTGGGGGATGGCATCGGTCACCGGGGGGGATGGCATTGGCCACCCTGGGGGCTGGCACTGGTCACCCTGGGGCTGGCATTGGCCACCCTGGGGGCTGGCACTGGTCACCCTGGGGGGATGGCATCGGTCACCCTGGGGGATGGCACTGGTCACCCTGGGGGATGGCATTGGTCACCCTGGGGGATGGCATTGGTCACCCTGGGGGATGGCACTGGCCACCCTGGGGACTGACATCGGCCACCAACTGCAGCCTGCCCTTCACACAGACACCAGGGGCCAGAATTCACCCGGCCCCAGCCCAGGATTAGCTGCTGCACAGCTCTGCCACCAAGGGGGCTGGAGGGACCCCCACACTGAGGAGTTCTGAACAAACAAACAATTCCTGATCAGAAATGAAACTCAGTTATGATGAAAGCCGAGTATGGAACTGGAAAAACCGACCTTCCCAGGTTTGTGTACCACAGCCTGCTCTGTCATCAACATCTGCCATTCCCATATTGCTGCTGTAACAGCAATGCTGAGGGCACAAAACCTCCTCAATTTCTACACATGAAATAAAATTAGGTTTCTTCTCACGAAGACAGGCTGCACACCAGCCTCAACAATTCTCCCTGTGGCAGCATTATTCTAGCCCAAGCACACATTCCTACCAAACGCCACCACCCAGAGACAGCAGCTAGCAAGAAAAGCAATGTCTTCACTTTTGTTCTCCTTAACCATTAGTAAAGGAATAGGCAGACATTTTCAAAAATCATTCTGGTCTTGACACAACTTTGGAAGGAGTAACTTCTGGGGGGGGGCAAAATAAAAAATAATTGGTTTCTATGCCTTCTTCAAACTCTATTTGGATCAATATAAGCCGTAGTTTTATTATGCTTGAATAAACAATTTATCCAATGGAAAAAAAAAATCTGGGGCTTTCAGAATTGACTCCACAAGACCAAATTAACATTAAATACAGTATCTTAAAAAACACGGGTCTGGAAAATATATCTGGACCATCTGCGGCCTAGAATGACAACAATGGGAACACGTTCCTTGCAGGGAGCAGGGTGGAGCAGGCATTCTTTATTTGCTGGAACGTGAATAACACCACAAAGACACGTTTAATACAGGCTTCTTTCCTAGGCATATGCTGCAATCAGATCTAGGGCCACAGTGCTTTTATAAGACAGGCTTTCGGGGCTGTTATTATAAGAGATAAATGAAGGGAAATGGACACTTCCAGCTCCCGAAGCAGCGCTTGCTTTTCAAAGCATTGTTTGCATTTTTCAAACCATTAGGAGGGAAGGAAACCAGCAGAAGCTAAGCACAGCCCGTTTGGAATTCCACCGGCCCGTCTCCCCACGGAGGAATCGCAGCCCTGCTCTGGGAGGAAGGCTGCTGGGGAGGCAGCAGCCCAGGGCAGGGCCGGCACCGGCTCCCAGAAGCTGCTGGAAAGCCGCTCTCATCCTCAGCTGCTCTCGCAGCTCCACGGCTATAAATACCAGCTCCCAGCTGGTGTTCTTGGAGAACGGCACGCCAGCAGGCTCTGCAGCAGGCAGCCACACCACACTGCTCTGCCGGGCTGAGCAGCTGCCCCAAACCATCCCCAGAGCTGCATGGTCCACGGGCTGACTCCCGGGAACGTCCTGGAGCACAGGCAGCGGGTCAGGTCAGTGTGTGGGGCTGGGTGAGGGCTCCAGCTGAACCCTGGCCTCAGGGCTCACCCTTCACCTGCTGCTCTGAGGGGGCATCACCAGCAGCCTCTCCCCAGCCCATCCTCACCTGCAGACACGTGCCAGGAGCACAGTAAGAGAACACCACGCAGCACTGCAGTCTTGGGGAGGCAGGTCTGAAGGATTTCAGTCCAGTACTTAACTCAGTTTGGGCAGTTCTTAATAGTGGATGTCTCTGGAAGAATTTGTGTAGTGAATGAAAATATCCAATTCTTCAAGTAGTTCCTATTAACAATTTGCATTCTCTTTACTTCTACTTGTGTACTAAAAGGCGGCAGTTTATTTAAGCATTTGATTAAAAGAATCATCTCCAGAGGCCAAGCTCTGCGTCAGTGGGCACCAATTCTGAAGGAGAAGCACTTCACATGGAGAATCACCTCTGACAGAAACTGCTCAGGGCTCATTATAACACCTTTGCTCTAGTCCCACACTAGATCCATAACACATTGTAGTCTAACTGCATTTAACATCAGCTGGAACACCCCAGCCATCAGCCCACAGTCTCACTCCAGAACCAGCATTTGCATCTCTAGCATTTAAAGATCATTAAATGTTCCTCTTCCCCCAGCTCCCCAAAGTCACCTTCTAAATTTTTTTAACAGTACAGAATTAACACTTCAAGCTATTTTTATTCAATCGTGAGAAAGGCTTTAGAAGGAAAATCAAGCACGTTAAAAATCCACATTTTTATTTCTTCTCCAAAAAGATATTCCAGGCTTGTAGCAAAGCACATGAGCTGTCAATAGTGCAGGGTGTTCAGAGACAGTGACTAAGAAGACTTGTGGACACAAATCCCTAATGCTGCAGAACAGAGAACTCTAATGCTCCTATTGGTAACAGGACATCAGCAGAGTCTGGGTAACCTCAGCTGTTGTGACCTCTGTGACTTGTCTTTCAAACCTCGGCCACAAGAGCATTCAGGCATCCTCCACGTGACGCCCTTTATCTCCCCATGAACAGCCTGTTCTGATAACACACCCACCGTGAATGCAGTGCACTATTATCATATTGGACAAGCATTCATTTAGCCTGCACCACTAACAAGGATTTACAGGCCAGAAAAATCAGGGCAGGGGTGAAGTGACATTCCTGCAATGCTGTTTCTTCTCCCAAGACAACCTCATCATGCAAGGTACAAGTAGAAAACATTAGAAACACCTGGAAAACAAAATCAACCCAACCAACGAGAAAACCAAGCTGTATGCCTTAAGAACCAATGCTTTTTGGCAGGCACAAGGCATTAAAAAGGGAATATGGTTATTTTTTGAGATATCTAAAAGTATTATTTTCATAAGGCAAGTCAAAAGTATATCAATAAAAGAGATGGCTGAATTTTGATGAGGTTACCTTACTCTATGAACCTTCCAACAGTTTTGACTTTTGCATTATATTTCAAGTACCACTGATTTGTAGACAAACATGTAATAAATCAAAAGCCTTTTAAGTTCAGTCCTGCTTTCCCACCCATTTTTAATTTGCCCCAGACCTGCATAAAGCAACACACATCTTAAAAGAAAAAGAAAGAAGAAAGAAAAAACCAAAGCAAAGCAGAAATTAAAATAAGATGTTTCTGTACTAGGTTTTTTGTTTTCGTTTTATATTTTTTTTAAATTTAAACGTTTAAATCTAGATCTGAGGTTTATACACCTTAGGGAGAAAAAAAACCCCAAGCAACAAAACAACCATTAGAAGAAATACACCTTTTTTCACTACAGCTCTACAAACGAAGGGCAGGGTGCCTTCCCAGGGTTTTCTGATGCCAAGGATGCCTGGAGGAGGAGCTGACAGCCACACGTCTGCAGCAGCAGCTGGGGCTATGGCTGCTGGCAGATGGGGCCACTCCACGGGCCTATTTTTATTGAACACCCAACACTTCAGCAGCCACCAAAGACCCTGCCAGCATTACTGAACACAGAGGCCACTGCGGAGTGACAAGAGGTAACTGTGGGTGCTGACCTGAGGATCCAGGTGCACTCAGCCCTTCCAGCACACCTGGGTGTGCAGCTGCCCCTCTCACTGGTGCTGTTTGTGACACACCAGAGCACACAACAGCCACAGAGGAGCTATCGTTTCACCACTTGGCTTGACTCTCTCACTTGCACAAACAAGATGCTACACCCCATCTGCATTCATCTAGTGCACATCTAAATGCACAGACACATTCCAAGTAGGGCAATTCCCTATTTCCTTGTTCCATTTGTTTCGTTTTTTACACCTGTATTTAGATTTTTAAAAGAATAAGCCTGCTGGGCTCTTTGCTAGTGCTTAGTATTTAAATGCTGTCTTGTAGCTACTAGTTTGAACCTCTGCTTCAATTTCATTTGTTTTTATTTATGCATTTATTTACAGGCCAGATTATCAAATCACTTCCTCAAAAAACCGCAAAACAAACAAACCAACGAGAAAACCAAACAAAACCAAAAAATCCCTCAAACAAGCAAAAGCAAAACCAGAAAAAGCACAACACTCGAGGAG
Source organism: Sylvia atricapilla (assembly GCF_009819655.1). Classification (NCBI taxonomy): domain Eukaryota; kingdom Metazoa; phylum Chordata; class Aves; order Passeriformes; family Sylviidae; genus Sylvia; species Sylvia atricapilla. The sequence continues at coordinate 731,395 of NC_089161.1, read as the reverse complement.
TCTTTAGGCACAGAACAGCTTCTTTTTTTCTGCTCAATAACCCAAGGCAGCAGCTGCCAACGTTGTTTATATTTGTTACATTTGAAAAGCCCCTACAAGAATGAGCACAAGAACTACTGACACACAAAACACCCTTAGATCTATAGCTCAGCTTTCATGTATTACACTGCAGAATCTCTTTCCCACTCACCACAAAAATAGTCATTAATTAACTGGACAGGAATAAGTAATTAATACATTGTGAGCAAGAGGCATTGGTGTAAACCTTGCTGAACAAAAACTGGAAAAAGCAGGAATTAAAGACAAAATGTATTCAATCACAATACGCTGAAAGCCATTACCTATATTTTAATCATTTATTTCAAAAAGCCACTTGTGACTTTGGCCATGATAAGCCACTTATTCAGTAATTTAAAGAATATACTCTTCAGAACTCTCAATGAAAACATCACTTCTGCCAACTGAATTCAATTCCTTAGCAGGTGCTTTTGAAAACAAACTTATGTTTCTTAGCATGATTTCTAAGTGGTAATTATTTAAAAATATGACCTTTTCTGAAATTAATCCCACTCAGTTACTGTTTTGATGGAGTTTTTTAATAACTGATTTGATGGTGACATTGCCTCTTCTTTGGAAAGTATTTTGCATTCCCAAGTTAATTTAAACAGCAGAATTTTACAGCTTCTAACTTGTGCTGTCTCTAAGATTGCTCCATTACCTTTCCTTCCCCTACCCCACTTCTCTCATGTCCACTGAAGAACTCCTGGCAGTATCATTCCAATGGATCCCATCTGCAAATAGATGTGATCAGAGCAGCCCTGGCCTTCTGCCAAATTCCAGCCCTTTAATGCAGTCAGCACACGGACTTCAGCTGAACTGCACAATCTCAGTTTGGAAATGTGAACTTAGACATAAAGACTGACAATTTAAGTGCAAGATGTAGAAGAATAGAGCAGACAAAAAAGAAAAAAAAAAAAAAAAAAAGACAAATAATATGTTTCAAGTACTGATTTCAAAATTTCCACATTTTGCATCCTTCCAGCAGAAAAACAGAACTCTCAATTAATTACTCACATAAGTGTTCTCAACACTATGGCTTAAATATCTTGGCACAAATTCTCTTTTTCTGAGATTAAGACATACCTAGAACTGTATTCACCTGCACTGTCATTTTTAAACAAGGAGAAATGATAAAGACAAGAGACCTACTGTGAACCTTGATTAAAGGTCTTGATCTCCTAGGAGGAAATTACTTTAAAGGCAGATAGGATAACGAGTAAATTCTAGAGGAGTGCTCAGCAAACCATGTTGTTTTGCTTCTAAGGCAAAGGAGTGTGTAACGAAATTGAGCATAAGCTTTCTAACCCAGAGGGACGTTTTGCTTTGCTGGCAAGCACCCTGTGAATGACAGGCAATCCCCAAAGCCCTAAACAGCTAAATTCACACAAAAACTGTCCAACAAAAGCAGCATGTCAGGCAACGACCCTGGTGGCATTCTGACTTTAAGAACCTACTTTGTTATGTATGTCGAAAACCACTCCTTTTTTCACATATTCATCTAAAACTATTTATAAATAAAATACACCTGTCATACACTTTATTATCTGCATCTTTATACAGTTTTCCTTTACATAATCCTAAGCACTTTGCCTCAGTTTCACTGTAATGCAGTAGTCTCTGCCAATACATTTACAAAACTCAGACTTGACGAAGTTTAAAGGCAGGACCCATGAAGGATTTGCAGAACAGCTTGGTCAATCAATACATACAGAATTAAAGTTCAAGTAACTGCCAAAATCCCTTCTTAGCTACCAGACCTCACACTGTCTCATCAATCCGGTATCACGACAGTCCATTAGGCTTTAATTCCAAGATAAGGGAACTTGAACTGTCCTGGAGGCTTAAAATAGCCACTGCTCAGTGTATCACCATCCTCTCAGGTTTGCCTCCTGTCAACTCCATCAGGGCACAAATGAAAAAATAACATTCGCAGGGGAAAGGTATCGAAACCTTCATCATTTCACTGGCACATTTGAAGGTGTGAAGAAGGAACTCCTTAGTCTAGAATTACTACTGAATTCCCTTTATTTTCAAATTGCTGCATCAGAGATGAGTGTCAGATACACTAATTTCCCTTTATGTGCTCAGCTTTTAGTCAGCAAGTTCAGACCTTAATAACCAAGAGTTCAATAATGTAACTGTGGGGTCACAAAAAACAGAGCATCATGAAAATGAAAGACTCTTTGACAGAACAGCACTTATGCTCCCAAATCTAACACGTGGCATAAAAGCATACCAGCTGAAGCATTCCAGCTGAAGTTATGTGGGTTAGACAACTTGGTTAGGAAGATTCTTTGGAGAAAAGATTTCTGCTGGTTTTTTCCCCAACAAACAATGCCTTATTCACATCCTTTATTATACAATCCTCTTCTGTTCAAACTACTCCTCTGTCCACTGCTTTCTTCTATTTCTCCTCTAAGAGGGAAATAGAGGGAAAAATATCCCACAATTGTAACAATATTTAACTATTGCAACTGCTGATTCCTTTCCACAGCCTGTAATGGCCCCGATGACTTAAATCTGACCATCTGTCACACCACCCAGCCTGACCAGAGCCACAGCAGGCAAACAAAACGCTGCAGATTCAAACATTTCAGAGTATAAAATACAGCAAAATAAGTAATTTCTCTAAAGACATTTCCAATTAGATAAATGTGAAGTGTTTTTCTCCTTTGGACAGCTGATGCAGCTTCTTGGAAATGTGGCATTGTAGTGCAGCTCCAGCATTCAGAAACAGAAGCAGTGTCTGGCCACAGCCCCAGCTCAGACAAACCAACTGCCAGACACTGCCAAACAAGGTGCTTCCACAGGCTCCTGCAATTCAAACACCTTAAGCATCCAAAATTACTGCTGTGAGGACTGCAGCAAGAGAAGCTGTTACAGAGGCAGCCAGTGGTGCTGCTGGAGCCCAGAGCTCGTGGCATTTCCATCACAAATGTCCCCTAAGGAGGTCTGCAGTCCTTCCACTCTACACTGGGTCCAATGATGGCACACAAGCACCTGTCCTACCTGAGATGGTATCAAACCCCTCCCACCCGTACCTTAAATGGAAATTTTGAAACCCAACCCCAAAAAAGTTTCTTTGAGTAGTATTGCACATAAGGTCTAGATAAGAACTTTCTGCAGTAAAAAACAAGCTCTCCTCTCTATGACACCTCTCTTCCAACGAAACGACAAACACTACATCATTTAAGTGACCACAACCAGGACTAAAATTCCACTGCAGAAGCACAAGCAGGCGGACGTACAACCTTGGCTAAAAAAGAAGGGAGAGGCCTGTATGAAACCTCCTTTGTGTTCAGAGGCATGAGTAAACACTCAGGCAATCAGACAGCGAAATAACTCCGTGCTCTTGGAGTGCTGCTGCCCACAGCTGCAGACAAGACGGCTCTGCTTGATGAGCTCACACTGAAAACTGCCCAAGAGGAGCAGTCCAGGGCAGAGCTGCTGGTCTGCAGGGAGCACCGACACTCCCTCACACGCTCCCAACACCGCCCTGACCTCAAGTACCGAAAACAACCACCCAACGACCAAAGGAGGTGTGCCCACACACATTTTCCCACAGAACAGCATTCTCCAAATCGCACCCACAACAATTACATGGGAAGCTTAACACTCCTAATTGGTTAGGAAAGAAGATGATTTTAGTCTGTTATTTTGCTGTTGTTTAGACAGACCTGCTCTGGAAAGCATAAAACTTGATACTCTTTTCATCTCAGCTTTCTCAGCCAAATTATGCTCTTAACCAAAAGTACATACTGCAGAATAAGCACACCAAGAACTAAAGCACCAGGTCCAAGCAGGATTTATACCCCCACAACTGTCATCTGGTGGTCTGCAATGTGTCCCTGTGTCTGCCTACCCACACGATATTCCCAAACACTGAAGTTCACAAAAAGGTATTTTTTCACTTTGGTACTCCAATCTTTCTGTAGAATTTTCAGATCAGCAGAAGCAAACACTATGAACAACTATATAAAAATCAAGATACTTGAGATTTTAGACTTTCTAGCCACATGCAGAGATAATCTCATTTGCAATTACACCCTCAGAAAAGCAGTGTAACTAAACGATTAGTTCTATGTGATACAATGTACACAGTTCACAGCTGACAGAAGAAAACATTTAATAGGAAGGTGGGAACAGAGCAGGACTCCCTCAGAGGACTCCAGTGAACTTACTGGTGGAATTGCCTTGCATCTGGATGATGCATTTGGACTCCTTGCTGGTCTCCCGGGAGTTGAAGGGGCGGACGCGGACGGCCACCTTCACCGAGGCCCCCGACATCCTGGCTGCTCAGGGACCGAGGGGACAACAGCCTTCCAAGTCAGCCTCCTTGCTGGTGTTCTCTACGGAGAAAAACGTCACCGAGTTATTTACCGCTAGCGTAGTCAAGGTGCTGAGAAAATCAGGAAGGTTCAAAGTTCATAAATGCGATTTCTGCTCTGCAGATCACCCTCCCTTCCCCCAAAAGGTGTCACTTCAAAGGCAGAACTGCAAATACACTTATCAGCACCTGTTCACTGTCTCCCTAGTCAAAAGTTTGTCACCTGAAGCAGTTCTTTTGAAGCGTACAAGTATTTGCTTTCATTACTTGGTTTTCTTCCAGAAAGCAAGGATGCCAATACCAAAATAAATATCTGGTTACAACATGTGTTAGGCTTAAGCTAACAAAGATAATTTTAGCAGTAAAGACACAGCTACTTAAATTTCATCATGAGGCAGTGACCATACACCCCATGCCCAGGTTCTCACACTGCCAAGCCTTGCTGCCACAACGCTTTAGCAATAATATTAAAACTAACCCAAGTGTCATGGGCCACAGCACACTGACTTTCAATACACATGGCTCCAGAGAAAAGGCTGCACCCTCAAAGAACCCCTTGCAGTCCTGGGAAAGTCCTCTTCTCGAAGGAAATAACAACTCATCAACTACTTCTGTATCTACTGATTAAAGGACACACTGTAGGGGAGAAGAGGAATCAAGAATTATTGCCTTCAGGGTAAATATTGCTATCTATGTTCAGGCAAATGTCCACCATTAAATTCATCTCCATTATCAAAATGCTTGTTCAAATCCTGCCACATCTAAATGAGGGAGCCCTTTTGTTGCAGGAAACTATCCCTGACACCCACTATGCAAACTTCAAGGCACGTCTGGGACAGTCCTGGAACGTAAGGTTACAAACGACTGGTTTGTTTGTATTGGTGGCAACCAGCCTTCTCCACTAAAAGAAAGGTTTTCAGTGGGTCCACAACTGAGTGGTTTAACTCACTGCCACAGGCACAGTCAGTACTGAAGTCTAACAGCCCCAAAAAGCAATAAGATCCAAAGAATAAGTCCTGCTAAAAAGCTCCTACCCTTGGCTAGGAAAGCTTCCATGGCACAGACACACGGAACCTGGATGACCAGAGTGAGAAAACATTATTTATGTTGGATTTATCCTTATACCCTAAATATCTGCTATGGCCACTGCTGAAGAGGAGATTCAGGGCTGGATTAATCCTTGGTCTAACTCAACACAGGCATTTCTGTCTGGAACCTGACTCACCCCAGGCAGAACTCAACTCTGCTGAACCATGCACCCAGAAATCCTGACACCTCTTCTCCTTATCAATGCGCCACTTACCAGGCTGGTGATCACAGAGGTACAAAACTTACTAGCAGGTCTAAAGCAGAGGCATTTCAGCTCTAAAGGAGGTTCCACACTTTGTAAAAGTACTTATACATGTTTCATTCAAGTTATGACACATTTTCCCACAGTACAAGAAGTCTTTAATAAAACTGCAATACTTCATTAATGCCATCACATGGTGTAGGCAGAAATTAAATTACTCCCCCAAGTAGAAGCAATTTAGAGCATTCCTTATTTTCACAGGTACCTGAGGTATCTCATCAGACTAGAGGAATGTCTTTAGGAGCAAGCCAACTGAATCTCAATGTCACTGCTACAGCAAACTGGTTGAGCAATGATTAATGACACAGCCACACCACCAGCTCGGGGTTCGTATGGAATTTTAAGAAGCTTCACTAAAATCTTGAGCATAGAGTAGAGCAGAAAAGTACTGGGAATGAATTCACATGATGTTCTGGGTTGCTCTAGAGATTCCTTCACTCCCTCTGCTCAGAGGAGCCTAATTTTGTGTGGAACAAAGTACCAAACACACAGCTTCATTATAAACTTCTCCCCTCCCAGAATCACCCCGGGAGTTTGGGTTTTGGCTCTCCCTCCCTAACAGGACCCTTGCCCAAGCACCTGAGCCCTCACACCACAGCCAGGTGACAAGATTAATCCCGACACAACCCCCAACTATTATACAACTGCCCCTGGATACTGCTGTTACAAACAGCAATGTCACTGGGCACCGTCCTGTTTATGAAATGCTATTTAACAATCTGTCAGGTGCAAAACGCCCGTTTTTGTCAAGTTTGCAGTGACACAATGTGTGTCCAATGTGTTCTCATAATATTGTTAATGGAATGTAGGGGTTTGTTTCCCCTTCTTACTGTGGAGTCCCACAAAGAATTTTTTTCTGATGTTTTCATAAAAACACCTCTCAGAACACAGCACCAATTTCTGCAGATCTATCTGGGAAGCTGGCAAACAGAGTGGGATGAAATCATCTACTTTTAAAAGAAAAAAATATATATATGTTCTCAAGTACCTCTAAACATCATATTCAAAATAAGAAAGCATGAAAATCACACCTCCAGAGCCTCCATATGCACTAGCAAAATGACAGACTTGTTTGAAACACAACTGTGAGGAGATTCTCACAGAACAGATCACAAAATCACCTACAACATGAAAATTTAACTGCTGGACCTCTGCAGCCACTAATTTTCCCCATCCCTAACCTTAGTGTCAATGGAAAATTAAACGTGGCATAATTTTAAATCTCTTTTGTTCTCAACTCTGCTATTTTTCATAGCTGAAGTAAGCAAAACACCTACTCATATTTGCACATGGATTTCAGATGTTTTGAATCTCAATTCACTATGCAAGATTTAATTTTCATTAGTAAGAAGATTAACCAAAACCATTGTAATTTGCCAGCCTTTCCATACACTGAAGCTATGGGGGTTTTGAGATGTCTTTCCACTTACCAGTAAACCTAACTGGTCCTAGCAATCTATAAAGGCAGCGTTCCCCTCATCACACAGAATGGTAAAATAAGGCAAAAGGAGCCCCAAGTTACACAGCACCACAGATAATAAACTGCAGCTGGTTTTTCAGGGTTCACATTTACCAGCAGTACCACTGCTATTACAAAATGCTGACTACAGAGTGGAAAGACAATTTGAAAAAATAAAAAAACAAAATATGCAATACAGTCTGTGGTACAGATTTAGAACAGTATTCATAAAAGACAACTTTTTTTTAATCTTCATTATAGGCTTAGAAGGCTACCATCCATGGTAGAATGAATCATCTCCCTAAAGTCTGGAAGTTGTCTACTAGCTGTGTCTCTTTTAATATTCAGTCTGTATGAATCCAGTCAGGAACCAAGAAAGGAACTGTGTGTGTCTTTGAGGTGATCTACCACTGGCTCCAGAACAGATGGTGGATGACACTCGAGTTGTTTATAGAGAGTTTCATCAGCAAAAAGCAAATCTGACATTCTAGTTTTACACCTATTTGAAATTAAAGATACCCACCCTGTAAGTCACACAGTGAGATTTTAATATTAAAGTTAATATTTAATTATTTAATATTAATTATGAAGTCATTTTAAAAATCATCTAAATATCTTGTCTGCTTATTGGTATTCAAGCTGACAAACCCAATTGTGTTGATGAATCACCCTTCACAGGCTCAACTAGATCTGGGCTTTCACAAAAATAATTGAATAAACATTAAGACTTGAATACTAGAATGTATTTGAAAGTTTGGGCCAACCAGTTTTTATGCAATGTCAAAATACAAACGCATTGCTATTTATTTAAGTAAAATTAAGAGCAGAGCAGGGATTAGATTCAAATTAGTATTGATACATGCAGAGAAGTCTGCAACAAGCTCGAAGTGGTTACAAAACAATGTTCAAAATCTGTATCTCTGCATAAAAAAACAACCAAAACCAAAACCCCCAAACCCACCACACATCACAAATCTAGAAGAACCACTTTTATTTAAGATAACCAGCCATATACCAGACAACTGTGTCATATCTGCGTACCACAGAATGTGCTAACTTTGAAACAAAACAAAAAAGACTTGTAAGTTAATCAGTGTGCAAGCCCTAAAGAACTAAACCAAGTGCAGAGATTGGCACACGGAAAGCTGGCCGGACAGCAGTTTGGGGCAGCAGGCGACTCCGAACAGGCCCCAGCAGAGGCACTCTCAGCGCCGCATGAAGCTCGGCCCAACTCACACACACACTCTGCCAGACCTGGACCAGCTGGAGATGCCACATCCAACAGCGCCGCAGAACTTGGCGGGGCACCGAAACCCGATCACATGCGCTCATGGCTATTTACCAACACCGGATTGTGCAACAGCAAAAAGAACAGCTCAGAAGGAGCTGGGAGCGAAGAGAAATATCCTCTGGAATTCAGAAATGGGTACGAACGCATTCACATTCCGGAAAGCAGACACAAATCCGTCATCTGCTGCTGGCGAATCCTCGGCCGCAGGCGCTGCCCCCGTCCCGGCGATGGCCCGGAGCGCCGTGCCCGGCCCCGGGATTGCCGCCTCACGCTCCCAACATGGCTGCCCAAGGGGAGCCGAGCCCCGCTCCGCCCGGGAGCCCCGCTCCGCACCGCTCCGCCCGGGAGCCGAGCCCCGCTCCGCCCGCCTGGGAGCCCCGCTCCGCCCGGGAGCCGAGCCCCGCTCCGCTCCGACCGCCCGGGAGCCCCGCTCCGCCCGGGAGCCCCGCTCCGCTCCGACCGCCCGGGAACCCCGATCCGCCCGGGAGCCCCGCTCCGCCCGGGAGCCCCGCTCCGCCCGGGAGCCCCGCTCCGCCCGGGAGCCGAGCCCCGCTCCGCTCCGCACCGCTCCGCCCGGGAGCCCCGCTCCGCTCCGACCGCCCGGGAACCCCGATCCGCCCGGGAGCCCCGCTCCGCCCGGGAGCCCCGCTCCGCCCGGGAGCCCCGCTCCGCCCGGGAGCCGAGCCCCGCTCCGCTCCGCACCGCTCCGCCCGGGAGCCCCGCTCCGCTCCGACCGCCCGGGAGCCCCGCTCCGCCCGGGAGCCGAGCCCCGCTCCGCCCGGGAGCCCCGCTCCGCCCGGGAGCCGAGCCCCGCTCCGCCCGGGAGCCGAGCCCCGATCCGCACCGACCGCCCGGGAGCCGAGCCCCGATCCGCACCGACCGCCCGGGAGCCGAGCCCCGCTCCGCCCGGGAGCCGAGCCCCGCTCCGCCCGGGAGCCGAGCCCCGCTCCGCCCGGGAGCCGAGCCCCGCTCCGCCCGGGAGCCGAGCCCCGCTCCGCCCGGGAGCCCCGCTCCGCACCGCCCGCGGCCTGCGCCCCTCCCGAGCCGCCTCCGCCCCGGCCCAGCCGCGCGGCCAGCCCGGGGAAAAAGGAAGGAAGGACAGGAAGGGAAGGAAGAAAGGGAAGCGAAGGGAGGGAGGGAAGCGTCCCGGGGGATGAGGAGATGGCATCGGGCAGATGGCAAGGCCGAGCGCGGCCCCACGCCCTTGCGCCGCTGCCCTGACAGCTCCGGGGTACCCTGTGTTATGCATCCATCTATCCGTCCATCCATCCGTCCGTCCTTCCCTGGCTCCAGGCCCCAGCCCTCCGCGGGGCCCCAGAGATGCGCACGGCGGCATCGCCGCCTCCCCCTCCGCATTACGGCATCACCCACCCGCCCCCGCCCCGCTCCGCTGCCGCTGCCGGCGCAGAGGCCCCTCAGCGCCATCCCCTCAGCGCCATCCCCTCAGCGCAATCCCCTCACCTGGCGCGGGGTGTCCGCGGGGCGCGGGCCGTGCGGGGTCAGCAGCCGGCGGCGCAGCGCAGCGAGAAAAACCCGGCCATCGCCATCGCCGCCTCCACCGAGGCCGGGAGACCCCCCCGCCGCCGGGAGCGGAGCGGGAAGGGCGAGGGAGGGGAGAGAGGGGAGGGAGGAGAGCGAGGCTGCGCCGCCAGGAACGGGCGCCGCGCTCGTCCAGCGCCGCTCCCGCACTGACGGAGCGCGAGCTGCGTGCCCGCCCCGCGGGGGGAGCGCCCCGCCTCCGCCAATCGCCGCGCTCCGCACCGCCCCCTCGGCACAGCCCACCAATGGCACGCGGCGCAGCCGGCGTGCTCCCGCCCCCGCCCCGTCAATCACAGCCGGGGCGCCGCCCGCGCCGCCTAGCGATGTGCGGCCGCAGCGGCACCGCCCTCCGAGCAGAGCCCTCCGCCGCGCCGGGTCCAGCCAATCAGAGCCCGCGCTGCGCCCTCGGAGCCTATCGGGAGCGGCGGCCGCAGCACCGCCCGCCGCGCTTGTGTCCGTGCGCGCCGCGGCCGCGCTCCCGCTGCCGTGAGGGGAGCTGAGCGCGGGCACAGGGCGGGCACAGGCCGCGGACACCGCCTCGTGTGGGGACACGGCACTCGGGCTGAGCACAGCGCGGACACCGCCTCATGGCCGGGACACGGCACTCGGGCTGAGCACAGCGCGGACACCGCCTCGTGTGGGGGCACGGCACTCGGGCTGAATACAGCGCGGACACCGCCTCGTGTGGCACCGGGCACTCGGGCTGAATACAGCGCGGACACCGCCTCATGCTCTCGGCTGTCGGCAGCCCAGGGCCCGGGGCAGGTGCGCTCCCGCTGTGGGAACAGTGTTTGAGGTAGCGAATTGCCCAGCTCCCGACTCGGCGTGATTGAGTGGGATTTGGATCCTAAACTAGGCCTAAGGGCGATAGCTCAGAGGGCAGGGATTAGTAATCCTCCCTCCCTCCCTCCCTTCAAAACGTTTCCTGAGCAGCCCGAGTCATTTTTTTAGACCTCATAATGTATTTTTAGCCAAATGATTAAATCTAGTCATTGATGCTGTATTAACTCTCATACTTTCAATAATTTCATGCATATTCTCATAGTAAATTTTTATTTTTGTGACAATAATTCAGTTTTAAGTCCTCCTTATCACTAGTAATTTGGTAGTTTCTGCTGTTAGAAACTGGTTCATGTTTAAGCTTATAAGCACTTCAAAGAAAATCATGTTACATTAAATGCCTTAATTACATATATTCCATACACCATCACAGACAAATTGGATTTAATATGTTAAGAACATTCAGGACCTGAGATTTCTAGTTTCAGAACCAGGTTTATTTCTGTTCACAGCCTCCCGGCTATTAGCTATGTTAATCTCTGCCGTGTCCCTTCTGTTCCCCTTAAGGTTCAGATTTTTGGCAAATGAGTTATTTTTTACTTTGGAGAAAAGTGACTTTTTCCCCTTGCCAGTCTGAACAAATCAAAAATAGGTGGCTTTCCTTTGTCCTAGAAAATACCGTTATGTGAACTTTGAACACTTCCTATTGACGGGACAGATGATTTAATGGGGGTTTTAGGGTGGTGTAACTGTGCTAACTTCTACCCAGATCTATGGAGAATTAGGTCAGCTATTCTCTGACAAGAAAAGGGCAAGAACACCTCGAAAAACCTCAGACTAGCCTCAAATCTCCTGCAAACTGCCCAGATCCTGAGTGCACGCTGTGACCCTCCACGGCAATAGGCACCGTGATTAATTTTACTTCAGCAAAGTTTGTGTAGCGTCTCCTAGGAACAGCAGTTCCTGCATCAGTCCGATGCCCAAGTTTGGGGAGCGCTCACACAGAACAGCTCCCGCACGTTAATTCCGCCCTCGGCCACAGAAAAATCCGCCAGAAACAGGCAGGAGCGCCAAGTTACATGAGGGAAAACAGGAAGGCAGTGAAGGATTTATTGCATTTGTTGGTGCAGAGGAGATGGGTCACTCCGACCTCTCAGATCCAGCCCCTGAGGCAGGGCAGAGCAGGGAGGAGGGCACACGGTGACACCGCTGCAGGTGACACTGGGGCTGCTGGGGTAAAGCCCTGACAGCAGCGCTGCCACCCTGCCATCAATACAGCACCAGCGGGGAGGAGCTGGCGAGATGGAAATCGGGCCATTGCATAAGTGTAAATTGCGATACAATTGAATCAATTGTCCTCGATTGTATTGCTACAGCACCAGCGCTTGCCCCGGGAACTGCTCTAGTCTCCAGTGCAGAGTGGAGAAAAGGGATCCACGGTAAATTCCAGGGGAAGCTCCGTTTGTAGCGGTGTGAGTTAGCCATGGGTAAACCCGCCCCAGCTCAGACATTTACATTCCACAACGTGTCAAACAGAAATCCCTCTGCTGATACTTGCTGCGAGCTCTCGTATAAAATCTCTGTATTGCACTGAGGTTACAGCTGGATTGGAAAAGGTAAATGACACATTAGTGAGGGGAAGGGAAACCACCAAAAACTGCAGGTAGCATTTAATTAATAAACCAAGAATTGTCATGCAACTGATACACTTTTGTGAGAGATTGATTTTTAATTCAGCTTGCTTTTCAGTCACTCAGATGTCCACTGTCATCCACTGAAAGACAGAGGTTTGATTCACTTTTGTGGCCAGACACAACAGAATGACACTTCAGTGGCTTGTATGAAAATACATTTTGTTATTCTACTCACAAATGAGAGTTTGGGAGAGCACGTGTCTGAGCTCACACCTTTGAAACACTTGATACTCGTTGCTCAGATAAAATTGTTTTTGCCACTTATGCCAAGCCTTTGTGTCTTGTGCAATATCTGCATTGACATGTTTTCAAATGATAGATGTATGCCATAATTAGACAAAACATTTCAGTAATGCACTTGGCTATTTATATTCCTCAGGTCAGAGCCTGATACAATGGCAGAGTAAATATAAATTCAGATTCTGGAGGGCATTGTGTTGATTAAACACCAAACATAAATACTTCTATCTAAAACTATAGAATTTTCATTTTATAATCATTTTATAGTCTGTCAGTAGAAGCAATATAAGATACTGACTTGCAGAAAAAACCCATAATGTAAAGCCATAGTTCAATCATCCTCCAGTAAAAACACATATTCACTACAGAACAGTTGTCCTTCATCAAAAGAAGTATAAACTCTGGGGTGTTCCTGGAGGTTTTATGCAATAACCCTCAATAATGAGGGGACAGCTGAACATGTAATTGTTTTTCTTTATACAGAAAGGAGTTAGCTCTTCACTAAGAAGAAAACAGCTCAGCCCAAGCTGGAACACCTCAGGACCTGTGCTGGGCTGCGTGACCAGCAGCCTGCAGGTGAAAGAGAGAGCAGCTCTGATCTGTGATCTGCTGGAGAGGAAAGAAGAGGAGGATTTGAATTTGTGGAGGCAGTGAAGGTAATAACTATAAAACCAGCTTCTCTTTTGCAGCAGTTGATGCAGACAGCAGCTTTGGAATCTCCTCCCATCTTAGAGACAAGAAATACACATTGATGCTGTAAGAGGAAGCACCACTAAAAACCCCACAAACAAACCAACCAGCCCACAAGAGTACCTTCACATTTTATAATTTAGAGTTATTAGCAGACCTAAAAGGTCACTGCTGGATTTTATACAGCTCACCAAAACTCCCCCTGGAGCTGTCACCAGCTGTCAGGAGCTATGAATAGGTGCTCAGTGGCACCTGCTTGGGAACATTCTTGAGTTTAAAGTATTACTGATATCTGCACACACAGAAATTTCCCACATAATTTACTGAGTTATCTACAGATCCTAAATCACCATCAGAAAACCTGAACAAAGACACCCAATCATTTGTAAATTTTATATTTTCACTGACATTCTTACAAGAAAGACCAAGGAAACATTCTGTGCGAGTGTGTATCATTTATTGTAGTTCAAGAGAGTCAGGAATTGAACAGAAGACATGGCAAAAAAAAACCAAAAGAAAAACAACCTTTTTCTCCAACTTAATTTTAAAACACTGTGGTTTCAAATCCTTTTTAAAAAGGAAATTCAAGTATCATATGCAGGGGGCAGTAATATAAAAATGTTTGTGAATATTTTTTTCTATTTTTTTTTTAAAAACGTAATTCTACATTTTCCTGCACCCTTTCTGCTTTGGTAAGGCCAAGCCATGGATACAAATTGGTACGCAACATAAAAAATGACCCCTGCCCCAAACTGCAGCCTCCAAGGATAAAAGTATCTGCTCTCAGGGCCAAGCTCCAATGGCTCAGAACTGTCAGTCAGCATCGATCTGCAGCATTGAAAGAATGTGTCTTGTTTTTGTAAAGTCACTGAAATCCCGGTGTTCCCAAGCATCTCATTCGTGGCAGCTGTTTTCACATGTTTCTATCTCAAGGCTTTTCACAAGTACCAGAGCGTCTTGATCAACACAAAGGAAAGGGACATCTCGAGGAAAGGAAATTAAAATTCACACGTGAAGTCTTCGCTTTTTTGAAATTATCCTTGTGTCTAACACGAATTAAAAACCGAATAGGCAAATATGTGTAATATAAAAATAGGATCCCAAGATGAACGCTTTGTTGCAGGCACAGTTATCGCACAAAATATGTTCTTTTAAGGGCAGGGGAATGATTTTGATTTTCAGAGGGTTTGCATTTTTTTTTTTTTTTTTTGCATTACAAAAGAAAAAGACAGCAGTGCAGGTTTGATGGGTGGAACAGAAAGAAAGGAAGGGAAAGAGAAAAAAGTTACTTTAGCAGCAAAATGTCCAAGGTTCTAACCACAATCAAATTAACGGATATCTGGTGGTAAAAAACAAGGTTGGAGGGATGCTGCCCTGATCCATTCGTCTTTGCTAAAATAATTCAGCTGTAAAAACTCCAAAATGTGACATACTGAAGGACAGTTTTGTAACATAAGTAACTTCCTAGCTTGTCCTCCGTGTTATTGACCATCGTTATCACTTAAATATATGTACAAGAATTAAGCTGCTTTTCCTCCTTGTCCACATGCTCCTGGTCACTGCTGAGGTCAGTGCCGTGGGCGTGCCACTGCCACCAACAGCTCCCAAATCTGTGTGTGTGCTGCACTCCTGCCAGAGCAGCCCACGCCCTGCTCTGCCCAGTGACAGGGCAAGGATCTTAATGCTCATTCTGCTTGTCTCTCATCCAGGCTTGGATTTGCTCTTTAAGTTCTGGCACTAGTAAGGAAAAAAAAAAAACAAAACAAAACAGAAAAAAGAATGATTAAATTACTTGGTAACAGTGCTATAAGAAAGTCCCTCATGACTAATAGCTATTGCTCATTTATATAACCATCATGTTTTTCAGCCCAGTGGTTATGGAATCAAGGGTGTGAGGGATTTTCCCCCCAGAAGAAGGGAAAGCAGAGGGAATGAACTTTTCTGTGCAAGCTGAAATGAAGGAACTGTCACGTCCACGGAGGCCTCAGCAGTGTCCAGAGCTGCCCACAGGTGTGTGCCCCAGCCCACACCCCCAGGTACCTGGTTCCAGCATATTTTCTGTCAGCGTCTGACGGTTGAAGGGGTCAGTGGAGGAGTTGAGCAGGTGCCTCAGGATGATGGACCTGTCCATGATGGTTCCTGAGGGCAGCCTCACGGGGTCTGTCATCAGGGTGTCCATCAGAGGATCTGGGGGCACAAGGGGCTGCTCGTCACAGGGGGAAACAGCTGCAAATTTTATCTGCCCACAAACCCACGGTGCTGAACCAATGCTCAGGGTCCCCAGGACACTGCTCAAGTTACAGAAAATGGTTAAATGGACATAAATCTTTATAGCACTTTCCCCTTTCTGACCTGGGACTAAGCATTTCCTATTGTCACCCTGTTTTCAGTTTTTAAGGAACTCTTAGCTCTGTATTTACTGAACTACTTCACTGAACTAGAGCAAGGCTTCATAAACAATAACAGTCTCTATTAACGTATGGAATCCACACAGCAAACAAAATCCCTCTCCCAGGTGGGCAGGGTTAGAAGACTCCACTTGCCTCTGAATTCATCTGGAGCATCGCTGTAATCAATCTCTGCACGGGCATTCTTGGCAACAATTTCCTCCACCTTCTCTGCCAGCAGTTTGAATTTCTCTATTGCTATGGTCGACTTGATTCCAGCCTTCCTCATCTTGGAGATAACCTCCTCAAAGAGCTCCTTACTGTAGGACCTCTACAGGCAAAGCATAAAAAGACAACTTTGCTGAGTTGTAGTACCCTTACATGCCATAAAAAGAGTAAAGAGATTTAATGCATTTTTAAAAGGGCAGGAGGAAGGATCAATGAAACCTCAACCATACATCAAAGCAAATAGTACATAGGTAGCATTCATCTAGCACCAAAATGTCAACACTGAGGCAGACTTAGGATTTTTTTAACCTGTCATCACCACTGTAGAGCTGTTAATGGCCAAAAAAAGAAGGCAACATCACCTAAAGAAAATGAGGAAGACACTCAGAGAGGCTGACTGTACTTATTACAACTGTTCTTAGACAAAACATCTGTCTTGCCATTCTCCTGTCTGTTCTGTTGTTCTCACAAGTCTTGGCTGAAAATACAGCAGAAAATGATTTCTTTAAACTTCTCTGATAATATGCAGAGAAGTAGTGGGAAAGGAGTGTTCTTTCTCCTAATCCAAACAAGAACTAACAAAAAAACCCCACCCCACGATGTTGCAAAAATAGTAAAACAGCCCAGAGAGAGTGAATGCTGGAAACTGGCCACGCAGAGCAGTGGAATATCCAGAGAGACCAAATGCAACTGAAGCAAGCATTACTTCCATGTGAAAAAGAAAGTTAGGGAAGGACTTTTGTAGCTGCCTGTGTTCTACAGAGACACCATTTTCTTTCAACTTCACAATGTTATGTCTTGACATAAACCTTTCCATAAAAAGTGTTATTTACTTTGTTGTGCAAGGCTGAATTACATGACAAACCAAAACACACCGTGTCTCAGAGATTTCTGTTTCCCCTGGGGTTTCTGGAGTGCCCAGCACAGCCCCAGGTCTCTGATGCCATTCAGGACACACAGCAGCCTCCCAGCACCACCACCATGGCAACGTGCCCAGTCCTCTAGAAACGTTTGCACATTCCCTCTCCTGCCTGCTGGGATTTGCCAATGGGACATCTCTCAAAATGCTTTAGAGAGATCCCACCATGATCAAGCAACTTTTTGTTTGTTTTGTTTTTGCTCCCGAAACCAGCAGCCATTAACCAACCGCACATTTCCTTGGTGTTTCTTTCCTGTCACTGACAGTTTCCAAGAGACTGGTCACTCCCCCCACTCCTTTTTGATGAAGGGCCACTTTGTTAATTAAGCTTTTTTCCAGTTCTCACACCCACAGGCTTCTTTCTTTTGATTCCCTACGTCAGTCTGTGCATTTGCTGTGGCTGGCATGGATGAATGATGAATAACATTCCCACTTTCACATACACTAAACAGCATAAAAATACTCATTATACACATGCAAACACGTGAGGTCTGTTTGAGATTTGTTACTGGTATTATCTGCGATTATCAGTACTTAAATAACTACAGAAAAGCAATCCTGAGCTACCCTAATACTGCTGCTTCACTAAACATGCAAACAGCTTCATGAGCTGTAAACCAGCTTGCACCAGAATCTCAAGTAGCTGCTGTAACATTTCTTCCCCTCTGCACTTTACAAAGTTTGTACTGAAAGGACAGATGTGATTCAGTAATCTGACAACATTACAGGAACACAGAGCTGGGCAAGAGCTTATCTTGCTCCCAGTATTACCATGAGGAGTTCAAAGGTGTCCTTAATTGTCTCACACAAGCTGTGCTTTGCCAGTTTATTACACAGCCATTTAATAAAGTGCTTTCAGAGGGAATACAATTTGGAAACTGTTATTCTAAAGAATGAACTTTGATTTGTTGAAGGGGGCTCTTGGTCCCAGCTCTGCCTTTTGATGAGGAAGGGGGAGAGAGGCAAAACTGCCTCAGTTCTCCTGCAAATGGGACAAAGTATTTCTGCTAATTTACAACATTTACAGTGGGGCTGTAGGCAATAAGCACATCATGCTCAGGAAATTCCCTGTGCCTGTGAAGTGCTATGGATATCTGTGTATGTTTCCAGGTTTGCAAAGCACTGGGAACACCCATCTGCAAAGAGCAGACAGAACATGAACAGAAATGATCTGCTGAAAGAAAACAAACTGCAGGGATGTAAGACAAACACAAACTAGCTGGCAGCACATGAGCAAGATGAAACACTTCTAGAATATTCTTCAAAGTCCTGTTTGTCCATCCACAGAGTTTTTCCCTTCCCCTTCACCCTTCTGGAGCTCACCTGATCATCAGCAATTGCTTTAGCAAAGCGAGCACAATCCAGCTGCAGATAAATGTCAGTCAGTTGGTCCAACAGCTTCTTTGGTTCAAACCCGTATTTCTCTGGGTTTTCAACTTTCAGGTCACGGCACTTGGGGCCACACAGCTGCTGGAGGTTAAAGTTCAGCATAGCAGCCAGCCGTGGTCCAAGTTCCTGTGAAAGCAAAGTAAAACACAGATCACAGTGTGAAGGCAGTGATAAAGAAGATTATCACTAGAGTTGCACAGAGCAAGATCAGGAATTATTAACTAATAAAATTTTCATTTGGTAGCCTTGCAGGAAGTGTCTGCTCTTTATGCATGTTTGCCATTAAAAAATGTCATGCAAACAGTTTCTGTCTGGAAGGATCACACCATCTCAGTGACTCAGGTAATGCTCTCAACATCAAATAACATCAACAGCAATTAGATTCTAATGAGCTGGAGAACAGGGAGGAAAATGGAGACTAAGTGCTGCCAAACATTTCCAGGTCATTATCCAGAGATGTTAGAGAAGCAGGGAACCAGCTTAAATCTGAGCAGGACTTACAGGTCTGAGGAAAGGCTTTTGGACCTGCTTGGTCAGGATATGGAACATATCAACAGTTTCTGTTGCCAGGGCAAGGTAGGAACGGGACACGCGCTCGTCCTGAGCCAGCTGCGACTGCCGGGCCTGCTGCTGCTCCTGCAAAACAGACAGGGTGTTCCAGGGGCTGGGATTGCCACGGCCCCACAGCGCTCCAGGGGCTGGGATCCCCACAGCATCACCCAGCACAGCCCCACAGGGGCTGGGATTGCCACAGCCCCACAGCGCTCACAGGGGCTGGGATCCCCACAGCCCCACAGCGCTCCAGGGGCTGGGATCCCCACAGCATCACCCAGCACAGCCCCACAGGGGCTGGGATTGCCACGGCCCCACAGGGCTCCAGGGGCTGGGATTGCCACGGCCCCACAGCGCTCCAGGGGCTGGGATCCCCACAGCACCACCCAGCACAGCCCCACAGTGCTCACAGTGCTCACAGGGGCTGGGATTGCCACAGCATCACCCAGCACAGCCCCACAGCGCTCACAGGGGCTGGGATCCCCACAGCACCACCCAGCACAGCCCCACAGCGCTCCAGGGGCTGGGATTGCCACGGCCCCACAGTGCTCCAGGGGCTGGGATCCCCCACAGCATCACCCAGCACAGCCCCACAGCGCTCACAGGGGCTGGGATCCCCACAGCATCACCCAGCACAGCCCCACAGCCCCACAGCGCTCCAGGGGCTGGGATCCCCACAGCATCACCCAGCACAGCCCCACAGCCCCACAGCGCTCCAGGGGCTGGGATTGCCACAGCCCCACAGCGCTCACAGGGGCTGGGATCCCCACAGCATCACCCAGCACAGCCCCACAGTGCTCACAGGGGCTGGGATTGCCACAGCCCCACAGTGCTCACAGGGGCTGGGATTGCCAGAGCCCCACATTGCTAAGGGCAGCCAGACAAAAGGCAGACAGCAATTCAAATACAGATGTGGGGCATCTTTTCGTCTAAGGAACAGCTGCTCACTTGTATTGCCTCATACTAATGTCTGCATCAGTTTTACAGAATTCTGCAATGCTAAAGAATGAATGCAAACAGCATAACGAGCCCCCGTGGTTACTGAGTGTGTTTACATCCTCTAACTGCTCCTCACAGCTGCAGAACTGGGTTATGCTTCCTTTCCATCCAAATGCCAATATTTCAAAACCAGCTTGGGATCTGAGAGTCAAATGAAGTTCTCTCTAATTCTCTCTAATTTATGCACCATCATAAATAATAAACACTCTCCAGAGAAACAATCTGTAGATGATGTACCAGCTCATTTTGTAACTACAGTAATGGCTTTACCTTGCTGGTAGGCAGAGACAGGAAGAGAGGCTTCAGAAGAGCAAACCAGAATATGTTTAACAAACAAGATCTTTATAGCTTTTCCTTTTATACTTTTTCTTTTTTTAAATCAATAACCTTAAAATAGAAATACCTGACATTGGTGGGTCAACACACACAATTACTGTTTAATCAGGCCAAGCTCTGAGGTACAGGACTATAATTGTCTGCATCGAATCTACCAAGGACCAATGCATTAACAGAATAAAAGCTTCTATTCCATGAAGTCAATTCAACTGGCGAGCTTCTCCCCAAACCTCCTTCAGGAAGGTTAAAGTCTCAGTTCCTCCACTCAGAATTAAGTGCACAGTAATTTGAAACTTTACACTATTTCTACTTCCCACCACGCTCTTTGCCAGCCACAACATAACTGGGCAGAATGATGGTTTTTTGCAGAATGTCATCCAGAGTGACTATGGCCATACTGGCAGCAAAAAAGGCATCAAGAACTGCTTCTCATAAGCAGCTCTTTGGTGCTGCCCCTTATAAAAAAGATTTTTTTATGGTCTTGTATTGAAGAATTAAAAATAAGTAAAGGGCACTTTGAAAAACAGCTCTGTTCACCCTGGGCAGCAGGTCCCATTGCTCTTTATTCTTCATCTCCTCTTGCACTTCATGGATACGTTTTAGGGACTCCAGACTCTCATCCAGCAAGAAAGTCGTGTCATTTATCAGCATGTTGATGTAGCGAACAAACTGCTTCCCAGAGCTGCAAAGAGCAAACACAGGTATCAGGGCCCAGCAGGTGGCTGTGAGAGCACACTGCAGCCCCAGCAGCAGCTCCTGCACTGCACACTGCCACCGAGGAGCCCATTCCCCAGGCCAAGTGCTGTCCTGGGCTCAGGCTAGGGACACCCAGCTCTGCTGGAAGGGCCGTGACAGATACAACGTCCCAGTGACCTGAGACTGCCTCTTACTCACTTGAACTCCTCCATAAATGTACCATGGTGAGCTATGTTCTGCCAGAGGCTTTTGAAAATGGTGCTGATGTGGTAGCGGATTGTAAACTTGTCATAGAACTCGCTCGTGGCTCCGGTGTGCTCCACATCTGCAAAAGAGAACCCAGAGAGATCCCGGGATTCCCCACCAGGATTCACTGGAACACACCTCTCCCTACTGCCTCCAGTGGGATGAGCTCCAGGCACCCAGAGAAACTTTAAGAGATGAAATTCAATTCCCACTCAGAGGTCTCCATCTTAATTCCCATTAGAAGAAGCAGCATTGTATGTTTTCTAAGCTAGACCCAACCTCAATTTGGAAGAAAACCCCCCAGAAACCAAATTATGCTGCTCTATTCAACTCTGCTCTTCATCCCACAGTCTAAAATCTCACCAAGAAAACTCTGGATACCCTACAAAAATATTTGTTTGTGTTAGAGGTGCAAAAACTCTTCCGAAACATCCAAATCTACACGACTAGCAGAACTACAACAAGGAATTTTAAAATCCCAATATTCCTTTAGAAGCAAAGCAAAGAAGCTGCTTTAATTTTGCATCTAAAGACCACAAAGGCAGTTGTGCTGGACTTGTCAGTGCACAACAGCTTGGGAAAGGACTGGAGTTCTCAAGGTTCCATCTAATGCTATTTCCCTCAATTCCTGAGCTATAAAGCCTCATCTTCACAAGACTCAAGATCTATCAAGGTTTTTTTTGTTTTGGTTTGTTTTTTTGGTTTTTTTTTTTAATAGTTACAACAGCTAACAGAGCCTTTGGCCTTAGAACACTGCTGTGCACTCAGTGAGCTACAGACAAAGCACTCACCTGTGTAAAACTTCATCAAGGAGGGGACTAACAATTTAGTGGAGAGAGGGTGATTCTCAATCATTTCAAAGAACTTCTGTGTCCGGGGCTGAACAGCTGGATTTGTCATGAACATCACTTCCACCAGCTTGGCTACTAAATAAGGATTTCGGATGTAGTTCTGGTTGCACAGCATCACAACAAGGAACATCACTATGTCCTGAGTGCAGGGCTCATACAGCACCTGAGGAGCATATCTGGAAACAGGAAAACTGAATTTAAAACCCCAACCCTAATGTTCTACTTCTAAGCTATGGCTTTAAAAAACATTATTCTAGCGATGATTTAACAGATCAAAAGATCAAATGGTCTCACTGCAAACCATGAACAAAATTCCTGGGGAGAGAACCAAAAAACTTTCAACTTTCTTCCAAGAAAAGTCTAGGTTAGAAGGGGCTGAGGTGTGATCTCTGCACTGTAGCTGCAGCAGTGCTGCCCTGCCATCACCTTATGGCTGCTGTTAACAACCAGAACATCAACTGCAGACAGAAAACTACTTTTGCACCCTTCATTTATGCATGTGCCACCTACTAAAGGGAGAAGTGGTAGTACAAGTTTCTTTCAAATATAACTTCACTTACTGTACAATAAAAAATAAAAATTCAGCAACATCTTCCACGTAAAACTCCGGCAACGATGCAAATACTTTCGGAACCTCAGGAGTTAAAGGCAATTTTATGCTGTAAAACAGAAGAGACAACAAGCAGGAGAGTCAAGCAGCAGGGTAAAGCAGAAAGTGCCATGTGCTCACTTACAGAATTCTTCCATGGGAACTCTCTGTAAGAATCTGAAACTGTCTCTTTACAACCCCATTTCAGGACTTCAGTGGTACCAAACACACCTGAGGGAGCCCCCAAACCCAAATGAACATGAAAAACTTTAATAACAGCCACATCCACGCAAGGATGTGTGTCACCAACCACATAACAATGCAGGCACTGCAAGTAAAAACAATTCCAGACTCGCTGAATTCAGTGAGCAGTCTAACATGGTCTGAAATACCTTTGCTACAGCTCCCACAGATAACCTGACACTCACTTGGGATAGGCAGGGTCAAGGATGCGAAGCATCAGCTGAATCACCATGCCATAGAAATTCAGGCACCTCCTGAGGAAGTTTTCATCCAGCAAACCAGCGTCTGCACAAGCCTTGCACCTCACCAGTTTCTGCAGAACATGAACACAAGAACTAATCCAGGGCAAGGCAGATAAACGAAAAGTGCAGCCTCTTCAAGATAATCAACAGATCTGTGAATCACAATTATACAGTGGTCTCTTCTTACAATACACCCTTATTTCAAGATAATAGGGCACATAAACCCCAACTTAGCAAGTAAAATACAATCTGGAGTTGCAGGGACAGATGTGCCTTTCACAAACTTTACGGGAACAATAAAAGGAGTAACAAACGTATCAAAGTGGGGAAATGTGTGATTAAAGCCATTTTGGTGCTACAGAAAATCTGTGCCAATTTCAATGAGGAAGATGTAAGCAGAACAGGCCTCAAAAACCAGAGGAGCCTAGCTGACTCATCTTTGCAGGAATTCTGTGTGAAATCAGTGACTTGAGAGTTCCTATTTGTGCATGGACTGTGCACACACAGCTACTGCTGAGCAAAGCACAGTCTCTTGGCTTGCTCTATCTCCAATTAAGGAACAGAATTTTCTTACTGGGGTTATTTGAATCCTAAATTGACCATTGATGTTATATTCCATTATGACCACCATCCCCTGCAGCACTCCCAGGGCTCAGGGGTTCAGATTCACCATTTCCCAGCAGCATCAGAAACACCAGGACACAAAGTCAACACACAGAGGCCACGAAGTGTTCAGCTGAGAACTGAACCACTCACAAACCTTAAGCTGTGTCTTGCACCGTTTCAGCATCTCTCGATGCCTGGTGGCCAGAGGAGAATCCTTCCACTGACTTTCATTGTTTTTCAGATCTTCAACAGTCCTGAAAAGCAGAGGCAGGAACTGGTTATCATGACAGAGGGGAAAAATGCTGCCAGCATTAGGCATTTCACTGACCTATCTGCTAAAAACCAAGTAGGGGAAATGCTGATCATTTTCAAAGTAATTACCCATCATCATAAAAGAGAAATAAGCTGCTTGTGTAAATACAGACTGAACAGGACTCAAGAGGCACCACATAGACTAGCTCCAGCACCCAGGACTGTCAGACACACCAAAGGGATCAAACACAAGGCCTCTATCCTGCCTGACAAACTAATTTTCTCCATCGTACTTAAAAAAAAAAAAAAATTGCCTTTTTCCACACTGAAGTCTATGGTCACTCTAAAGGAAGGTTAAAAGGATGCCATGAAAATTAAACCTTAACACAAGGAAAGGATGGTTCAGTTAATGGGACAGAGGGTTCATTCACCTTCTAGTATCAAAAAGGAAACTGGAAGACAAAATCAGCTAAGGAACAAAAAGGTGGCCAGCAGAAAGTCTTGCTAGAAACAAGAAAGTTGCAGGTCTATATCCTGTGTATCCTCCCCCTTTCTACTACTACAAGTGAGTTTTGTTGTACACTTCTCATGCTGCACTCCCAGGAAAACTCAGGCCTTAGAGGAGTTCAGGACATGAACAATCCGTGTCTCCCTTTTGGTGGAAGGACCAGAAAGGGCAAAGGGGGTTGATATTCCTCCCCTTCCTTACCCACCTTTCTGCTGCCACACAGCAAAGAGAACTTCAATGTACATCACACACACCATTTGCATTAAAAAAAATTCTACAGATTCACATAAATTAATCCTTTTCAGGGAGTGCAGCTGATTAGAACCAACCTCATACACTGAACTGCATGAATACAGTGAATACAGTCCCTTTTCACCCCTTCTCTAAACACAAATTCTCTTCCACATCAATCTCTGCCTACAGCAGACAAACATCCAGTGCAATTTACTAACAAGATCAAAAGACGTTTCCAATGTTGCAAGCAACTGAGCAATTGATGGAAAATGCTGAAGCCTAAGCTCCTATTGCTGTCAGAAAAGCCAAGAGCTCTTCACTCTACAGCGCTGGATGGGGCCTGCTGCATCAGCAACTCCTGGGAAACAATTCTAAATAAGGAAAAAGCAGCAATTCCTTTTTCAAGCCAACATATGGCTTTTTTACAAGTAATCCACAAGCTGTTTATAGGAAAAGTTTTTCCTTTAACATGTACTGACTCTTCCTGCTCTGCTCCCTGCTGCTTCCCAGGTTCTTGGCCTGCATATGCTTTAAAAATGAAATCATTTCAAATGCAGTCCAAAAATCCTGTAATGAACTCATGGCATTACTGCCAAGGAACATTAACCAAAATGCAGTGGGTGCACTTATAAACAATGGAAAATACTGACGATACAAAAATCTGTTCTAATTTTAACAGAGTATTCTTTAAGGTTTAGCAACTGTAAAAGTCTATTTGAGTTTATGCCAAGAGAAACAGAAAACAGGAGTATCTTCGTGTTAACACCATAATGTATTTATCATTTTTAAAATAGCAAACCATATGCTGAATTACACGTGGAGAGCAATACCAGGAGTTCACTGGTGGAGGCTTCTTCCCCTGTCCCAAGAGTATGACAAATTCTCCTGTCTCAGAAGCTGAGGGGAAAAAGGTAAATATCCTCTGGGACGTTCAAAACAGCTCAGGCACAACTCCCAGTGTCTTGTTTCTGAAATGTGAAGTGACCTGCACAGTGACCTGACTATCAGACCCAGAAGCTGACACACTCCTGCAGCTCTGAGGCACTGATGCCCACACCACAGGGTATGATGAACACTGCTAGGCAGTGTCATCAATCCTAGAATGTTCTGAAGAGAGTTATCTTTTAAATTGAACGATCTTCTCACCAACTTGAGCTGCCTCCATCTCAGTGTTATTTCAATCCCTGGGCCCCTCCACACACCCAAAACCCCCAAGGGCCAAAAGCAGCAGAGTGCCAGAAGCCGAGGCGGTCTGCACCCAGCGAGAGTCTGGGGGAAACTGCTCTGCCCTTCCCTCTCTCCTTTCCTGCCCCGCAGAGGGGACAGCAGCCCCCAGGAGGCTGCAGACCTGTTGAGCTCCCTGATGGCACGCAGCCTGCGGATGTAGCGGCGGCAGCTGGGCAGGATGGACAGGTGGTGGGCGTGCAGCGTCAGGAAGAAACACTCCGTCGGGAACTTGGGCTCAGAAAACAGAGACTGGTCCCTGTCTGAGAAACAAAACACAGCACAGGCGAAGAAGTCAAAAAATGAACTGCCTTAGCTGGGGTGAGACCGCAAATCCAACTTCCTACAAAACAAGGAAAAGCAGGTAGCATCAGGAAAAGGGATTTAGGAAAAGGGAATTCTCCTCTGGACTCAAATACTTCCGTGTGCCTCCACATCAGAAGGCACAGTAACGTTTAACATATCTCAGTGAGAGTACTAACAAAGTTCAGCAGTCCAGGCTGCAACCTCCTCCATTGTTGCCTTCACTCTAGTCTCATCTGTGGGCAGCTCGATCCGACACCTGGGATGGAATATGTACATGGGATCAACCGTTTCCAGCTTTATCTTCGTGCTCAGCTGCTGCAGCACCCAGAGGAAGTTGAGCATGAAGCCATCTGTAGACACCAGGCGATCGTCTGTCTGTGGGGTGAGAAAGCAAAGGGCTGAGGACACGAGCTGAGAAGTGCCAAAATCCCATCCCTGTGGTTTCAGTGGAGCCAGGCCACTGCAGATCAGCACTGCTCCTTTTACACACACCACAGAGAGCCCAGCACTTTCCCAGCTGGGAAGGCAGAGTGTTAAACACAGCAACTGGAATGATGCCCTCAGAAATGCGGCAGGGCAAGTACAGAGCTTTGAACATGTAAGACAGAAGCCCTGTTATAGAAGTGACATCTCAGTTCTAAGAGAGGAAATAAACTGTTAAAATAGGTAAAACAGATTAAATCCAGAAATGGAAAATGCACCGAAACAACGACAGGGCTCCTTGCCTGTGGTAGCAGGCACTCAAAATTCTTCTGTCCTCCACTCCAGACCACCACTGCATGAGCCAGGTAGTGCTATTTGTGGGTGGATGAATCACAGGAGGAGCATTTCCCTTTATTTACCTGCATCTGAGCCTTCTTCATGTTGGCATTGACCACAGCTGCCATGTAGCCCAGAGCTGCCTCCCGCGTGTCCCCGTTCAGCAGGATGCTGTGCAGGATCTTGAACAGCTCTTGCTGCAACAGCAAACACACCCCTCTCAGCACCACAGTCCTGTGGGTTTATGTTCTACAGACCCCACACAACTCAGTAAAACTGCTCGTATAGACTTATCACCACCTTCATATGGTATCATGACATTAGCTAAACCAAAGATGCAAATACAAGAGTAGTGCAACACACTACTAACACAGTATGATTTACTCATCCTTTACCATGACCTGTAACTCATGACTAACTGATCTGATATTTCCTGAATTGGCTTACAGCCTTACAGAAATATTTGTAGAGCTCTAATTTTTTTCCCCAATTCATTTCATCCATATCCTGAAAGATTTGTGGTTTAAGACAGAAGCTAATTTTTTTAGATTATATTCTTCATCTATGTCAAGACCAAAAAGCCCACATACTATGCTCCTTTTTTAAGGACTGAGAGTACTTACCCTTGCTAATTCCAGGTAATGTTGCAGAGACTGGCTAACAACCCGGGTGTTCTCAAGAGTAATGGCAGGCCCTGAGAAGTACTTTTCAACTACTTTGTTCTGAAAGTAAGATGAATATTGGCAAATGTATTGAAATGTTCTGGGGAAGCAAAAAACCCCCTCACAACAAAAGAACCCCACCATGTTATTGCCAACATCCTTCTGTGTGACTTACATCATCCTCAGCAAAGACAGAGAGACTGAAGAAGGCTCCAAGGTAGGAAAGTCTTTGCAGTTCTCTTCCTGCACCTGTGCTTAAAGATTTGGGCAACCACAAGGGCAAAGAGACGACCTAAAAATAGGAGAAACAGCAAGTTCTTCAAAGCTGCCATGTCAGCCATCCTGCCTTGTCACCCTCCAAGAGCCAGTCATGGCAGAATGGAAACATTTCCTCAGTATTCCAGCAACACAAGCAACTCGTGTTTGTCCCAGTTAGAATCAATTCTCAGGGTAAATAAAGGATTCCCTCCACCAGCTTCATTCAAACTACTGTTTTGCATGAGAGGCTCCAGTAGCTCTTGCTTAGAGTTCTGGAGAACATTATCAGCAGGGACTGTACAACACCACCAAACTAACTGACATGGTTCTTCTCACTTGAAAAACTCCAACTGGAGACACTCACCAAACTGCACATGGGGTGTGTTTTCCCAAACTTGATTTCACAGAGTTCACATAGTGCCTATAAAGAAATCCCAGTAAAAATTACTTTTTGGAGTAATTCTTAAGTAACCTGTATGCAAAAATAAGCTTACTGTGACAAACTGCTGAAACAGAACCTTTCTCCCTTGATCAGAGGAAAAAACTTCACAATCACAGTGAAGATGTCCAAAGAGAACTAAAGCACAGCCTGCTGCCATTTGAGCTTTTACATCTGCTCCAAGTAAAGTCTCAAAAACACCAACATGTGTCACAGAATAACAAATTATTGCACTTATTTCAAGAATTAGCTGTGCAAATTGTTGTTTGCTCAGAATATGACAATGCCTGTGCTGGACTCCTGACGTGCCCCATTAAAACCAGTAACAATAATAAAAAAGAGCAATTGTTTAACCCATACACCAAGGCCTTTGTCTTCTGAATCAGAGTGGAAAAACGTCAGATGAACACAGAACCCAGGAACAAAGAATCCTATCCAAGATCTCCAGCTCACTTTAACTGCAGTGCAGAAAGAAGCAAGCAGTTGTGACAGAGGATTCTGCAAACACAAAGACACTGCTGGCTGTCCCACGTGTCCTGTGTTACATGTTCCCAGTCTCCACTTCTACTACAGTGAGTAACTACTACTCCATCCTTCTGCTGCACACCGTGCCAACCAGAGAGAAGGAAAACACAGACACATTTTCATGCAGTTCTTCTTTGCAGCCAGCAGCCAAATTTGTAGCAGTTCACAGACTGGGAGGATAACAAAAGAGCAGGAGAACACAAAACCAGAAAAATGGATGTTTTTTACCAAGTACCACAATTACTTAGATTGATCTGCAGCACCCCAGGCCAGCTGATTTCCTTAAGTACAAAATGAACCTGAGATGCAGCAGCCTTTTTTGGCATCATACACTGAAGATCCTTAAAGGATCCGAAGGTGTTAAGTGGACAATGCTCAATTTACCAAGAATCAAACTTGCTCTTTGTGGCCAAACACACTTTGCAGAAAGCTGGTTTGTTTTGTCAATAAAAGCAGCAGGAGGGAAGCAGACTTAGGACTCAAGTATGAATTTTAAAAAGACTAAAAATAACCCCCTCAGCTTTTCAGCCAGGGAATATAAAGATATTTTTCTCAGTAGATAAGACTCCAATTCAAATAATTTGGGGTTTAATGCAACCTATTTGAGTTTCCTCACATACAAAAGTTGAGTCTAATCATACAGTGGTATGGATATTGGGTGTTATTCCCCAGAATCTAAATTGAGAGTTTATTGGGATTTTATAACCATCCACAGTATTACAGTTATGCATGATGACATCGAGACATTTGATTAATTTCATATAAAGCAATACACACAAGCATTTGAGCAGTCCACTATACAAGCAGTTTTCATCAAGCTCAAGACATTACTGGCCTCACACTCTACTGAATTTTTAATGTTCTTTACACATCTTAATCTTCCTACAGAAGTTCAATAACAATCCACTAACCAAAAAGAATCCCCAAAATGTTGAAGTGCTATCTTGCTCAGAATCTGCACATTATCAGTGAACATAAAGGAACTGCTTCTAGGAATGGACAGTCCTTACCATAAGGGGATATTTAAAATTGTCACTATCGAGGGAGCACTCTTTGGAAGCCACAGCCAGGCCTTGTAAGATGGGAATAAAGATCTGTAAAAACACAAGTAAATTACTTTACTCAAGAACAGGAAGCAATCAAATGACTCTATTGCCATACAAAGCATGAAATGCCTGTTCATTCTTCAAACAGTGCAACTTACACCAAACAAAAACTTTTTGGTTTTTTTTTAAATTTGTATCAGTTAAGCCTGAAGGCTTTAGAGAGCATCCTAAGCTAAACCCCAAGTTGTTTGCTCCACTCTGAGCAATGGGCTGCTGCTCCACTGAGTTCTGCAAGGAAGTTCTGTGTGTGTGTAGACACAAACAAAGCTCTGCACAGGTGTCCAAAGGCCTCTTGCCCAAATGGGGATCATTTATTTGTCTGGGCTCTGATTTTGCATGATGTGTAAGCTGGTAAAGATAATAAGCAGCAGTTCAAGGGTTGTTAGGAAAGAGGAAGTGACTTAACAGGAACTTATTAATCAAAAGTAATTATACCCATTTAGTAAGTCCCAATGGCACAGTTCTCACAACTACACCCTCACAAAATAAACCCAGTGTAATTTTGCAACAACAACAGGAGTCCCACTGAATTTTAAAGTATATTGTGTTGCTCCTGTGAAGAGACAAAAAATGTTATTAAATCATATTCCAGAAAAGCATTACACAGGTGGCCACATGTTCAGCTCCAGCAACGCTTCTCTTCTCCAGGGCAGGACCTCTAACACTTTTACAATTGCTTTTTGTCAGTCTTAAATGTACTTCCCACTACATGAACCTCTACTAAAAGGACTCCAGACAGAAACATGAGTTATTAACAGTTCCTTGCACTACACATAAAAATATCTAATGCAATTCTTTGCAAAACTGGAAGGGTCAAAAGCCCTTTCAAAGGCCCCTTTACAGCCAAATCACACCATCCTGTGGAGTGCTAATTAGAGACAATTACAGCCTCACTGATCTGCTTTACACTATGCAGGCTGGAAGTTTGCTAGCTTTTGTCTTAATTATTTATCATCTCAGTGAGCTACTCTGACACACAGAACAGACCATCCCATGTTCCTCAGACATTCCCTCTGTAGGATGAAGAATCACTGGACCAGGATTTGTCAAGTGCTCTTAGCACCTTAGAGATAAATCACTGAAGATGCAAAGAAGGGTAAAGATTGCAAGATGGAAAACACTATAAATCTCAGGAGGATTACAGAAGATTGCTGTCTTAACATGTATATTTTTAGGATTTTTGTACAAAAGGAGGAAACCAAGATCAATCTTGCAATATACGCCTGCACATTCAAGTAGTCCACTCCTAGGTTAGTGTTGCAGCAAATGCACTTTTGATACTTAGAGCCAGCAAATACTGAAAGTCAGCTTTTTTCACAAAATGCTGTGAGTTAAAAAAAAGAACAAAACCAAACTCCAATTGCTTTAACAGGCTGCTAGTCCTAGAGGAAATAGTAGAGGACTACCAGACACTGACTAAACATCTGGAAATCTCCTCTCCCGGATATTGCAAATTACAAAACCGTGTGCTACAGCCACTTTTTACCTGTGCCTTACCTGTTTGAACACCTCTTCATCCTGGTAAGTTGTTCTCACCAACTCTTGAATGAAGCCAAATGGGAGATTCCTACACAGCATATATGGTACCAGCAAAGACTGCTGCTGCAACGACCTTCATTTGTATCAGAAAAAGAAAATTAAAATCTACTGATTATCCGCAGTAATATCTGCAAAAACGTCAGAGCAGCCACAGGCAAGGATGTGTCTGCAAGCAGGTTATCAATGGCTGGATACACCTATTCCTCCCACAGGGAACTCATCCTGTCAGCTCAAGGTTCTTGGGGAAAGGTCATTCTCAAACAGATGCCAACATCACACTTAAGCTAAGGAGGCTGGAAGGAAACAACAGCTTCTCTGTAGGAATTGGTTCCTCCTTCTACCCCCCTAATAACAAGAAACTCCCTTTGTAAAACTCAGCTGGTGAAGGAACATTTTTTTACATGTGTTTTTTCAGGTTAAAGAAGAACATGACATCAGTCTTTTCTGAATTAATGCAGTCACTACTTTTACCATCACTTTTAACTGCTTCCTAGCATTTTGAAAGGAGTGCCTCTTCTCTCCTCAGTCCCTGCTCCCCATTTAAACTGATTTTACCCAGACACAGTTAGAAGGCACTCACACTGCTCCCCATTAACTCATCACTTGTAAAGGAACAAAGTATTCCTCTGGCACAGAATTCCCTTGCTCCAACAACTGATCTTAATGGTTTTTATCTAATCCTGGGGCAGTCCAACTCAGATCTACATCAGGTGGCTTTACCTTGGTTGTGTTAAGGATCCCTGTAGCACCAAAGCAGCGTGGGAAATGCACTGGGATCGGATGTTGCTCAGTAACTGGCTCACTGTTGGCTGGCTACACATCTGATAAAAATAACTTTATTTTAATACAAATCAGAAATTAAATACAGGACGCACAGGAAGGACGATAAATTTATTTGTGCAGTATAAATGTAATATGCACACTAAGATTAGAACTGCTCCAGTTAAAACCTTCCTGATTATATATAAATAGTGTTGGTTGGTTGTTTTTTCCCCCAGAAGCAAAAGCTTGGAGTAGAGTACAGAACACTGACAGGGAGCTGCTCTCAAAAAAATGTTTTACATGGAATAAACTTGGATAAAATGCAGTAGACCAAAAGAGGAAGGATGATTTTTCTAAGAGTGCTTATTTAAGAGAAATAAAATACATGCATCACTCAAATTGGATGAATTAACAAGACAAGGGCCCCAATACATTCAATAAATCTACATCTACACCAAAGCCATTAAGAAGAAGTATCATTCCCACCAACTTTCCCCACTGCTGAGTCAGAGGAGTGTTTGTGACAGCACTGACACCACCTCCCTCATCTGAACCATACCTTTGGTGCTTTTCTCTCCTCTATTCCAACCCTGTCAAAACACTCGATGAGGTAGTTCAGCATCTCTGTCTCCTTACAGTTCTCAATGGTGAAGTGGTCACTGCAGGAATCGGAAACACTCGAGCTGCCAGAGCCTCCCACGCTTTAAAACACACAGAAAGCAGAAACAAAGCATTCAGTGGAGTTCTTCCCCTGTGCACAAACCATTCATGAGCACTCCTGTCACTGCTGGGCACACTCCACCCCATCACACACACGGCTCAGTGATCAGGGCCTTTCTGGGAAAATTCAGGGCCTTTCTGGGAAAATTCAGGGCCTTTCTGGGAAAATTCAGGGCCTTTCTGGGAAAATTCAGGGCCTTTCTGGGAAAATTCAGGGCCTTTCTGGGAAAATTCAGGGCCTTTCTGGGAAAATTCAGGGCCTTTCTGGGAAAATTCAGGGCCTTTCTGGGAAAATTCAGGGCCTTTCTGGGAAAATTCAGGGCCTTTCTGGGAAAATTCAGGGCCTTTCTGTCATCCATGGAGAGCTCTCCAGAGCTTGTCCAGCCCTGCAAGTCCAGAGCTGTAAGTGCCTTATCAAATAAGGAAGACAGCCACAAGGTGCATAAATCTGATGGGAATCACTAAATCCTGGTCTCACAGTGCAGCAAAGAAAACCAACAGCCTTGGGGTGGTACCTGACACTCAGGACACCAGAACCCTTCCACGCCACTGCTCAGAAGGGCAGAAATGTCAAAATTCTGTTAACACCACCAAAGCACAGGAGGCAGGAGCCTCCCACTGCTGAGAAGGGGCCTGGGCTGACACAGAGCTACACACTTTTGGTGCTCTAAGGAAGAAGAATCAATAAAACAGAGGCAATATATCCAAGCTACTGCTGCTTTTGACACTCCCTCATTCGAGATCATTTCATTTCAACTCCATTCATTTCAGTTCAGTAAAACACATCATTTCATTAAGCAGCACAGCCTCAGTGGGGAAAAGAAAACACTGATACTGTAAACACAAAAACTAAACCCACAAAACCAAAATCCTCCTCGAGATGAGAGAAATTGAACACAAAAGTGAGAACAGACCCACGACTCTGAATCTCAGATTTGTTATCTCAACAAAATTCCTCTCTACATCACAGCTTGACAAAGCTAATTAAAAGCAACATCCTCATTTAGCAAAAGAGACTAAAACCATTATATATTCACTTTATGTAAATGAAATCTAAAAACCAGCAATTACTTGGATGGTCTGCTGCAATTCTCAAAGAAAAGTCTGTGTACAGTCAGGATAGATTTGAATGAAGACCAATTTATAAGCCTCAGATCTTAAACTGGAAAATAAGACTACTGGTTGCCTTAAATGCAGCTTTTAAAAAACATATTTAAAACTACAAACTGGAACTGGACTTTCTTTAAACTAAAATAATTTACATTTCTATAACTGAGCCTTACAAATCTATTGTGCAAACTTAACAGTCCAACCAGTAAATCCAGGAAAGGTTATTACTGTTCACATGCTGAGCTACCAGATGCTTAAGAAACACAACATTCTAATAGCAGCAATCTCTGTTTGCAGAGAGATGTTTTCAGTTATTCAATTAAAACTAATCCATGTAAAACACAGCTCTATTGAACAGTGCTCAGTAACCACAAAATCATGCACATGGGGTTTTTTTAAATGGTCTCTTTTTAAAACCTCTTGCCTTCTCACAGCCAGCTTAAAAAATACTCTTTTAAGAACACAGATTTATATGAAAACCGACCAGTTCTAGAGTCATTCTGCTGAAGCTGTTCACTGCAGCAGTAGCTGCAGTATCCCAACACAAAGCTCATACATCCTTCACACACCCTGAATGCCTTGGTGTTTTCAGCATGCCAGCTGCTGCAGAGCTGCACAGCCACTGTGTTTATATTCCAACAGCTTACTGCTGCCTGCAAAACGCCAGGACACAATAAACACAACCCCAGAAGCACAGCAGAAACCCTGCCCAAAGCCTGGCAACTCAATCCAACATTTGGATTGAGCCACCGACAGGATAAAAACCAAACAAAACAGCGGGGAAAATAATCCCAAATTCCACATGCACCAGGCCCTCGTACAGCTGTGTTATCAAGTTCACTCTCCTGCAATCAGACTGGATTAGAAAAGAGGAGATGGTGCTTGGAAGGTGCATGTGCACCCTTGTCCTCAATTCCCAGTTTTCCATAGGAAAACACGCACATGATACACCAGGGATTTCTAATTACAGCCAGGGGCAAATACTGTTCCTTCTACTCACACAGCCCCAGAGAAGCTCCACTCAAACATCATCTCAGAACCACGTCCATTAGGCCTAGAACATTTCCCTTAGTCACACCTGCAAAGAGCTGACTAACTGCACTCATTACACAATTTACACAGCAACTTAAGGAGCCAGCCAAGTCACCTCCTTGGCTTCAGTTGTTCCCCAAATCACTCTGAAGATCACTTGACACTACACAGGCTGTTAGTTCCTAAACAACCAAACATGCAGGTTACATTCTCTTTCTGCAATACCTGGACCCAAACTGGACACAAGAAAAATCATCGTCTTCATTTTCTTCATCACTACTGTCCTCAGACACATCAGAAACACCAAGGAGGAGGAGGGAGAAAGGGTTGTCGTATAAACTACCACAACAAAAATGGAAAAGGCCATCAGATTTTTTAAACCAGAAGAAAAAGTAAATGGTAGCTTTTCTTTTTAGGTCTGTCAAAAATAATCTTCTCTAAACATGCAGACAATGGGTAACTTGGTGTTAGTAAAAACAGGACCATACCAACATGCTCTGTTACACTACTACAACTTACTCAGGTATCTCAATATACATCACACCTCTACAATCCAAAAATTGAAAAAGAATTTTTGAGACTAAATAAAAATTATGGCTGAAGTGGAATGTTCAGACATGACTGAATAATAAAGATTACAATTCTAAACTAATTACTTTAAAGCTGTGGTCTCAAAACCTTGTGTCTTTGTTTCTCCCTCCTGCAGGAATAAGGGATTCCAGGAACAGCCAAGAGAAGAAAAGCAATAGTACTGAGCCTGGCATTCTGAAATATGCTGATCTGTAATTTAAATCTGTGCACCAGGGAATCAAATCCAACCCAGTCCAGCAAGTAATGGCATTTAACAAATTAACTACGGCCCTACTGAGAAAACTGATTATGAGCAGGAGTTTCATGTGGTCTACCACCCAGCAGCAACAACTGAACAGAAAGCTTATAGTTTAACTGGAACGGACCTCCGAAGAGGAAGACATTAAAACCATACTGCTATCTCTAAAGTAATCACATCACACCCCAAACGCACACAGAGGTCAGAGACACCTGGTTAGCGAGTCAAGCTATTAGCGCAAACCCAAACGCAGGAACCAACTCGGGGTGAGTAGGGTGAGCTGAGCACACGGGTGAGCGGCTCCAGAGCACACAGCAAGCCCACCCTGCTGGGGTGCAGTACCTAGGAGGGATGCTGCTCTGGAAGGAGGGCCGCCCGCGCCGGGCGCCGGGCGCAGCGCCGAGCAGAGGCAGAGCCGTGGGCCAGCGCTGGGCTGGCAGGGCTGGCAGGGCTGGCAGGGCTGGCAGGGCTGCAGGGCCAGTAGCCACGGCTGGCAGGGCCGCAGGGCCAGCAGCAGCGGCCGCAGGGCCAGCAGCAGGGGCTGGCAGGGGGAGGCTCGGGCAGCGAGGCGCCGCCGAGGGATGGGTCACGGTGTAGGGGCGGTAGCGAGGAGAGCACGGCTGGGAGCACCAGGGGCTGCCAGAAATGGGAGGCACTGAACTGGCTGGTGGGGTAAGAGATGAACCAGTCATTGGTACATAGCTTGTGAAATTGGTAGGAGGAGCTGGACTAGTCCCATAGAGACTAAACCAGTTACAGGGGAAAAAGAAAACAAAAAAAGAAAAAAAAAAAAAAAGAGCGACAATTTAGGATGTGCAGAAAAAGGGTGAAAGAGATAAAATGAGCAAGAGAAGTTCTTGCCCTTCTGATGATTCTTCAGCAATATTTTTGCAGTTCACACACATTATCTTTTCTACTGTTGTTGAATAAAACTACGTCATAATCTACACACTTAAAAATCATGGTTTTCATTATGCAAGTTAAGAGAGATTTCTCAGCAGAAAACAGTTACATGGCTTGAATCTATCAAATACATTCCATGGCATGTATTTCCATGGCAGAGTATCAAAAATGGTGAAATGGAAGACACTCACATGAAAAAGAGTGAAAGACTTTAAAAATCCATTCTATTTATTGTTCTTGGGACACTTGTGTGCCCTTTTCTCTCTTCTAGTCTACCAACGAGTACTCAAGTGAAATCAGCATTCAGTTACAATCAGAAGTCACCTGGATAACGAGCTGGAACCAAAGGAGCCCACGTTACAGAACATGGGGCTGCTTCCAGGGTTGGAGCCCATGTTTAGGATGAGGCTTCTGTCAGGGGAGCGGGCGGCTGCAGCAATGGGCTGGGAGGTGGCTGTCAGGCTGGCAAAGGGGTTCTCGTCCCTCGCCTGGGTGGACATCATCAGCACTTCCATCAGAATCTGCCCAATCAAGTCCTTAAAATCTGAAAACACTGTTAAGAAGAAGAGAATCAATATCCTCACCTCTGTTTTCATCTACACACGAGTCAGGTGTAAACGTTAGCAGAGAAAAAAAGGACAGAAGCAGATTTCTGTGAATTGAGCGCTGGTTTTGGCAAAAACAACCCACTGACACATCTGTCATTATCACTGGCTATATTAACCTATAGTTCTGGAATTACAGCTAAACAAAAAACACAGCCTTGATGGAAAGCACAGAAGATCACAGATGACCCAATGCTCCTGCAGTTAGTTATGAAAGTTGTCTTGTGTGTTGCACTCTGTTTTTCACCCTGCTGTTGAGCTGGGCAAACTGTGCCAAAGAAAGGAAAAAAAACCAAGCACATACCTCCATATAAAATAATTGTTTTGGTCGTATCTTACAGCTAACGTAGAATATACAGTCTGTAACATGAAATAATCAGGAATTTCTGGCTTATCAAATTAACTGCTAGATGTCGACTATGATGCAAGACAATCCTTTAATTCACTAAAATGTTTCTGAAAAAATAACCTGAAGCAGAAATGTGTTGTGGACCCACACATTATTTTGAGGACAAAAAACACAATCAACACGAGGAGAGCAATTGATAAAAACAGGAGCTATGAGGGCATCAGTCCCACATTCCTGCTCCAAGATTCCATTTCCTGCTCCATCTGCTGACAGCAGAGGTGGAAATGGAGCAGAGACCACAAGCAGGTGGCTCTGGTATTGCAGCAAAGGGATAAAAAGGTAAAAATAAAGAGTGGGGAACATGCCACTGAAGAGAAAGAACCCTGCCAAAGTGTGTCCTGCTCAGGTACCCACCTTCCTTTGGGTTCTGCTTGAACTGGGCAGAGAGTGAATTCAGGAAAATAACATCTCTGTCTCGGTCCTTCCAGGAGACTCTGAAGATCTTACAGACCAGCTGTAGAGCTTGTTCCTCTGACACTTCTGACCCCGACAGTGGTTCCTGGAGGGGACAAAACAATCAACACCTCATTTGCACTTCTATTAGTCAATGTATATGAGATAAATAACGTGCAACAATCTTTCAAAGCTGCTTAAAAGATGTTTCTTCAGGCCTACTGTGTATTAAAAAATTGATGTGGGCATTAATAGTTCACTTTTTTGTAAGATATAGAACAAATTATTTCCTTCAGTTTTCAACTATCTTTTGTAAACCAATCTGAGATATCAAAATGCAGCTCTGGTATTGGGAGTTTTGACATTTTTTTTCCTTTCACACAAATTTTAGTGAGAAGATGCAGTGAAGGAATTGTCTGCAGATGACAGCTGAGGTCAGTTCCAGGACCAGCTGCATCCTCTCCAAAGCACAGGCTCAGTCTGAGGAGCTGAGGGAGCTCCTGCCTGCCCCAAGGCCCACCTTGTCTGTGAGGCTCCTTTTCTCCCTGCGATCGTTCTCATCCACCTCCATGTTCTCAATTCCTGAGTCCACATCTACCTGGGACATGCTGCAGGGGGACACAAGGGAAAAAGACCGTGAACTTGCAGAAAGTTGCAGACAGTCCTCTGTAAGATGCTGGCTGAAAGAGTGTACCCTTCAACAGACACAGCAGAGAAACAGCAATTAAAATCAGTGGTTGATAACTGTTTCTCATATTACATTTGAGTTCTGAATTTCTGCAGTAGGCAATACAAATTACACAGCTATCACATCCCACAACCTTTTTCTTTTCAATAGAGTAGCTGAATTATCCCCACCAGACATGCTCATCTCTTAATGTCTAAGATAATGTTTTGTCTTCTACCACTGTAGGCCAGGAACCCCCATTAAAACCCGGCTAAGAAAAGCATTACAGTGGTCTGAACACAGAGATTCTCAGGTATTAACCCCACTGCATTAACACAGCTGGGAGGGAGAGAGGGCAGAGCCTTGTCCTGTAAGAGGCTTCAACACCAGCACTGTGCCACATCTGCCAGCTGTCACAAGCTGCATTTTTACCTTTTCTCACAGGAGACACTATCAATGTCCATGCTCTGAGACCGAGAGAGGGACTGAGATTGGGTTTCAAGGCTGTTTGATGGAGAACTGCTGAGGGAACTCACTCCTTCGCTGCTCTGGCTTCGGTGGGCTACTCCTAAAGAAAAGGCACCACCAAGATTACTGCTACAGCAGTGAGAAGGCACTACACGTTATTTGGATGGAAAAGGAGAGGAAATACTGTTTTTCAATCCAGCTCTTAACCATTCTTAGCAGTGCATTAGGAAATGAAAGCTAATAACCATACTTGACTACAGATAATCACATTTTCTACCTCCCCTTGCAGCAGCAATGTAGGAATGCTTACCTGCATTAAACAAAGAACAAAGACAAATCTGCATCCACGAAATGCCCAGAGATTCACTCCTATAAAAACTGATCTCTTATAAGATTGCTCTGTCTACTACCCTAAGACACTGTCAGAGCCCCTCCAGAGACTGTCCTGTCAGAACAGGACCAACACTGGGACATTACAGTGGAGGTTCATCATCAGTTATAAAGGGGCAACAAATATTCCTTGAGTTCTTCATCTCTCCTCCTTCCTCTTCCCCAAGAAAATCTACCTAAGTCAGTGGGCAAAAGAGACCAAAGCAAATGGGGCTCACGGGGGCAAAGGGCTGCATTGTTCTGCATTCCCTTGGGGTCTCACTCTTACAGCCAGGAAAATGTACTTTACAGTGATGCTGCAGCACTCATTACAGCCCTCCTCAACCCTCCCTACCATCTTTTCACACAGATCTTCCAGAATTTACTTGCATCTGCACTTTGCCAGATCAGGTACACAATAAATACCCAACACTGAAAGTTCCAGTTGTCACTGCTAACACTGGCTTTAGGTTCTCTAAGGTATTTTCAAAATACATATAAAATAGTGATATTTTCCATGAAATTGATTCCTGTGTTTGAGCTCACCACAACAGACTCCTTAGAATAATGGATTACAAGGACACTATTCTGCTGGAGCTGCTCTCTGTGTGTCCAAATGAATTAAATCCTCTGCAGTCACTTCAGTGTGCTGCTGAAAGGAACTGCTGCAAAACCACACAGCATTAGCTGAGTCTTCATCTATGCTACATAAACACACAAGATAAACCGTTATGAACGTTTTTTCCTGATCCATTCCCCAATTTAACCATATCTTTTACCCTGATGTGAAAAAGACACACATTATTAAACAGCTGCACAAATGGCACTGCAGGAAGCAAACACTAGAAACTCCAGCTTTGGACCATCTGCCAATCCAGTCAGGTCCTGTCCTGGGGAATTCCTAAAGCAGAAATCTCCAAGGTCTTCACTGTCTGAGCACCTCAAACCACGAGAAACCTGTCTGCCAATACCTGAGCATTTCTACCTCCAGGGACACATTTCCACACCTCCTGCCCTGCTGACAGCATTGTTTACCCAGTTGTGCCCCAGGATGGATCGGGACCTCCTCTGTTTGAAAATTAAACATTTACTTTTCCTGGGTTAGTTTCCACTTGTATTAAGCCCACGATCCCCCTCACCACACAGCTGCCACGGACAGCAGAGGAACAAATACTCCTTTCAGCAAGAGTCAGAGCTCAGATGGACTAAAACAGCCATGGAACCACAGGCTGAGGGAACACAGGCAGTGAACTCTGCACTGCTCTGAAAAAAAAGTCACCTCCACCTCTGGGTTGCTGCCTTTAATCGTGAGGGCGATACAGAGTGTTAAATTCCATCAGCAATGAGTTTATCTCAGGAAATGCTTCTGATAGCTTTTATCTGTCCTGCTCTGGATGCAAGGAAACAAAACGAGCAGGAAGGAGTCACTTCTAGGTGTTTCTGAACAGCGCTGTAATTACACTGCAAGATTTATGCTATAAAATACTCTACTTGCCAAAGGGAAAACCAGAAAATTCCAGAAGCAAATAGATAAATGCTAACGAGTTCTGCAAGCTCATCAAGGACCATTGGAAAAATGTTATTTCTATGAAACTATTAGAAATCATATTGAAAACCTGGTTAGAACCATCTCAACATTTGTTTCGGGATGGTTTTGAGAACCTCTGAGCTCAATAACACAATATGCAAAACAATTTGTTTTCAGATAAAGATCACAATACTGGAAAACATGCCAATTTGTCCTGATTTCTAAGTCAGATAACTTGAAATAAAAATTAATTTCTGATAGGTCAAACGTGGTATAAATACATGAATTTTGTCTTCACCTCTCTATACAGCAACCCTCCCAACTTCCCCTGCTTGCTGCACTCATATGATTTTACCAGATCAGCTATTTGTTGCATCTTCTGAAATAAATACAATTTGTAAATATTCTGCTTGTATTCCCTCCAGTAAATAGTGAAATTGGCAAAGTAATGCAAAGCAGAAATCAAATACTTCATCCTTACACTGACAATGCCCAGTCACAGCTTCCTATTTTTAATTGTGCTGAATGCTTGCAACTAAAGATCAAAAATTAACTTGAGACTGATTGCTAAAATGTACCTAGAAACCAATCAATAGAAACTGTGTTGCAAGACTTGAAAGGGATTTTCCTGTCTCCTTGACACATCTTTTCCATAATACTGTGCAATAACTTTATTACAAACTTCCTCAAAGCTTCGGTAACCCATTTGTAAGCGCCACCAGTTTGCTCACACCTGGAAAAAAACTGTAAACGGAATAAATGGAAAACCATTTATTACTTGGAGGATTTGAACAAGAAGTACAGTCGTTCACCGTTTTGCAGGGTTTGTTTGTGAGGATGGCTTTCAGCGAGAGCAGCAGCGCTGCAGAGTGAGGAAGAGGCAGGGCTGCAGCCTACCTGATGCCCCGATGGGAGAGGTAGCTGGGGTCATGCTGTGCACGTTGAGGCCCAGGCTGTGCGAGGGCCCCGGCGCTGGGGCCGTGCCCGGGGGCGTCTCTCTCTGCGGGGACGTCAGCGGGGTGCTGGGCTGCGACGAGGAGCCCCCTGCCAGCCGTGCCAGGCGCCTCCGGCGGATCTGCGGGGACAGAGAGCGCGGTGAAACTGTCTGCGGGGACAGAGAGCGCAGTGAAACTGTCTGCGGGGACACAGAGAGCGCGGTGAAACTGTCTGCGGGGACAGAGAGAGCGCGGTGAAACTGTCTGCGGGGACTGGAGCCCCTGGTCTGCGGGGATCTGAGCCCTGGGTCTGTCTGCAGGGATCTGAGCCCTGGGTCTGTCTGCAGGGATCTGAGCCCTGGGTCTGTCTGCAGGGACACAGAGAGCACGGTGAAACTGTCTGCGGGGAGAGAGGATGGTGAAACCATGTGTCTGCGGGGACTGGAGCCCCTGGTCTGCGGGGATCTGAGCCCTGGGTCTGTCTGCAGGGATCTGAGCCCTGGGTCTGTCTGCAGGGACACAGAGAGCGCGGTGAAACTGTCTGCGGGGACACAGAGCACGGTGAAACTGTCTGCGGGGACACAGAGCACGGTGAAACTGTCTGCGGGGACACAGAGCACGGTGAAACTGTCTGCGGGGACACAGAGCACGGTGAAACTGTCTGCGGGGACACAGAGCACGGTGAAACTGTCTGCGGGGACTGGAGCCCCTGGTCTGCAGGGACACAGAGAGCACGGTGAAACTGTCTGCGGGGAGAGAGGATGGTGAAACCGTGTGTCTGCGGGGATTGGAGCCCCTGGTCTGCAGAGATCTGAGCCCTGGGTCGGCGGGGACACAGAGCATGGTGAAACTGTCTGCGGGGACTGGAGCCCTGGGTCTGTCTGCGGGGATCTGAGCCTGGTGAAACTGTCTGTGGGGATCAGATCCCCTGTGCCTGCAGAGATCTGAACTCTGTCTGTCTGCAGGGATCGGAGCCCTGGGTCTGTCCGGAGAGAGCCTGGTGAAACTGTGTCTGCAGGGATCTGAACTCTGTGTCTGTCTGCAGGGATCTGAGCCCCTGTGCCTGTCTGCAGGGAGAGAGAGGCTGGTGAAACTGTCTGTGGGGATCAGATCCCCTGTGCCTGCAGGGATCTGAACTCTGTCTGTCTGCAGGGATCTGAGCCCTGGGTCTGTCTGCAGGGATCTGCAGGGGGAGAGAGAGAGGCCCAGTGAGCCCCTGTGCCTGTCTGCAGGGATGTGAGCCCCTGTGCCTGTCTGCAGGGAGAGAGAGGCCAGTAAAACTGTCTGCAGGGATCTACAGGGAGAGAAGCCTGAGTGGACCCTGTACCTGCACAGCCAGTCCACCTGCAGCTCCCCCAGAGCAGGGCTGGCTCCTGCAAACACTGAAGCCTTCCCTGGAGCCTGCTCAGTGGAGCTGGGCTGGCTGCCCTCCCTTTGCTCTGTGTCACAGCACCACAGTATCCCCCACGTTCCAATTTTTAGTATGTATCTGCTGCCTTGGAAAGCCATTTGCACTGGGAATGCTGCGTTTGTCCCTCGAGGGGTTGTGTAAGACCAGTTTAACATTTACTGCTCAGCAATTTCAAAACCTGCAATACTCCTCCCCATTTACTTTGGCATTTGACAAACCGTGTTAATGTGATAAAAGGGACGACGTGAACGCGACCTTTGCTTGAATTTCACACCACATGATACCACCACACCCGTGCTAAAGAAGACCCAGCTTAAAGGTGTTCAGGACCACCACTGTCCAAATTAATCCAGAACAGAACTGCAACACCAAAAACACGCACCCTGTGTGCTGGACAGAAGCACCTTGACAGGTAAAGACAGAGTGAAAAACATCTCCTATCACCTAGAGATACATCACAAAGAATTTTTAAAACAGCTGTCGTATGTTACCTTTAAGATAGAGAAGCATCTGCCTTCAAAATCCAACTACAGAAAACTGTTATGAACCTGATTATTAAAAACAGTATGTGATCACATTACACTAATAGTACACATGAAAATCAGACAAAACTTATAAAACTAGATTTATAATGCTTCAAGTTTCACATAAACAAAAATCAGAAAAGAAATTATTTATTATCACAGGCTGACTCACAGGATCTGTGCCCAAAGCTTATATCTTTGGCTTGAAATA
The DNA here is from genome assembly GCF_009819655.1 of Sylvia atricapilla. Taxonomy (NCBI): domain Eukaryota; kingdom Metazoa; phylum Chordata; class Aves; order Passeriformes; family Sylviidae; genus Sylvia; species Sylvia atricapilla. The sequence continues at coordinate 686,993 of NC_089161.1, read as the reverse complement.
GGCCCAAAATAAAACTATCCTATTTGAGGATGTCAACTCCCTGCAAAAATCAGCAATTTCTGTTATTCTCTTTGTATTATGACACTCAAGTGTTGCACACAACTTAAAAGTTTTCATTTCTGCTCATAGGCCTAAAGAACTGCCAGGCAACTGAAAGAGTGAACAAAAGATTTGTGTCAAGTCAATGTCTACACTACATTGCTGTATCATTTAATGGCCTGTGAAACCTTCTCCAACAGGAAGAAGAACAGATCAAATTAAATCAGACTTCAAAAACTGTGGGAAAACAGTGTCTGGAACTACATCTCCCTCCACGACAGGTGTCACCACATGAACATGGAAAGCTAGAATTTTTTTTAAGACTCAGAAAAATAGCTATGAATAGAATCTCTAATCCTTCCTCCCTGTCAAATAAAATAGGGGAGCTTAATGCAGAAATAAATTGTTCAGCTTCACCTTTAAGTAAAAGGAATACATATTAGGGTCTGAACAAAGTAACATTAAAATGTAAATAAACTCCGAATATTTTTACCACTGACAGATACAGAACTGAGGGTACATGGACCAGATGTTAAAGAACCAGATCTGATTCCTGGATACCCCAAGATGTCATATTCCTCCAGCTTTATATAAAACTATTACAGGACCCTGAAGTTTGATCTGAAGACTAGGAAGTTTGAAGTGAGAGACCAAAGAGGAGAAACATACTATGCCAAAAAGGCCGAGGACAGGCTAAAATAAAAGGTTGAAAAGCTTTTGAAAAAGCTTGACATCAAACTGGTGGACACATTCTGTCCAGTGAATTCCCTGAGTCTGCAGGGTGAAGAGCAGGAGGGGAGGGAAGATGGGCTTTTTGCTGAGGGCACAGCTGGGGGCTCAGGAGACACAAGGCACAAAGGAGACCCCAACCTGCTGCCTCACATTACACAAATACCAGGGCAGAAGTGTGGCAGCTCCCTCCAATTAACCTGCTCCCATCTCACACTGAATGACTGCCCAAATTACCATGAAGCAGCACAAAGCTGGGGGCTTAAAATAATGTTTTAGGGAAATTCAGGGTATTTGAATAATCCCCAACCCTTGATTTCAGACCTGAGCCAGTGACATATGACAAAGCTGTTACGTGTCATGATGTTACCTAAGAGTGACAAGGTTTTCAGTCCTAACTATTGCACAGGCATTGCTTGCTCCACAGCTCATCCTCCCTGCAGAGCACAGCTCTGGAACACACAGTGTAAAGGCTCAAATAAATAAAAAACACCTAACTGGCTGAATGGGAAGAGCACATTGCTTTTTACCTAGTACAGTTTTTGCTGGACACATCTGGACTACATCCAGACTACATCCAGAAATAGCAGTTTTCAGAAATACATTTCTGATCTACATGGACTTCTTAAAAGCTGTTAGCTGCATGCAGCACAACAAAAAATGTAAAAATAGCACCCTGCTAAAGATGGGTGACTGACAACTGAATTTTGCACCAGGTAGTAAAGATTCAAGCAGGAAGGCTAGTCCCTCAGGCTCACACACACCCAGGTAAAAAACACTGTATCAGTATCTGCTGTAGTGGCAACAGCCTAGTGACACTCTAAAGAAATTTCTTGTTCAACCATAATGTAGAAGAGTTCCAAATCTGCACAAGAAATGGTAATTTGGATTGATAGCTGTATTTCTGTTGTATTCATTAGAGCATGTTAAACTGGTTTAAGAAACGCTTCATTTTTCTGGTGCTGGTGGTCATGTTCTGTGCTCAGAAAATGCCACTCAAAAATCACGTACATGTTGAAAGATGACAAACTTACATTGCTCTTTCCCACTTTATGTTATGTTCAGCTGGATTCTGCTCTTCTTTGTGAAGTCTCTGTTCTCATCCTGTGCTAAAATTCACACACTAAGAAGGAAATTTCTTTTTACCCCCTCCTAAAAACTTTACTATGGTCTGTACTGAATTACAACTTCTAGCGCATTAACAAACACTGAGAAAATGTCAGTGAGAGACACTGTTAACAGGAGGGTAAAATATCTTCTTGGAACTAAAATATATGTATGATCACCTATGTATCTCTTCTTTTTAAGCTGCAACCCATTAGTGTAATATTTAATTATGGTTTGGTAACAGAAGATAACCTTATCTGTAAGAGCCTTGCAATTAAACTTCCGTTAAGTATTTGTTCACTTTCAGTCACTGCCTGAAAAAAAGCCTGAATCTGAAGAAGTCACATACAGCACATTTCAGAAGGTTATTTTTCAGAATAGCCTGATCCAGGCCCACTGTGCCAAGTGACAGCAAAGTGGAGATGTGGAGGAACATTAAAATCGACTTGGCTCTGACTTTTCAGTGAGGGATCCATTAATAACAAGAAATGACACCGTGGCTCTGCTAAAATGACACAAGACTGTCACAAGCAATCACCTAAAAGACCATTTGGTTTGGTATTTGCTGAACTGGACAAGAAGGACACAGAAAAGTCACTCGAGACAAACATTTGGCCAAAAAAAGTGGCTGAGTCCTCACTGGAGAACTCTCTTCCTGCAGCCTCAGATCCATGATGCAGTGGTTTTGATGATGTCAGTAAAGTGCTGAGGCAGTGACACAAATAAGCCCACATAGGTTAAATAACTCTGGAATTAATCACAGAACACCTCAGGATCAGGGCAGTTTAACAATGAGAAGACCTGCACGTAAATAAAGTACTCAGGAAATACACCTGTACAACTGGAGATCCTTTTCCACAGCAGACTTACAGCACCAGGGTCCCATCCCACTCCTCCCAACACGGGAGTGAACTCCTTTCCTCAGGGCTTCCACAGAGCACGAGGACCTTCACCAAGTAAACAGCACAAAGTATTTTCTCCCAGATCATGATGCAACACAGCAGGATTGCTAAACCGTGACAGACAACATCATCAAAAACATTCCAACTTTTTAAAATACAAATCTAAGTCACGGCAGCAGATACTCTGCTCCACAGTCCCACTGTAAGATATGGACAAAACAAAAATATTTTCTTTTGATCTTCCCTGGAATACAAGTACAGCACTGAGCCTGTATTTTAGCAGGTCCAGTACAATACACTTTGATTGAGGATTACACTGGGACAGGGGGAAACTCCCTGGATCCTGCTATAATATATCCAGGACACAATTAATTTGGAAATCCTCTAATAGACAGGCAAAATTTAAGACCTTATTCTATATTAAAAAAACAAAGGAAAGCAGCATCTCTTAAAAGAAACAAGGACCAGCTCACCTTATCCACATATTTATGTGAATAGAATATATACACTATAGATAGATGGCTGCCAATTACAGCATAACACTAGGATTCTTCAGTGAAAGATGAAGATCTTCAATAAATTAAGAAAATCAAAGAAAGCACTGAAGAACTGACAAGCCTGATTGAAGCTGCTTCAGGAAGAAACGATGCTAAATATAATACCACGAACACACCCATCTTGCTTCTCAGCAGTCTAAGGAAGGAAAATTTTGAGTGTTTTACTATGTTAAAAGGTTGGGTGCCTCAAAGCACACACAAAGAACACATACACGCCTAGTACTGGCCACAGAGAGGGCACACGCTGCAGACAAAGGCCACCTAGCAGATGGAAGCAGAGAATAAAGAATTAACCAGGAGAGCAGCGACCCAAGCCCAGGGGCGAGCCGGGGGTCGCGGGTCAGGGACAGCCGGGGACAGGAGGAGAAACACGGAGCACAGACACGGGCCGAGGCAGAGCTTTTCGGGCTCGCTCCCTGCACACGCTGGGGCCCGCGCAGGGCCCGGCCCGGCCCGGCCTCTCCCCGCGGAGCCCACCCGCCCCCTCAGGCCCCGGCCCCGCGCACTCGCCTCGTCCGCGCTCAGCTCCTCCATCGCCTTCCTCTTAATGGTGCCCGGAGGGAGGGCGCGTTCCTCCGGCCCGCCGCGGGGCCGCTCCGAGGCAGCGCTCTCCTGCCGCCGCTGCCCCCCGGGCCGCCTCACAAGGGCATCTCCGGGGCGACCGCGCCGCGCCTCGCCCGCCGGCAGCACCGCCGCCCCCGGCCCGCTCCCCGCCGCCCGCCCGCGCCTCGGCTGCCGCCGCGGCCGAGGGGAAGCCGCCCTCCCGATGGCCCGATGGCCCCGAGTCCCTCAGAGCTCCCGAGCCCGGCCCCCGCCCGCCCGCGGCCGCTGCCCCGCGCAGAGATTATTCATCAAAACAACAGGGCGGCTGCGGCCATCTTGGGGATCACGTGACCCCGCGGGGGGCCGGGCACGCCGGGGCCGCGCGCGCGCCGCGTCGGCCAATGGGAGCGCGCCGAGGGCCGGGAGGGGCGGGGCCACGCGCAGCTCCGACCCGGCGGGAGGGGCGGGGCCCGGGGGGCGGGACATGGGCGGGGCCCGGGAAAGGCGGGACCGGGGCTCGATAGGGGGCGGGGCCTCGAGGGGCGGGGCCCGGGTGGGGCCTGGGGATCGTGAGGGGACCGGGGATCGTGAGGGGACCGCGGTTCGTGAGGGGCCCGGGGTTCCTGAGGGGACCGGGGATCGTGAGGGGACCGGGAATCGTGAGGGGACCGGGAATCGTGAGGAGAACGGGATTCCTGAGGAGAACGGGGTTCCCGAGGGGACCGGGGATCGTGAGGGGACCGCGGTTCCTGAGGGGACCGGGGTTCGTGAGGAGAACGGGGTTCCTGAGGGGACTGGGGATCGTGAGGGGACCGGGGATCGTGAGGAGAACGGGGTTCCTGAGGAGAACGGGGTTCCTGAGGGGACCGGGGATCGTGAGGGGACCGCGGTTCCTGAGGGGACCGGGGTTCGTGAGGAGAACGGGGTTCGTGAGGGGCCCGGAGATCGTGAGGGGACCGAGTTCGTGAGGGGACCGAGTTCATGAGGGGCCCGGGGATCGTGAGGGGCCCGGGGATCGTGGCTCCGGTGTCCGTGTGGGCTCTGGGAGAGGCGGGAACAAGGCGGGAAAGGGACAGCTGCCGCTCAGGGACGCTGCGATCCCAGGGAGGGTCAAGCTGCTGGAGCCTTCCCTCTCCAGTGGGTGCGTAAATATTAACCCCTTCTCAGTGAGGAGTGATTGAGAATTCCTTATTATGAACTTTTCTGCCCCTAATTCTCTCATTATACCACAAAATATTATGGTTCTGGAAGACATCAATCTTTTCCTTCACACTCGAAATGAAACTCAACTAAAGAACAAACGGCCAGGTTATATCTAAGTACTTTGGAGGCTCATCCCCACCTCAGCTTGTTTGAGTTATAATACACGTAGATGAAAGAGGAAATGATTTTTGAAAGTTTCTCTTTTGGCAAAGGATAAACGAATTGAGAGTTGCATCAGCAAGTTATTAGCCCGGGATGAGCAGTCACTAATAATATGACCTGAAGAGCCAGCCGTGCACAGGGCAGTGTGATTTGAGTCAGCAAGGGAAAGAATCCCATAAAAGCTGGACAGCAGGATGTCCTTAAGATGGAACTAAACTGATCCATATGAGCTATTAGGACATATTTTCATACACGCTGCAAATAATTATATAGCAATTGAATTGATCCATTTTTAAAATGCAGAGATGAGACAGGTAGGGGATCTGGTCTTGTGGTTTTTATATACATCTTTAATGTACTTTATTGAGCTAAAGTTTTTTTTAACAAAATATTTTGATGACTTAACCAGGATGCTCAGAAAGGAAACCATTACTTGGATCATAATATATATTGCCAGTCTTTTTATAGAACATATGTATATTCTACCTTTGATTTTCAGATTACGCTTCATTCTGCATTTATCTCCTCGGGATTTGTTTTAAAAAATAATAGAAGCGGTCTGAAACCCCTTTGAGTAAAACCCTTCGAGCGCTCCTCTGGGGAGTTGTGTTCCTCAAGGTGATGAGTGCCTTTCTCTCCTGCAGCGTGTCCCGGCGGTGTCAGCGGGGCGCGGTTTGGGAACACCTGGCTGTGGACCGGAGCCCCCCGCCCGGTGAGGACCCGGAGCCCCGCTCCCGGTGAGGACCTGGAGCCCGGTGAGGACCCGGAGCCCCCCGAGGACCCGGAGCCCCCCGCCCAGTGAGGACCCGCCGAGCTCCCCGAGGAGCAGCGCGCTGCACAGGCGCCATCCGCTGGCGCACACAACTCCGCCTGCTGCCCGCTTTTATGAATGTGAGCGGGGCTGCTGCCCCAGGTTGTGATTTCTGCTAACGTAACGCTCTAACAGCAAGTTCTGCTTTCCAGCAAATGAAACCGCTCGGTTCCAGAAGGAAGACGCTGCCTTTATGCCGTAGCATAAACACCAGGCATTTTACCCACGTTTCCCTAACTGAATAAAGGCTATCAGTCCTTTTTATTTTGGAAACCAGCTTAAATTTATACAGGTCTAGTAATTAGGGGAGGGCATCAATCTAACCAAAAGCCTTCCATGCTTCAACAGCTTTTGTCTGACTCTGATGGTGGCGTTAAGCATTTTGAAGTGATAAGAACTATCAGAAATGTGGTGCTACTTGTTTTCAAATGCCAGGGACGGTTTTTTTCATATGAAGTAATTTAGTTACTAAGCTTAAGCTACAGTTCTGCTAGAATATGCCACGAAGAACATGCAGCAACTCATTTCATTGGTAATTGCCTCATTTATCTGACAATTTACATGTTCACACAAGGAAAACTTTTCTATGCAATATCGCACATGGTCATAAAGAAAAACATTTAATCTAATTAACAGTTGTATGCAAACAAAGCTGAACTAAAGCATTGTTTTCCCTCTGTATATGTGCTTACAGAATTCAATTATTTTCCAGGCTGGAATCTTCAGTCTGCAAAATAATCTGCAGAATCTCAGACCCATCTTCATGGTTCTGGGATTTGACCACAGGCTTGTTTCCTCTGATAAGCTCAATTTTATTCTTTTCAAGAGAAAATCAGCTCTGGCACAATGTGGGGCCTTACACTACAGTGTAAAAGACAAGCAAGTAAAGTAGGGGTCTACACCTTAAAGAGAAACATTTTGAAAAACAAATCCATACCTTTAGCTGTTTCCTTAATTATTTGCTATCTTCACTTCTCTATCAGCACCCAACTCCCCCAGTTTTGTTTTTTTTTGATGTTGACATGCCTCTTAGAACTGGCATGTTTTCTTCTTTAAATTGACTTTTGGATTAACTAGAGACCCAGGCCTCATCACTTATGTTTTAGGTTGGGTTTTTTTTTCCCCTCCAAAAACATATTCAAAAGCAAGGCACTTTAAGTTTGGTTTGGGGCATTTATTAGCAAAAATTAGACCTTTAACACTGGCAACAGCAGAGTTATTTCCTGAGCCAGAAACTTCAGGTTAACAGTTGAGGAGTCAGTTCTTGTCCTCGAGGCCTCACGGGACAGGAGCTCCCTGCAGGCAGGGCCCAGCACAGCACACAGGTTCAAGCTCTCTTGAAGACCTGTCTACATACTTGATTCTCACAACGAAGCTCCTACCAAAAAACAGAGAACAAAACAAAGAGAAAACCCAAGAATATAGATATGTATATAGTAATCAAAGGAGCTGCTTCCAAAACTGAACACAGATCCTTTTTCACCACTCTGGCCATGCTAATAACCCATGTTTCACATTCTGTGTTTAACCACACTTTACACTGAAACAGTGAAGCTCCTTCAAAGCAGAATGTGCTCACAATGTGCCAGTATTACACATTCTACAGAGCTAGAAGGCTTGTTCACATCAGGACCACATTAAATTTAATTTTCACCATACAGAGATAGAGTTAGTAGAAATTTGGAGTCAATACCAGGTGGAGGTCGTCCCCTTCAAGCCAGTGAGTCCAGCCCCTGTTCTTCTTCTCACCAGTCTGGACACAGACAAGTTTGTCATTTTCCCAGGTAACGAGGCTCTGTAGAACAGGGAACGAAAAGGTGTTTCTGCATGTCCGTCTCAGTTCTGCAAACTACTTGTAGAAAATGTGCATTTTCCTGGATAAGAGGACCTAGATATTACTGCTGAGTGAAAGGGACACTCCCTGTCTGTAACTCAGGCTCCTACTGCTGTCTTGCACTACAAATTTTATTCTCAAAACAATTTCAGCTCAAGTGTCGGGATTGATCACGGCATCTTAATTTTGTCACAGCCTCATATATTCACTCTTACCTTGCATTTTCTGTTATCCAAGCCTTTATTATCTTCCTCAAACTCTTCTCCGACTTTGAATTCAAGCAAATAATCTCTGAATGTACTAGTGGTATGGATATAGAATGAATCACCATCTTGTTTGATCACTTTCTGAGGCTTCAGCATTTTTGCTATTTTGCGTGTTGCAAAGTCAATACCTTGGACAGAAGGCAAAAATATCAGAGTTGTATTTATCACCAGCCATTCTGGCAGCCAGTAATTAACATTTATTACTTCCAGAAGCATTTCTTAGGTAGTTTGACCTATGAAGCATTTTGTTATTTTATTAGAACCTTTTCTTTTGTTTAAAGCTGCATGTTACACAGGTTAAGTTGCCTTCTTGTACTTTTTACTCTTTGAAAAGCAGTTTACTCAGTTGTTGTACAATTCCTATGTAAGATTTCCAGGACTTTGAGCCAGAAGACTCCTGGAGAGAGTTGGCTTCCCCCACAGAGACACCCAAAATTGGTTTGGGACTTCACCCCCACTTAGCAAGAGGCTAATGCTGATTCTCCTCCTATGTCAGAGGAAA